>NC_050479.2:112632582-112937717 GCF_012460135.2 Molothrus ater
TGATTTAGAATATCTGTTAACTTGAAAAATTATGTTTATTGCAAGATAAGTTTCAGGGAAAAAAAACCTATTAGTATGGAAATAAAAGCTTTGGGTTTTGCCTTGCAGAGGTTCATTCTCCTCTGGGAGCATGACCACAGTGGGATAATTAGTCTGACATTTAAACATCAGTTTAAATCATTTTGAATTGTTTATGCCCTTTAAGGGAAAAAAGCTGATTATGAACTTAAATACTTTTCCTCAGTCTGGGCAGAATCCTAGGTTTCTGATATGTAGATAAGTCACCAAAACATACAGTCATACTTAATTTTAATAAAACCTAATAAAATTTAAGTACTAGTAGATCTTTTCCTTTGAGAAAGCATTCCTTTATTGCTTCCAATTTATCTTGGAATGCTAGAGAACACTCTGTCAGTGAATGCTAAAGCAAAGGTAGTTTAATAGAACGACTTTAATTTAAATAAGCCTCCTGAATTTAAGTTGTGTGTTATGCAGATTTTTGTCAAAGTGACAGAATGCTGGGTATAAAGGGAAAAATGCTAAAAATTGAGAAATACGTTGTTTCAAGAGGGAAATAAGTTATATCTGGTATGCGACTGGAGGAGTTGCTAGGTCTGGTCTTTAACATAATTTTTCAGTTCCTCCTGGTCCAGATGACTCTGCTGTCCTTACTTCAGCAAGCAGCATTCCCCTCTCCAGCCAGCCCCACCAAGGGAAGCTGCACCTCCTCCTCCTGCTGCTGGAAAGCCTTGGAGACACTTGAAAAAGGAGGAGAGGGGAAATACCCTACCACCTCAACCTTGCCAATTCCCAGCACTCCCCATCATTTGTTGGCCACCCCATAAAGCATAAAACAGAAAGGAGGTTGCTTAATTAATGCAGTTCCTTCATTAGCCCTGTCCAGCTGCTCTGTGAAAGCTGCAGATACCTGCAGGTGTTTCTGAAAGCAGCTCATCCAACCCTCCAGGACCTGTTGAGCAGCTGGCAGGGAGGCAGCTGCTCTGACCTGACCTGCAGCAGCTGGGCAGTGACACTTTTGGAGCCAGCACAGCTGGCATGGCACTGCAGCCAAATTCCTGTGTCCTGAGAGGTGACATTTGATGTTGGTTTTTTATGCTGGCAGCTCAGAACTCAGCCATGTGCCATTTAAGGTCTTTTAAATCCAGGTTTTGCAGACACAGAAAGCAGCAAGGTTTTCCACTGCTGATATGCAAGGTGATGTAATTAACAGAGCTTTTTTCATCTCTGACTTCCGTTATTTCCATGTACTCAGAGGCTTAGATTGCCACTGTTCTAAGAGGTCCTGCATACTTTTACAGTCAAAACTTTTCTTAAAATGATATTATGTGAACTCTAAGGAAAAAAAAGGGAAAAAAATGCTGCATTCTAATAATAGTTTATTTTAATTCAGAATTGTAGTGCAATGGCAAAGACACATATACTTTACTCTTATTCAATAATATAGAACAGTTGTCACCTTTCTCATATGTCCTAGGTGTATTCCAAGATCAGACTAAAGCAAAAAAATAATGCAATCAATGTCATGCCTTGGCATTGAAAAAAAAAATCAGTTCTCATTTTTGAGAACTTTTTCTTCCCCCATTCTCCTTTCTTCTACCCCTTCTTGCCTTGCAAATATCCCATGTGTCCATTGGCAGAAGAGTGGGATGCACATTGAGAAGAGCAGAGCACTCTTGCAAGTCTTAAGGACAATTCCTCAGCTCACACAAATTAAGGGCCACACTGCAGAAGGCATTTTAATTCATTAAGATGCCTAAAAGTTATTAATAGGGAAATTTCAGAAAAATCATGCACAAAATTCCGGGTTTTTTTTAAATTAATACAACAAAATAGACTCAGTAAGCCCCTCCCCTATTACACTCATGTATCAGTAATTGGGCTTTTTTTTTTTAATAGGCACAATACTGAATCAAGTCTGATAAACAGAATTAACTGAGAAATACAATTCTGAAAAGTGCTTTGTTTCTACAAGGTTGGGGTCATAGCATCACACCTACAGCTACACTGGTGAAAGCCCCAGACATGAAACTTTGGCCTGGAGGAGCACATATGAGCCTGTCCTACACCCTCTGGCAATTGAAAGAGATTTTAACACCACCTTGGGAAGCCCTCCTCAAACTGGTCAAATACAGTGGAACTGTGGCTTATCCTAAACAGTGACACCATGAACATCTGGGAGTTGCTAGGGTTAATGACTGTGTGACACAGCAAGGTGGATTCACTCACACAACCCTTAATTAACACTTTTATAAATATTCATAGGTCAACTAGATTTTTAATTATTCCCAGAAACTTAGAGTAGCTCAATTTCTATTAAAAAATTAGCCTTTTATCTTTTTATCTATGAAGAGGGGGGGTTTGGAACAAATGTTAAAACTGTCACTAGGAAAAAAAAAGTGTGAATCAGGGAGTGCTCATTAGGATTTGGAGAGCACATTTCAGTGAGAAGTTAATTTAATTAAAACAAGTGCAATATAACAGCGTGGTGCAATGAGGTGAACAAGGAATAGTGAAAACAATTACTAAATTGTCTTATTTGGGACGTAACACCAGGACTGGGATGCAGCTGCAGCATTTACAGCATATGGGGGCAGGCACCAGCACTGCTTTGGGTGTTTTAACTCTGCCCTCTCCCAGCTCATCTGCTGCTCCCTCACTCTTGATCTGTACTTGTGCAGGAATACATGTATGAAGATTAACTATGATTAGAAAAAAAGAAAAATCATTTCAATTTCAGCCCAAGAACTTTCAGAATCACACCTTCAAAGCAGCAAAGATCTCTGAAACAGACTCATCCATCTCAAGTAACTACTGAATGCCCAGAAAGTAAAACCTGTTACCAACCTCCTCCGTTTCAATTATTTCGTCTCTTTCCTGTTACAGATTTTCCTGTGGCAGAAACAGCTTTGCAGTGCCACGGCTGAAATATCACCTACAAAGAATTCAGTTTCAGGAGATCAGAGATCTGTAACTGCTGAAATGCAAGTCCCAGGACCTTCTCTTCTTGGGAGGACTACAAGTCCTAGGTGTCTGCAATAAAATTGCAGATTTTATTCTAAGAAGTCAATGATGGAGGCAAGCTGGGCTGGCAGAGCCACTGGATACACACTGAAAGATCAACCATACACTGCGCAAATGACTGTTATAGGCATATCTACAGTGTAGGCAATTCTTGGATGTCAATGCGCAGATAACTTCTGCTCAAAAGTTACAAAATAGACAAGAAGTAGAAGAACTAGGCAAATCCATAGCTCTTTCAAAAGTGGTAAAAACTATTTCTGTATCTCTTGTATAATCAGGGACTCTCAGGTCTCTTGTAGAATCCCAAAAAAAATTAACTGAATGGTAAGTAATTTGAACTGGAAGAGACACTGCAGAGCAGAAAAGGTACTTCAAAAATCATACAAGAAGTCCAGGAGATGCACTTGCAGTCAGATGAAAGTTCACAGGACTGACACTTCAGAGTTTATTTTGGTGAGACAACTGGAATACAATTCAAAACTGAACTGTCTCTTTGCCTGGACAAAGACCTTATACTGGAAAACAAAGGCAAAGTAATAGAAGATGGGGAAAAACATTTTAGGATATAAGGAAAACATTTGGCAAAGTATAATTTGATGTCTGTGTTTATACAACTAGCTAATGCTATAATCAGAAACTGATAGCTTGTGCTCCTTCCAGTTTGTCATTAAGAGAACACTGAGAAAAAAATTAATTATCAGTTTTTATGAGATTGGTATAACACCTAAAGAAATAGACATTAAAAGCCCTCCTCAGCCTATCTGCAGTTAGTGTCCTTCCTTTTGGAGTCCTACATCTCAAAATTCCCATCCTGGAAAAGTGTTTCCTGCAACCCTCATTTTCTTTGAAGCCATGTCACCCATTTTTCCATTATATCCTTCATTATGGTTTTCTTTCCCCCTTTTCCTGAATTCTTTCCTTTTTAATAATTTCAGGACTATAAAAGAAATACCTTATCAGCCTATATGCATTTTACCACAAAAAAAAAAGGCATCCTTTTCCTAAATATAACCTGGTTTGAAGACTTCAGGAATTACACTATATAACAATGACAAATAAATATAAATCTAAGAGAGCAATTAGAGCTCCAGGTATCCAATTTGTAGCAATTATGTCTTTACAAAAAAACAATCTCACATTGCCTATACTGAAGAATGTAAGTTACTGTTGAGTGTTACACTCAATTTTATGCATGCAAACATAAATTAGATTTTGGTCCTGCACATAAACTCCATTTGAATGGTTTTGAACTCCACTAAAATATTCCAAAAACAATTATAAATCCAGAAACCATGTCTAGACTCACACTGCTAAGTACATCCTCTCCATGCCAATAAATACAAAATGACACGTTCTGTATCTGTTGTGGCTGGCTCCCTCATTGCAAACTGGCCACATTCCCATCACATGGCATTTGGTGCTCTGGTTTTAAAACACAACTGTTCTTTTCTCATGGTTCTTCAGTTCAGAAGAGTTAAATTAGTACAAGGCTTGAGCAAATGAAATCAATCTCCCCCATTCTAGTTACTGATGAAGTACTAACAGCAAACCATCACAAGGTTTGCAATGATGCTCTGTTTCACAGGGATTTGGCTCACTTGATGGAAGAGTTGAAAAGAAAGTTAATATACTTGTGCACTTTCTTACATCTCAGATCCATTGGAAGTACAGTGAAGCACAAGCATCACTGCTGTGCAGCACAAGAAGGCAGCTGTGTACGGGCTGCCTTGCTTTAGCACAGCTTATTTCCATTTGTCATTCAGCTAGGCACACTCTCTTTCCTGCTGGATTTTAAAGCTTTTGGAAGTTTTAACACTATGTGTCAATATCCACTTGATTTTATGGTTTTCAGTCTTTCCACAAAAGACCTTGATCCCCCCCAAAGGATGCTGTACTTACTATTTTGTTATCATGAACATCAAAGTGCAAAAGTCTGTGAATAATGATCCAGTGCTGAATTTCAGTCAGTCACATCAAGCAACATGGCCTTCTATGAGTTTTAACTTTCTAGGAAGCAAATAACTCAGTTATGCCTATAGGCAAGCAAAAATCCAGTGACCACTTCTGAATATTTAGTTAATGCTTTTTAAAGAGAAAACAAGTTTCCTTATAGCGTGTGGAATGTGAATATCATTGATATACGTCCCACTTCATAGGTTTTATGATAAAACATGGAACATCTGCACTAACACCAGAAATAGTGAACGTCATATCTTGACTGCCTGCTGTGGATACTGATTTAGCAAAAATCTTGGTGAATGTTACAAGTCAATCAGCACAGATCATGCTTAATCACTGCTATAATTGCAATCATGAGTGTAATCGCTGATTCTTTTTTGAGTGGTGGTGGGTTGGGGGTGGATACTTTTTTGGATAAAATTTAAGACCAGAAATAGGACTATCTGGTGTCTGTTCCCAGTTTCTGGACTTCCATTTGCACAGGCCAAAAGGAAGAGCCATGGGCAGAGTTCTGAAAAGCTGATCTCAGTTTCACACTGCAATGGACACCTATTGCAAATTGTAGTCCCCAAAAGAAGCAATCACTGGGACTGTTTGTCTCACAATCCACAGAACGTTCCCTATTCATTTCTCCCCTGCATGATGGGAACATAACAGTTCTGTGAATAAGACCCTTAACATCTTTCTATTAGGACAGGAGATATGAGTAGCAATTATGATAATTAAATGTAATTACATTAAAATAATTAGCACTTTAGCTATCAATTGCTGTGCACTGCATGGCAATTAAAAGCAGGCCAAATTTCAGTATAATTTTTATTACTCTCCTCTTCATTCAAAACAGTAAATGGTAGGGAATATTTTCTTTTCATGTGTGGTGTGCTCTCATTTTAATGGGCACTATCATCATCTAAGTAGAATAAGTACTACCGGAGGTAGCATAATTGCCAAAACATTACAATTTGGACGTTTTCCCAAAAGACTCAAGTAACTTCATTTAATACATATACTTATGAGACCATGAATGAAAGGGATCAGCCATCTCACTTTAATAGATCTCTCCTCATTAGAGATATTTGAGCACAATTAAAATGGCTGATAGAATCAAACTGAGTAAACAAACTTTTGAATAGGTTTTATCACTGATGGGCTGCAGCACTAGAAATCCTTCAGGGTGCCAGCATCTTGTAAGAATTCACTTAGGCTGTTTGCACATACCTAACAGGAAAACACACTTCAGCACTGATAAAGTGCAGCCATTTAGTACAAACCTAAACATTATTGTTACAGATCTGTGCAATTCTACTGACAGGTGATACAGAACATGAGGGGTTCCTAAGAGAGTCTCTGAGCAAGTGAGTGTGGCTTGAAGAGCTCAGAGCTGAGAGTGATGAGAGACCTCTTACACACTCGGCTAGAAGTAACTGTCAAAGCCAATTCAGTGACAGATGGTTTCTCCAGATTTGCTCAAAGAAAGACACCTCTCCCCCTCCTATTTTTTGGAGCAAATCCCTCTTTTCCTGCATAAAATCTTACACTATTGATAGTGATTTGACTTTGAAAAGAGACTAACCTTTGGTTTTCCTTGTCTATCAACTGACCAGGCCAAGATGTGGAGAATAGGCAAAACAAGTTTCTTACTTGCCAGTGCTCCACATGCATGTAATAATCTGCTCAAAATTCTAGTAGAGTCTTCTCTCAAATAATTTTATAAGTAATGGCAACAATCTTGCCGGGTCCAAATAGAGACATTGGACTGATTTGACTGGGTGAATACAAATAAAACAATATATTTATGCAGCATTTCTGGTTCAGATGTGACTGGACAAAACCATAAATTAAAAATAATGTGAAAAAAAAAAGTTTCAACCATCACTGCTGAGATGGCTACACTGTCAGAAATGCAGAAATTAGAAGGGAAGTAATTTTCCTGGCCTCTTCACGAGGTATTTAGTATCAGCATCATGAATTCTACAAGTAATTTTAAATCTACTCATCAATGATTAACATCTTCTGGTCTAGTGAGGCAAGTAGGAATCCAATGTGTTAAGAAAATCTCCTCTAAATAATGGCTAAATGCCTATGTTATTCACGAGTTCTTGCGCCATACAAACAACCATTCCCACATTTGGCACTCTCATTCTCTTCCCTTCAGAAAAACCTTCTGAGGCCAAAGCATCAGCTGGTCCCACTCTGCATCTTCTTTAAAAGCTCCAGCACCATTAACCACAGGACTGTTTTAAGAGGATTTACAGTTCATACTCCATTTCTAATGGAGTACTTACAGTTCTGTGCTTTTAAGGTTGCAATACTGAAAGGCATTTTAAGGAAAATTAAAATTTTATCTGTTGTTTCTTCTGTGCATCACATTCAACTTCTGCCCTCCACAACCACAGTCTTTAGAGGCATCCAGGGGATTCTGACTGATTGGCATAACAGGGCACAGATGGAATTTAAATCATTTCATATAGACATATACACACACACATGATATTAAACACAGATGTGACTAAAATAAACAAAGTCAATCAGGTATGATTTCCTTGCCAAGACATGTTTTTACAGGACCCTGTCTATAGGTACTTATGAATCATACTTGCAGGCTGTGCCATTAATCAAAACCTTTATATTGTGCTCCAAAATAAATCAAGCTATCTTTAGTATCTTAGGTATATGTGTATTTTTCAAATCCAAGTTCATTAAAAAAAGAGGGGGAACATTCTTCTAGAATGTTATTGTTGGGTAATGCTGCTTGACACCAGCATTTATTGCACATTTTTAACTCAACTTCTTTATTTGCCTGTGCAGTAACTGGAACAAAATGTAAGGTGAATGAACTGCATTAAAAGAATTCAGAATGTAAAAATGTATACTTCTACAAGTATGCAAAAAAAAAACCAAAACAAACCACCAACTCCACAAAAACCCACAACCAAAAACTAACCTAAAAACTCCAAACAAAACCCCAACCTGAAAGGAGGTAAGAATGAGGTGAAATTAAAAAACTTTAATGTGAAACTGAAGGAATGGGATTAGCAGGATAGAAAAAGGAGAGGGACAGAAAAAGAATAAACCCCTCCCCATCCTGCTGTATGATAAAGAAGGTGCTATGCTATAGATGATGATGTATAAAACAAAATGCAGCTTAAACTGCAACAAAGGGAATCAAGGTAAATAACAGGGCAAGCTCTCCCAGTCTTGCAGTGATGAAAGGAAGCTGGTTGTCTCCTTTAGTAAAATGTTTCAGAACTTTTAAACACATCTTCCAGGGTGTGCATGAAGTACAGTACACCCTGCGTTACTGCCAGCAGCTGAATTAAATAACCTCTGGAGGTCCCTGCAAGGCTCACATTTCCATGAGTGCTCTGATCACTGCAGGTAACACATTAGAATATGTTATTAATCCCACTTCACGTTCCACTTACAACACTGCCTGCAGGGCAGGGAAAAAGTAAATCTTAGATTATGGTGACAGCCAACAACTATAATATTCTTGAAGAGAGTGGGAAGTGGAGAAAAAAAATAGCCACAGAAGTGTTAACTGTGTAACCCACACCTGCAGCAAAGTAACACAGACTTAAGGCTGAAATCATCAGCACTACTGACACTGGGTGTACAGAGTAATATACAGATATTTTGTGGGGATGGGCTTCAAGTGGGAGGAAATACAAATAAGCTGCAGCCTGAGGTGGCTGCAGCCCATGCACAAACAATCAGGAATGTATCAGACTGTGCTGCTGAATGAGCAGGGGGTTTTAATGCATTGTTGCATATATTCACCAAGCCTTCGTCCTGCTGCAGCAGTAATAGCTGCTCTTTCAGAAATCGATAGTTCTGTCGCACATTTGTTACAAGGAGTGATTATAATGTCCCTTTTTTCCAATCAGGAAAAAATAATTGATGCAAAAGGCCCATTTACTGCAGATAAAGGAGATTGAAGAGTTTGCAGTAATAGCCTGGGCCAGAAAGAGCCTTTGAAGAACAGCTCTGCAGAGAGAAGGGAAAACCTCTGAAGTTTCATCTTGTAGTGCTGCAGTGTTTGTGCAGGTGAATTGAACTGAACTTGCTTACTTCTGAAACTTGATTTTTCACAGGGACAGGATAAATAAGAGCATTTACAAAACTCAACCTGCTGTAGGCAGCCCACAGCACACAGTTCAGCTTAACTGTACTCACTGAAATAAAACTGAAATCACACCTCTTGCACTGAAATGAAAGCTGCAAGTTTCATAGCCCAGGACTTCACATTTCTTTTTTTATTAAAACTTGCATAGTAGTAAGCCTCACTAACACCATATTTATTAAAAAATAAACTAGAAACCATATTAACCAAGACAAGGTTTCCAAATATTGTCTTACTCATAGGAGATAGCCTTCAGAGAGCTATTTCATCCTAAAGAAAAGGATGTTATTGCCATTCTTGAAACCTAAAAGTGCAAGTGAGCATATTTAGCTGTGACATTTGAATTTAGCTGACTATGTATTCATAAGAACAAGCCACCAGGTTGTCTGCTACCGCTTCCAGCCAGCAGGGAAGTCAGTGCTAACACCAGTCCAAGAATCCCTCTCCATTAAAAAGAGTGATCTGTGATGGGGATAAACTTTATTTATTAAACTTCCAAATGACAGCAACAGGGGAATGACTTGATGACATTCTGAGGACAACAGTAAATTTCAAAGGAGTTTTTAAAAATTCAAAAGGAAAGATAAAAATATCCATTTCAGTCTGAGAAGCACATTTTTCTCTCATGGCAAAGATTCGCTATTTTGTAATTGCACTAAACAAAAAAAAATGTTTTAAAATGTTTTGTGTTCATTTCATATGTTTTTATTCTTTATCGTCAGAGACATTTTAGCCCAGAAAATTAAGATTCATGTAATTCCATTCTGGTATCTACAAATGCTAACCAAACATTTTGGAACTGATTGAATGTAACAAGCAAAAAAGAAAGAATATATTAATCATTTGGAACTAACATTTCTTAACCTTTTTCTAGTTAAAAGCTTAAGAATCTACTTCACTTGAGCAAATACATGACCATTTTATTGATTCTAGGATAATTTATCACTGTCCTATATATTAACATCTACTCCTTAGGCCCAATACCATATTTATAATTACAGTATCATCCTATTCATTACGACAGAGCAAAATCTTCAGCTAAGCTCTCAATTGAGCTAGACAACAAAAACTAGAGTAGAGCTTTTAATCTTTATTTGACAAAAAAATTCTTTTTTCAACTTGGCTGTGAATGTGGTTTCAAAAATTAAAGTTGTTTTGATAATACATTAAAATTAACTCTATTATGTAGTACAAATGTGGAACTTGGTATGTGCAGTTTCCATTCAATGCAGAACTGTGCCTGCTCTAAGACAAGAAAGAAGTGACCTAAATAAATGCTAAAGTTTGACCTTATTTTGTCTGGTAAATGAATCCATACACTTATTTCCTTTTCAATATATAAGAGCTATTTTTATTGACAGATTAGGAAATAAGGTTTAAGATAAAACACAGACAAGTGAATCACCACCTGTTTCATGTTAAAAACCATCATGAGGAGAGCAGCATCTTCTCAGATCTCCAACACTTTGCCCTCTTCAAACTGTGCTTTTGTGAGTGGATAGGAAAACAAGTAAAACTGACATTTTTCTGCATCTAAACATTGTGTGTATATGGCAACGGGCACATATGGCCATACAGCAAATATTCAAATGATCTTTTGGGCTTTATTCACACTTCGGAGTTTCACACAAACAAATGTGTGCTAATAGGAATGCAAGTGTATGCCAGAGAAATAAGCATAACACACACAGAAGAATGAATTCATGTTATCCTATTGAGTTAGTGCTATTATAATGTGTTTGCATTAAAAAATATTATGGAATGTCTATATTGATACACATTAAATATTTTATATGATAAAGTATTACATCATGCCTGCCATTTTCCTTCTGAAATCATCTAGAATTCCTTTCTCCATTTTTTTTAACTGTCATCTTCCACAGCCAAACCTCTGGATTTTTTGCAAGTCAAGCAGCTGACAAGCTGATGTCACGCTCCTCTAAGGCCAGCCATGTACCATGAGCAGCAGACAGTATTTTTCAGCTCTCACTCAGGAAGCAGCTTGCCTCAAGGAAGGTCACACTTTGTCAGTGCATCAGAGATTCCTTCTGCATGAGCGTTGGCTGTGTGCTGTGTCACTTCACGTTTATAGCAGCATTACTCCAGCTCTGATGTAAATTTTATGACCCAGAAGGTTCTAATCGCTTAGGCACTCTGTCAGATATCTTCAGCCCGATCAGTCAGGCCACTTTCTGACAGAATAAAGCAAAGCCTGCACGCAGCAAAAAAGACTGAAGGGTCTCTGCTGTTGTTTTGGTGTGGTTTGTCTCAGAAGGATGAAGCCCTCCAGCTGGTTTAGTTAAGGATTTCCTCGAGCTGCATGCACAGAACACACTGTGACCTTCCTTGGGAAGTCACTTTCCAAAGTTAGGGCACATCTAAAGGCAGTGCATCACAGCAGCTAGGGTTTGCGATAATGCTAAATGACAAGCGTGCATCCTTTCTGCCACATCGCTTCACGAGTCAGCTGTTGCAGAAACAGGAATCGCTTCTGGTGCTGGCCCAGTGCTACACAAGTGCTGCCTTCCCAGTTCCCCCTGCCAGAGGGAGGCAGAATATAAATCCGCATATACCTCCAGACTCAGGCAGCCTTTCCCAGTTCACCAGTGCTACAATCGGTACACAGGCCAATGTCAAGACAGATTCCCTACAGAACTGGAAAGAAAGTTCACCCTACAGCTCATAGCAAGCACCCTGATCACAAGAATATTAAGAATATTAGACTGTTACAAAAGCTTTTTCATGAATCTTTCACCTCATTTATGGTTCTGTATTTTAATCATTGGATATTCATTCCTCACCACATCTAAATTGAAAGGTTTTTAATGTCTCTGAGAGCCAGGGGATATTTAGGTCTAACACAGGCCACCACATTTCTGTGTGCACACCAGCACCACACAGGGGAGCAAGCACTTTGTGTGTAACACAGCACAGGAAAATACAGACTTTATCATTTGGGAGGAAACTATCTACTGTAGAACACTCCACACATCTGCAAGATGAAGGAGGGTTGGAAGCCCTTCAAGCACATAACAGTCACAAATTCTTCCTTTCTGGGTGAACTTCTGATGGATTTTCAAGTCTGTGTGACCAACTACCCTGAAGAGCTGGCATGGGATGTTAAATAAAATTTATAGCATGTGGCAGAGCTTTTGTCACAGGCTGAAAAACCTCAAATGGCACTGATGATCTACTAAACATTAGAGAACAAAGATCATATTTCTGGGTAAAAGATTTTATTTTACAGATATTGAATGTATGAGCACTTACCCTTAGATCTGATTTTAAATAAAATTTATAGCTAGAAAAGACCGACATCAAGCAAAAAGCTGTGAATGCTGTACTGATGCAACAAAGAGTTCTATAAAGTAAGATATTCTCCATGTGGAGCAGGTTTTCCTTACTCTATGCAAGTGATCAGCCATTTTAAACAGACACCAAATAAAAAATGACCTGGCTGCACACAAACATGCTTTTGAAACAAGAACAGAACATATGCTTCTTTACAGGAGAAGCAGTGATTAAATTGATAAAAATGCTGGAAGCTACATCTCAGTAGTTAACAAAAAAGTACTTGATTAATGAGAAGCAATTAGAACTCTGGAAACACTCACAAATCCACCAACATTTAAATACAGTTAAACAATAAAGGTTCCCCCCAAAAAACCTTAAACTACATACTTCAGGTGGTTCAAATAAATTTCTCTTGTTAGAGAACCACAGAATCACATTTAGTAAACTGTGTTTATGACACAGATAATTTTCTTTTATGAACTTATACAAACTTTTAAATGAAAATGTAGTTATATAGAAGCGCTTTTGACAAATGCAGGTCCAACTACTGTTCATCTTCTCCCCTTTCCTTCAAATATTCCTGTCCTTCTTGAGCTATTTTCTTTCCACCTCATGAACAAGTAGCAGCAGATTCAAAATATCTTTTTCCTGATACGGTGCTCAGCTGATTCATTTCCATTCATATTCATATTTAATCAAGATTCTGCCATTTGCAGTATCAGTATTAAACACTGCCCTTTTCCTTTCTGAGCACAATTATGGATGATTAATAAGACTTGCAGTTCATTCCAGACTTTTATTAGAAGCTATTTTTCCAGTGGTCTGTTTCGTATATTCAGCATTATGCAAGGCTGGTGTGGTACAAAACATTTTTGGTATTCCAACTTTGCTACTCCTTAAATGTCATCAATCATTGGAAAATATGGCATTGATGAAGAAATATGTTGAAATAAGAGATAGGATGCAAACTGGAATCTAAAGAGCTGGTCCTAATGACTTCTAGTTTAAAAATCAAATTTAACCATATAGCCTGATATATATAGAAGGACAAACATCATCTGGAGAGTGCGCAGTTGGCATAATCAATGCTAGTTTCTGATGGCACTTAAAGGAAAAAAAAAACCCAAAACTGAAAGCCTGACAAATCCACATGAGCTCAGCCTCACATTCTCACTTCTCCATCAAAGACAGCAGCTGTGTGAGGAATATTACAGCTCAGAGTACTGATGCTTCTTTAGTAAAATTCAGTTGTGGCAGAGTTCCTTGCAATATTTAAGCTATTCTGTGTTCTCAAAGCATTTATACATTTAATACCTTGTGTGTGAGGTAAGAAGGGAGCAAAGTTGTACCTCTACAATAATTGAGGCCCCTTCCTTCATGAAAGTCAGGTTTGCTCAACTTAACTCTGAAGTGTGGTGCATCTCCAGCAGCCTCAAAGCAGGACTGGTGATATGAATATGGATCCGTTGAGCTTTTGAAGAGACATCAGAAATGTGCTTGGTTTCAATTATTCCTTGTAAATTCAGTAATAAGCAGTGATGAAGGAAAATCTTTTATCTCCCAAAGTGCATGCAGACCAGGACACAGAAGGGTCCTTAGCAGGAGGTAACTGAACAAAGGAAATAGAAATTTCACCTTGAAGCAGCTGTGCCCCAAGAAGAGGGAGCACCTGCAAAATGTCCCACCCCAGACAGCTCAAGCCTTTAAGAGTCATGTCCAATTAAGTCTCTCTCAAAGAGGATTAAGTCTTTTATCGTGTGTAACACCTAAAATGCTAATGAATTAATGGCAAAAGATAAAAGTATTTCCCTCAAAAGAGCGTGAACTGGGAGGATGAGGCACTATCTGTATCAGGGATGAAAAAGTAGGAGAGGAATAAAAAAGGCTGCTTTTCTGTAAAGGCTTCCAGGCACTCAGACTTCCCTTCAGAAACCTGTCAAGCATTCAGGACTAGGCTGTGCTTATCAAATATCACCTCTCATTTCTTGTACAAGCTCAGTTACTAGTTACACTCTTCAGAAGTGTCAGAGCACTCTTCCCTGCCTGCTACATTTAAGGAGAAACGATGAGGTACGGATTATGCAGGCACAGCATGGTTCACTCAGACACCATCATATTCTACTTAGAGCTACCACTGCGTAAATAATCTCTAACACTTGGGAAGAAAAACACATACACTCATCCAAACTTCTTTTTCCCTATGAAAAGACTTGTGAAATTTGATAACAAAAGTAATTATTAATGCCAAGAAAAGTAGCTCAGATCCTTACAGAACTATTTCATAAAACACTTCAGAAAAGGAAGAAACGAAAATAACAATCACTTGTGCAAAATTAATACTTCTTTTCTGGCTGATAGGATTACCTCCCTAAGGCATCTGAATCACTCCTGAGCGAGATTTAGCTCCATTTTCTAACAATCAAAGAGCCCTTCTGCAGGAATTTGCTAAACTGCTCAACATCTGCTAACATCTCCTGAACATCATCTAAACGGCTGCTAAACTTTACGACTCCTCCACTCCCACGGTCGTTTCTAAGCCCGGTCACAGCTCTGCCAATCTGCTCCAACAGATTGTTCTGCTATAAAATGAAACGTTGTGTAAAATAATGAAAGGGCTTCAGACACCAGGTTCCAGGGACTGGCAAGTAGGGCAGTGTGGGTGTGCATCCTCATTTTACATAAAAAACACAGGAAGGAGCAAGTTACTATTTCCTGAACAGTTTCTGGCTCTGCACTACTGGGCTTTCCTAATTTGGGGGTAATTTGCTGGGTATGGCATTGAAGGTGCTTGTGCTTGCAGTTTTTAAGCTCCCCTGTTGGTGTTAAGTACTTAGGAGTGAAAGAGAAGTGAGAAAAAAAGCATAAGAGAAACACAAAATCTGCGCAGCTGTCAGCAAGTTTCAAGCGTAAGATACCCAGATGCAACGCAAAATAAGACTTTTGTCATACTTCTCTTACACAGCAATAATCACATCTATTTATTTATGGTATTTTTAATTAGGTCTCCATTTATTTTTAAATATAAACATGAAAAAAATTTTAATGTTTGGGATTTTTTTAAGAATCCCTGTTAAATAATTCCTTTCTTAAAAGAACTCCATCAAATACTCCAGATTAGATCCACTACCTCCAAACCACGAGAATATTCAGTTTAAGTGCATTACCACTAACAAAAGAGAAGATTGGCATATTATGAGCAAAGACAGTCACCATATATCTCAGGAAATCTTCGAGCTGTTTGGAAAACCTGGTGTGACTTTGACTTGGCAAGCACTAGCTGTGCAATAGAATAAACAGTAGGATAATTCAGGCTTAGTATGAAGTACTAGTACAGCAACAAGATTTTATTTCAATGGGATTAATTAACAAATTCCAGCAGTAGCTGGAATTTAGTTAACAAAACACTCTTTCCATTCTGGCTCTTAACTAAGTAGACACTTCACAAGTTACGAGTATAACAGAGGTAAGGCACTGCAAAAGTGTAAAATTTAAGCATTTCTACTGTTGTTTCATCCCTAATGAAAGCACAAGGAATTCTCTAAGTGATGTATCTTTTTGACTGAAATCTCAATATCTTAAAACTGTTACTCAGAAACTGGTCTAACTTTAGGCTCCTTTGCAGTTTAATTTAGGGCTCCAAGCAGCATTAGCTTTTATTTATTCATCTGTTCTCTCTGCACAAACCTCAGGATGAAGAGGGGGGTGTGAAGGGAGGAAGGTGCTCTCTGGACCTCTGACACACAACAGTCAGAGCATATAAACAGATGAGAGATCAGAATCAGTGACCACTGCTGTTTTCATGAGCATGTTTCACTTCTTGAGAGCAGAAACCTCACAAGTATTATCTGCCTCAGCATCTGAGCCAAAAATACAATTATCAGCTTATCTTTGCTTCCTGCCATCATAATTCAAGTATATCCAACTAAAAGTGAGGAGTCCCCCAGTGACTTGACAGTGGAATCAAATTCCTGGAAGATTACAAATCTTTCCAAAACCTAATGACCCAGTCAAAAAGTCTTTCTATAAACAAGATACTTGAGCTTGTGGATATTAATTGATGTAGACTATCAAATTCAAACGCATTAGCTGTTTCTAAAAGCATCCCCTGTGCATCTTCTACAAAATCAGTAATTCTTGATGCATCCATAAGGTCTGCAACATTAGATATACGAGGAAATTTCTAGCAAAACTATAAAGAAATTGTTTCTCAGCCTTGCTAGATTTTATTGAAGAGTTTTAAAAGCTGATTTCACTCTTTGGAAGTTGGAAAGAACCTAAAAATTAAAGTTTTGCATTCAAACTAAGTATATTCAACTGTGTAAATAACAGTATCCATCCTTTGACTGCTATTTCTGAGCAAGTCAAGAAGTAAATTCCTACAATAAATTGAGAGAGATTAATTTTACAAGAGTGTAAGAGAAGTCAAGCCTGCTGTCTCAGCTTCAGAGAATTTTAGTACTCCTTCAAGCATTTGCACAGAATAAATGGCAGTTTCATGAACTACAAATCGTGCTTACTGATTTCAGTCTTTTTAAATCCTGAAGTGCTCACAGAGTATGAGCTATATAAAAAGAACAAACAAAAAGATTAACTTTGACTTTTAGATAGGACTCCATAACCTAATCAGAGAGGGAGAGTATACTTCTCTGACCCTAAATTCATTGACCTTCACAGCTGATTTTATCTCAAAGAATTTTTCCTTTTCAATTCTTCTCCTACAGATGCCCAATTTTGAGGCAGCCTGCTTATTCAGAGCAGATATTCTCCTTTATTATATTGCAAGCTATACTTTCACAGGGCCCAGGTGTGCCAGCCTCAGGCCAAAATTTACCCCTCTGCAAAAGGGCACTCCTGCCACTGAGCTGTTCTCTTCAAAAAACAAGAGTAAAAATAAAAAAGAAAAAAAAAAAAGGTGTGTTCAAAGTGTGCCCAAGATAAACACATTGGCCAGAATGAAGAAAGAAATAATGAAAACACATGAAGGGATGAAAAAATTAAATAGTGGCTACTTTTCCTACTGGTGCAGGAAAACTAGTATTGCTAAATTTAATACATTGAAAAAATGTGAAAGTAGACTTTTTAATATGATGCAGAAATGAGATTTTAGCAAACACCTTTCTGTCCTTCCCTGTTGAGAGGATCACTGAATTTTACAGGTCTACCTTACAGAAAACAGACTAAGTTTGGCAAAGGTATGAAAAGACCATCTTTATGATAAGAACTGGCAAGATTTGCTTGCTTTTTTGATTATTATGTAGCTACAGGAAGAGAATTTAACATAAATGGTTCCTATGAAATAATTACGTATTAAAAAAGCATTTAACTGAAAAAATTACACACACCTCTCAGCATCACAAGAGACTGGTACACCTTTCCCACTGTTTTAAACTAGGAAGATTGTAAAGCTTGTTCCCCTAAGGATTATGATACTGCTATTTCTAGGCAATATAAAAATTAAAAAGAAGAGAGAATAAAAAACTGTGCTCTCTCCTGCTGTAGCCTAACTCTGAAATAGAACTTTGAAACTGAAACGAAGTAGGTGAATAATCAATGCAATCCTAATGGTAATTTTTCTGTATCTAAGGCAGCAGGTTTGTACTGAAATGTTCACTGAAGCATCCTTCTAACAAGATTTTGATAAAAAACATGCTCTAATTTTGTACCCTACCTCAAAGAACACACTTGAGAATTAATTAATGGTTTTCAGAGCATTAAGGTTTCAGATATACATCTTGGATTTTTTGAAAGGAAACTCAATTTTGAGGCATAGGGTTTGATGTTCCAAAGTATTTTCTCCATTATATTCTGTCATCTAGAAATCCTGAAGCTGGGAAAGCACAGAAAATCCAGAATCTGTATTATTTTAGACAATTTCGCAGTTTCCTCATTAAAAAGGCACCCTAACAAAATTGCTGACAATTTCTATATTTTGTGAAAGTAACATTAATGTGTGTTATTAATGAGTATTCTCTAATTTTTGCTCCCATATGCCCACTCATGGTATAATTCTGTCATGCTTTAAATGAGATGTGTGGTATCTCCTGAATTCAACTTTTAGTTCATTCCTACAAGGAATAAAACGTGGAGCTGGACACTTCAAAAAACCTCTAAATTACAGTGTAAGCTACTTCCCTGCTCCTGTTTTGTTTTTTTTTTTTTTGTTTTTTTTAGGGTTTTTTTTTTTTTTTTGAGCCTCTCAGAGTCATTATTGTGAATGGAAGTACTTTGGAGGCTTTAAATTAAAGTAATACTGAGGTGAAAACACCCAAATGGCGCCAAGAAGAGAAATACAGTGACCAGACTGTGTTTGGATGTTGCACAGCAAAGGGGACACAATTTGGATCTCTACCCATGAAAACCCTGTTCTCCTTTCCATAATACAGTGGGAAATGAAGTGACATGATCAGCTCATTCACACAAAATGGAACAGCAACAGTGAAACCAGGATTTCTTGTTTTCCTTTTTTTTCCTTTCAAGCTAAAAAATTCCCTTCCTTTAGATATCAACACCTTTTCTATTTAGCAAGCAAAAGCAACATTTTAAATTCAGAATATTTTTACACAGGTAGATTGCAACCATTCAATGAACTATGGATTTGAAACGTGCAGGAGTAGGTTATATTCAGGATACATCAGAAAAACATAAGAAATCCTTATTTTTTAAATTTTGTCACAGTTCTGAAAATTCATTCCCATCTACCCTACAAGAAAGCTGAAGATGGATTTTTAACAGGACAAGGGGGCACGGCTTTAAACTGAAAGAGGGTAGGGATAGATGGGATAGTGGGAAGAAATTCTTTAGTGTGAGGGTGCTGAGGCCCTGGCACAGGTGCCCAGAGCAGCTGTGGCTGCCCCCGGATCCCTGGAAGTGCCCAAGGCCAGGTTGGATGGGGCTTGGAGCAACCTGGGATAATGGAAGGTGTCCCTGCCCATGGCAGGGGGTGGCACTGGGTGATCTTAAAGGTTCCTTCCAACGAAACCATTCCATGAGTCTACAACTTACAGTAATATTATCCTAATGTCACAGAAATAAATGCTCTCTTGTGGGCATTATAATGAAATAAAGCCTTTTAATGGAATAAGTTTAAAAAAATTGAGTAAATATTAAGAACATTGTCAAAAGCATCCTTCCTTTGCTTTAAAGAGAGCAGTATTAAGAAGCAGAAGAACATCAAATCAGTAAAAATAATAATTTAAAAAAATGACTGCATGCGTCATAAAATTTGAGATTAATAAAACCTCTGGAATACATCTGATAAAATCCCACTGATGTAAAACTTTTGATTCCAGTACCATAAAAATTCTTCAAGCCTAAGACTGAGATAATGACTACCCCATAAAGTATAAATCTTTTAAATTGCTCTCTGATTGTATTAAGTATTTCTTCCTGAGGAGAACGGAGCAACGTGAGGTGCTCATACAAAAGTGCCTGCTCATATAGGTACATAAATATAGACAATTAGACATATATAGACTCACATACGGGTATTAATTAGATTAATTTCAGCCTACATAGAAAGTCCATATTGAAAATAAGGAATGAAGTCGTCATAAGCAAACGAGGACTAAAGGAAAAGCTTTGGCACATCATTATCTACTACACTGTGCATGTTCTTAGCACAATAATGATCACACTGTTGTCTCAGCAAATCCTGAAAGTTCATGAATCAAGATGATTCTGGAGCCATAAATGCACAATACCCTGAGTATCACAGTTTCTTTCCATATAGAATAGGAAATCCTAAGCACAAAATGAATATTTTTCTGGTAGCATGGAGGTAGTTCCTCCCTCCTGGGGATGAGGACAAGACACTGCAAATACAAAGTTTTTCCGATGTCCATTCAATTTTTTAGGCATTATCATAACTCTAAGTCTCCAAGCAATTTTGATGGTTTAAATACTATTACTTTTGAATTTCTCCATTAAACTACCAGTCTGTACATTTAAACTTCATTTTAATATAGTTTTCAGTGTATATTTTTGTAATTACTTTTAAACAAAATTAACATAATTTCTATATTTTTTGAAAATAGCATTATTGTGTTTTACTAGTGTGCATTCTCTAATTTTTGCTCCCATATGCCCATTCATGGTATAATTCTGTCATGCTTTAAATGAGATATCTCATTAATATCTCAAGTGTGTATCTCCTGAATTCACCTTTTACTTCATTTCTACAAGGAATAAAATGTGGAACTAGACACTTCAAAACCCTCTAAATTAGGGTGAAAGCTCCTTCCCTGCTCCTGTTTTTTTTGGTGTAGGGTTTGGTGGGGGGTTTTTTGTTTGTTTTTTGGTTTTTGGTTTTTTTGTTTGTTTGTTTTCTCTTCTTTGGCCTTCTTTTCCTTTAATTTTTTAACAACTAATTAATTTACATGCGGATGCTAAAAAAAAAACCTCAAAAAGAGGAATAAAAACTGGGAAATAATTTCAAGGCATCATCAGTACTCACAAGCTGTAACCACAGTACAATAACTCAGTAAGGGAGGCTCACAGCTGCTCTCTGTCATTAATGGGATACTAAACCACTTAAGTATATTAATAAATACAGCACTTCATTCGTAATCATCTAATTGGTCTGTATAATTCAGCTGTTTTGGAGCGAAGTAAGGGCAGAAATCAGGACAACAGATTTTCATTCCTGAGCTTCAATATCCCTTTTTACTGCTAAAAAGACAAGTCAAAGCCACTCAGCCTTAGCCAGACCTTGCATTTTATGTTTTTTCATATAATACTGGCAATTTAGGAACAAAAGCCACATCAGCTGATAAAATTTTAACAAGTAAAGCTGTTTAATGATCAAAGCCCAGAACAATGTATGTGACTGGTTCAACAGTTAAAGAGTTAGGAGGCAGGTGGATAAGGGAAGGTCATCAGCAAAATAATATAAATCTATCTTCCCAGCTCTGTATAAAAGATAGTTAAAACAGAATCAAAAGAGCACAGCATATCTGGAATCTGGGTGTATCTGGTAAGCACAAGTTTTATTTATTGTTTCCCCTATTTTAATCCTCAACATCTCTCATTTAGCCTAATGGAATACAGATGGCAATGCTGGAAAGTGTAACAGAAGTGAAAAGCAAAATCTTTTCAAGATGCTCATCAGCAGTTAATTCAATAACACATTCTTGTTCTTCATGGTAAAGAAATGCCTCTTTCTCCTATAAGGTGAAAAATTACTATATTGTCACTGCAGGATCTGACAAATACAATTAGAATTAAATTATTCTCACTCCAGTGCCAGCCCAACAGAAAGGACTGTGAGTATCTGGGTCACTACAAATTAGTTAAAATCAATTAGAATTGATAAGTGATAATATAATTTCCAAAGTTAGCAAAGAAGAAAACCACAGTAAGTACAAGATTCCAATATCCAGAATTTTCTGTCAAGCTCCTCTGATCCCAGGAATTCAAATCACTAAGTACCTCATTAGTTTACTCTTCGACTTCACTATATTGACTTTTACATGTCAAATTATGTACTGGTCAGGATGTTCCACACGATGCTTTAATTAATGCATCTACAGATGACTATTTTTCAAAAGTGTTACTCAAATTAAGGTTCAAATTAGTTATAGATTTTGTGCTCTGCTTGAAATATTAGTACCATTCCAGCTGGTACTTTGCAGCAAGTTCCATTCATCAGACATTTGATGGTTTTACAAGAAACCCCTAAACACTCTAACATCTTATTCTGTACTGGGGTGAATTCTGAGTCAGGTTATCAGATGGAAAACATGGAAATATTGTGCCTCCAACCATGCAGAGGTTGGAAGAGCACAAGTCACATCACAGTGACAATGAGGTCTATAATCCCAGAGTCCCTTCCTTCCTGTCTTCTCTTTCCTCATGATCCCTAGTTAGCTGCAGGTCATTTCCTCACAAAACAACTCAAAATGGCAACACTCAAATATTCTTAGGCTTGAGGGTGGCTATAGCCAGCATGCAGCTTCCCTTCTTCACTTCACACCAGGTGCATAAAGACAACCTTTGGTCAAGGTAATCTCAAGAGTTTCTGCACGGCTTTAAGTACAAGGTATGTGGGACACAATTCTGCACAAAGTGTCACCTAAAGCTTCCAAATATTGAAGGATTTGATGATGTGAGGCATTTTGAGAGCAAACATCTCCAATCCAGATCTGAGTGTACAGGTTTTCTGGAGATACTGAGGGTCCTTTAAATAATTTAGTTCACGACACTTTAGGACATTACTGCTTGGATTTTCTATTTTGCTTTGGATCTCAAGTGCTTGTTTAGAAGACAGCCATGTGAAAAATACATAACAAGGTAAGCAAATAAACTTATAGGTTTTATAAAAATATCTTTGTATATTGTGCAGATTCATGACTAGTAAAACTTTGCAATCAAACCATTTGAGACTGTGCAATCACAGAGGCAAGATGAACCAGACTCTTATTTCTCATGCATGGAAGTAAATGTTACAGGCTGCATGGATGCACCTGAGAAGGCAAGTACCAAAGCAAGACTCTAGTAGACTCAGTTAAAACTTTTCCAGGCTGTACTGAAGAACACAAAGTAGAGCAGCAGCTGTGCACCTTCCTTTGGGGATATTGAAAATGCTGCCTTTGGATGACGCATGATGCTGCCTTTGGATGACGCATGATGCTGCCTTTGGATGGATTAACTTTGATAGTGGAAAAATGGAAGAGGTTCCAGTACCTTGGTGCCATAATTTATATGCTCTGAATCCTTTGAATTGGTGCCAGTAAGAGCAGTAGTTTGAGCAACCTCAGGAGCACCAAAGACTGCAGTTTAACAAATATTGTGCTAATCCCAAGGGAAGGCTGTGTGTGATTTGCTCTCCCTTTCACACCTGACTAGCAACAAGTAATTCTGGTGAAGATAACAACTACAGTCAAAGCTTTCCCAATCAAGGAGCCTTATTCCATTTCCATGAGAATCATCAGCCATGTCCCTGTGCACTGATTTAAAAATGGAAGGTGCTGAGGTAGCAGATGATTGGTAACAGCACAAATGCTAAGGCAGACACCTCTCTGGCTCAGTTATTTATGTATGGCATCAGTCATCACCCTCCTCACACACTCATCTTTTAAAAAGCCCAACAAAGCTCATGATTTCTTGTTATAAAACAAATGCTGGGAACTAAAATAGTCTACAGTCAACGGCCTCACTTATAGCTAGAGGTAAATAATGCCCTACAAATTCTTATGTGGTTTGCCAATGGGGATTAAGTTCCTGTAGTTACAGCCTGTCCTGAAAACAAAGGACAGCACACAGAAATCTTCTGTTAAAAGGGACTCTGTGTGTGCCTTGTTAGGTGCCAGAATCATCCCTGGTGATGTGAGAGCAAAGGCTTCACTCATTTCATTTCAGCAGGACACAGACTGCACACCCATAAAACATCCACAAGGGTTACCCAGCCTCAGAACACAGGGCATGAATGTGTCAGCACAGATCATTGCTGCACACAGGCAAGATGAAAAATTAATTCCTTAGGTCAAAAAAGGAAACTCTACCACAGAATGGAGCATTTCAGGAGCAGCTCTCATACTGAGATTTAAATTCATCAAATTACAAGACACTTTGGGAGATGCAAATAGAAGCAGATGAAAAATCAAATTAAGATCCCTGAAAGTGTGCAGCTTATTCCTGGAAAAACGCAATTTCAAATAAAAGGCCAAGTGTTATACATCAAAACTAAAATAGGAAATAATATTCTTTTCCTGATATGTCTTTATTTTGAAACACTGTTCATTGTTCTCTCTATCCAAATCATATTTGTGTGGAACAACAGCTCTACCTTAGTCTGCAAGAGAGATAAAAATTTTTTGGAAGGAAATTAGTTCTCCTAGGTAAAGACATGTAAAATACTAATAAAATAATAAATACATATGTTAAATGCAGTATTCTGTATTGCAATAACTTCTAGTAGAATAATTTAAAATATTTCCTTTTTACCTTTATTCCAAGCAGTATGAAAGCAAAAGAAGTTTTATCTGCACAAAAAGTGACGAGTTTAATTGAAAAATAACTGGCACTACAGCAATGCTTAATAGCCTCTAAAATTTACTAGACATTTGTCAAAATGAACAGTCTGGGCTTAAGACAAAATGACAATGCTGGAGATATTTGGAAAGCACTGGAGACTATAAGCATATGTTCTGAGAGCATTAAACAGTGAGAATGCTTCGGCAGAGGTTTCACAAATATTTGAAAATAGAATTATGCAAAAAAAAGCCCCCAAAACACAAGCCTCAGACACAAAATCATGTCAGTTTTTACTCAATCAATCTAAATTACCCAGCATCCCATGTGAAATGGAACCCAATCTCTTCATCTAATTGCTATGATAATTATCCTCAGCCACTGGAAGAACAAGAACAGTCCATCTGTGAAGGAATTCAGGACTGCATCACATAAAGTAATTCTGGAAAAAATAAAGAATAGCCTCAGTATGTGTGAGAGAGTGCATGTTTTTCTAGCTGTGTATGGGAAATGCATTTTTAATATACTGTAAGAGGATCAAAAGTGGATCAAATTACCCACAAATATGTGTCTAAATAAGAGAAAACATTAAATAATCCCATATTATATATTAATATATCATTATTATATATTACGGGTTTCTATAATGTGTTGTAAAATAAATAAAAAATAAAGGAGTACAAAGTAACAAAACAAATTCATCTTTCTTTGGAGTCATAGTCAAACAAATTAAAATCTATTATTTCAATTATATACAACACATCTAAGGTTCGAAGTCCCTCTTTATGGAAACTCCTGCTCTTACAATAAATCTTCAATATATTCATAGCTTATTTTCTAATTTATTCTATTAATTAAATACAAACAATGACCATCTTTTGGATGATCCAAGGAAGCATTTATTGATAAACACACCAGGCAATTAAGAGCTTCTTTCCAAATGGACTTCAATCAACATAATTCAAAGCTTTATAAATACTGTTCTTAGCCACTTGCGCAGTAGATAAATGACCAGACTCCTATCAAAATGCTGCCTCCTCCTCCATGGAGACAGATGTTGGCTGTGGTTTTTTTATTACATCCCCAAGACATTCAAGTTCATTTATTAATACTGAATTACTGTAACACCCTCTCTCTTGCCTTGACAACACATGTTGCTCTGCTCGTCCCTGTTCAGAATATTACTGCAAAGATCACCACTACAGGTTTTTGCATCCCATTTTTTTCTCCTTTTTCCTTCTTTATACTGTCAAATACAAGGCCCTTGTCTTCCTGAGAGCTGCTTGTGCTCTACCCAAGTTCACTTCCCTTGGCATTCTATCAGCTCCCCTCTCCCCAGCTGGCTTCAAACACCAACCCTTATTACCATCTTTCCAGTCGGGCATTTTTGTGCTTCCCTGCTTCATAAACAACTGAAGAATAATTTCATTATTCCTACTGAAAAGCTCCCTCACCTGCCATCAAGCCTGCACAAATGATTTTAAAAAGCCAGTTCTGAGCTAAGCCTGTAGACATTGCACTGCCCAGCAACAGCTCATTTACTCTGCATTCACTTTTGGGAGCCAAAACAGGCTGTAAGTATATTTTTAGGAAAGTTCTCATAACAGCTTTTAAACAGCACTTAGATATAACAGGTTTCTGTTCTACTATTTAGAGCATTTAGCTAATATAAGTAACACAATGACAAAATATGGTATGGGCATTGCTTTATATATTTCCTTAGTATTGATATATCTCTAAAGAATATCACTGATTGAGTTTTTTTCCTGACAAACACAAAGCACCTGACTTCTTACTTTTGTTATGATTACTCCACTATGCTAACAGAAGCCCTCATTCCTCCAGCACTGATCAGTTTGTATGACCTGAGCATCTTCTCAAAGAAATCCCCTGCTTAATATGAAATTTTCAATCCTTTTTTCCCCCTTCAGCTGCTGCCTGACTCAATACTGTAATAGACATACTCTCATAAAAAAAAAGCTTTCCACTTTTGACACTACAATTGGCCAAACAAATGCAGGCAGCTTAAGGCAGTTTAGGCTCCTTCTTTGTCTAGCCCAGTTCCACAACATTGCTGACCTTGTAAAGCCCAAGATTCCTGGAGCTATTTTATGATCTTCCCTCATTAACCTCCAGGCTATCAATTTATGTAAAGGTGAGTTCAGCCACAATGGATAAGATCAGTTTGAACTGTTTGTTCATTGTTTGAATAATCCAGGCAGATCTTTTTTACTTATTGCTGCAATATCATTTCATTGTCTTCTGAGGGGCTAAGACAGCTTAAAGACTTTTTAATGGAAAATATAAAACTCCTTTAATTAAGATTTCAGCCTTACCAGAGACTCTGCGGGCTTATCCTGCTGATATATGGAGGGATGTACAGAAATAGTTTTGAAAAACCTTACAACTTAAAAGTAGCAACACTGACTGCATTTTAATCTAATCCGTGTGAACTTGAGAAGAAAAAATAGATTTTGACTTTTCCATTACCAAGAACGTATTTGATAAAATATCCCCCAAAGTTCAGCAAATGTACAAACAGCTACTCATTCTTCTGCCTCAGCAAAGCATTTTAAATTTATCAACCATGTTGGAAGCTATTTATGTGCCATTAAATTTATCAGAATTTGTTATGTTTTTCACAGCTCTGAAGTTGTTCAGACAATGTGTCTCTGTTTGCATAATGTTTCTTGGCTTTGCTGCCACCTGCAGCAAGCCACAGTATGAAGGCCCAGTGAAGATATTTCTGTCCTAATTTGCCTCATTTGTTTCCAGTCCCTCTTCATTACCGAAATGTACTCAAAGTTTATGAGAAAGTAATAGCAAAGGGTGACTGCTAAACTAATGCAGCCCTTCCAAAACGTTAATATGCCTTGTGGAAAAAAAAAAGTATTGGGAGATTGATATGCTCATTTATTTCATTAGACCAAAGAAAGACTTGAAATCATGTAAAATTGAAACATCTACATATTTAGACTTTTCAAAGCATCATTTCCCCTTTCAAATTTATAAATACTAATAAATAGAATGGGAAGGAGTTGTACTATGTGCTCAAGTTTCTGTCAAGGTAGAAAACAAAAAAAAATTCATTACTTTCTTTCTAGGGTGTTTGTGTGTGTAGTGTTGTTTTTCTCTTTTTTACAATAACAAATAAAAACTTGCCATCACTATCTTTGAATATCCAGTTCAAAACGAAAAATAAATACTAAGCTGGATGGCCTATCAAATTATTGCTAATTTGAAGAGATAGGAACTACAACAATCATCTAATCCAACTGCCAGGTATGTACTTCTGAAAATACCAATGATACTGTACCAATGATACATGTAATGTCTTTTTAACCATGAAGTCACAAGTAAAATCTTTATAATAGAGGATTTGATATCTTAAGTCCAATTGGAACAAAAATTATGACCACTACAAATTAAAAACATGGTGCAAGCATTAGGGTGGTTTTCACTGGCATCAATTAGAAAGTAAGATTTTTTCCTCCTTCTCAAAAACCATAATTTGTGGTTTTCAAAGTGGAAAGCAACCAAGTTAAGTGAAAGAATAGCAATATATCAAGTTATCACTGAAAGGGACAACAGCCTTGAAGAGCGTCCCAAAATGTCTCTCCCTTTTATGAAAAGTCTACTGGACTTATTGGTCATGATAAAAAAAGCTCATGGTCTTTAAAAAATTCTCTTTTTTAACTCAACTTGAATAATAACTCAGTTTTTTCAAACAGCCTTGTAAGAACTGGATGCCACTTTACATCACTGTCCTAATTTATAACAGAATCTGTATGAAGAAATCTATATTGGGTCACTTGTGTCCCCTTCAAGCAAAGCAGAGGACAAATTTCAAGTTATGGTATCCAAGATCAAAAATTCCAGTGATGAAACAAGTTCCTCTCCTTAGGAAATACAGGCATCTGCTTTTTTAACAATAATCCCCTCTATTTCAAAATCCTTCCGTGAACAAGTCCATCAGAACAAAGCTCTACAAACTGAAGACTGGGAAAAGCAATGCCAGAAATGGAACATATTCTTCTAATTATTTCAGGGCTGCTGTTGATGAGGAATGAGAAGCATAAGTAAAATGATGAAGGAAAGTAGTAAAATGTTCTAAGATACTCTCCTTGAGTGCATTCTGTCACATTAGAGCCTTATTTTTGACGTATTTGTCTGGCACTTAAAAATAAAGTTTGTTGTGTTCTATCCCCACATGACAGAAGATAATTTAGTTCAGTAGCTATACCTGTTGACTGACTGAGCCCATGCAGTTGCACAGTGGTTCTTCCAGATTAATTTATCCTGTGAAACTTTTACTGAGGGGAAAAGGAAAACCTCCAGCTTCATTTAGAGGTCTTTCACAGCAGGTTTTTTTTTTTTACTGGACACAAAATTTGATTGATTTAGTTGAGTATTTTTTTTCCTACACTAACCTCTGTCAAAAAGATGACTTGCTAAGGACAAGAGAGAGTGAGGCCTTTGGCTGCATCCAGCATTCTGAACTGCCAAGCAGATGCCTTAGAAGTTTATAGCTTTAAAATATTGCTCAAAGAACCTAGCAGAGGTTGTGACCCTACTGGGCTTGGTACCATACAAGTTTAAGTGAAAGTATGAGATCCACGCTCCAAAGAGTTTGTGAACTCATCTTCTCCATCAAAGACAGTAAAATTCTTTGGCAGCAAATCCAGATTTGGTTTCAAGCTACAATAAATAGAAATTTCAGATGATTTTCTCTTTGGTCTCACACCATGAACTCCTGTCCAGCGATGAACAGCAGAGCTTCAGAAATAATAAGGGAAAAGAGACTAGAAAACTCAGCATTGAATCTGGATTTCTCATTCTGAAAATCCCATTTTGCACAATGAAGGGGGAAATCTATTGCTTCAATGGAAACACACACTGGGATGGGAGAGAGCAGAGTCCCAATATTGTTTTCCTGCTGGGCTTGTGGAGACTGTCCCAGAAGGGCTTAATAAGTAGAGGAACTGTTGCTCCCTTGGGATCCTCGTGCAGCTGCTCCTCACACCAACGACACCCTGCTTGGGCTGGGCAGAGAGGTGGGCTGGATGCTCACCAAAACTCCCCCTAAATGAATGAGTTCAGGTTTCAAAACAAACTTGAATGCACACACTCAGAATAATGGCACGTGGATCTCTACTGGGAACCTCCAATACAGCCCTAATCCTGGTTTATGAACAAGTTAATTATTTGAAATTATAAAGAAAAATTTATATTGGGAACCAGTGCAAGAGAAGTGAGAAATGAAAACAAAACCTGATCTCATTTCTCATAGACACTGAAAAATTAAGCCTGTTTTAGAAAACAGTATTAATAATATTTAATTTGCAAGAAGATAAAGATATGTAGAGTTCAAGTTCTACTACTGGATAAAGACTGAGATGTTCTGAGATTATTTCTTTTGTTTCTTTTTAAATATTATAAAATACAGAGTTAAGAAATGAAGAATAAATGTGGTTTGTGTGTTTTGGTTTTTTTTTCCCAAGTGCCACTTTTCCAAGGAGTACTGATTTTGTTTTTAGGGTAGCTTCAGTCAAGAGACCTTAATAGAAAGCAAAAACAGCTATGGAAAACTTAACCCAGGCATCCTTCATATTTCAAAGCAAAATGGTATAGAATTAAAAGAACAAAAAAATTAAACCTCTTGCTTGCTACACTGTTCTTATTTTGTGTCTCAATGGGAAGAGAATGACAGATGGAAGTATAAAGTGTGTTTACTCCTCTCAGGCCTTTGATATGCAAATGACTGTTCTGAAAAAATGAGAAATTCACTGACCAGCAGACATCCCCTCAGAAGAGGAGCATCACAACCTGGGGGAGAAGACAGAGATAAACACTCCTTGGCAAATGCATTATGAGCACTGACTACAGCAAGCTCTGCCACAACACTCTCCCAGGGGAATTACTGTGTTTTCAAATGTAATGTCCTGACAATATTTAAATGTAACGAGTGAAATATCTCAGGGATGCTGCTAATAAATAAAATGCATTCACTCATTTGTCCCTATTTTTAAATCTCACAAATATGCCTGCTGTAAGTCTGCAGGGAAGCCAAAACATTTTTCAAATATACTCACAGCCTGTTTTCCACATGTAAAAAGCCAGTTCTGCCCCCTTTCCACCCCGCTACAGCACAGTCTGGATGCAGAATGAATGCTCCAAGAAGGTCAGAGTACAGCAGTGTAGTAACATTTCAGACCCAATAAAAACTACTTCAAGATACATAGCAAGGGTTAAACAGTAATATTTTAAAGCTGATGATTTTAACAGGATATTAAGCAAGTTTGGGAAGATGGTAAAGCTCAAAACAACACCACTGACCTCCTGTATAGTCAATATATTCAAACTGCACAGTCTACTGATTTTTAAATATTTTTAAGGATTCACTGCATTTTCCCCCTGTCACTAGCACAGAAGCCTAATGAAGAAAAATACTTGAAGGCTTCTTTCAAGTTATCCCCTTTTCAAGATACCTGCCACAGCTAATTGCTCACAGTAGAATTGAGATCATGCAATTCTCTCAGGCACAAGTTCCTTTTGAGAAAAAGAGCTACATATTATTATCATTGCAATAGCTTTATCATGGAATAAAGCTAATAATAGCTTTTCTCAGGAATGACAGCCATTGCAATCATTTGATTGTTCCTCAGAATGCCCATGGTTTATATCTCTGACGAAGTCCTCTTGATAAACAAAATAAACCCCCAACAAACAAAAAAACCGCACAAAAGGCACACAAGAAAGCACAACCTCTGTCCTTTCAGACACAGAAAACAAAGTAGTTGCAGAAAGACCCAGGAGAATCTATTTGGAAAAGTGAAAGTGCTGATGCACTGAAAGTTAAAGCAAAAAAATAAATTCTACTTGAGTATCTCTACTCTTACTACCACTCACTTCTACATTATCAGAAGAGTTTCATTGTGCCCTTGTCCTTGATTTTCAGGTTAAATTGCTCTGCTGCTATTATTAACACTTAGGTAAAGAGAAATAAGGTGTAGGTATAAAGTGCCAATCAAATACCAATTACTTAAATTGCTTCCGTAGTAGCTACACTGTGGGCTTCTTTGGATGCAGGCAACTGTAAAAACTACTGAAGACAGAGATTTAGTCAAAAATCAATAGGTTGTTTTATAGCCACTGAGCTTTCAGTTCTTTCAGGGTTTACCTAATTTATTCCTCAAGTGTAGCAATGTCCATAAATCAGAAGCAAAGATCAGTTTTACAGGTTTCTCTTGAAGGAAAATCTTTTATTATACAATTCCTTTTCTAACTAACTGTAAATATTACTGCCTGGTAGATTCCACCATTGCTTGTTATTTCTTACAAATTATATTACTTTTATCGCTAAAAAGACTGGATACTACTTCAAGGAAAAAAAAATAAACCAAAACCAAACGACCACAACTCCCAAACAACAACAACAGCCAAAAAAACCCTTTGAAAACTTGAGAATTTTGAAATGAGAACTTTCACACTGGGGATAAAATACTTCTTTCTAATCACAAAACTGCTGCTTTCCAAATTTCCAAATTGCATTTACAATGCAATAATTCCTAGATATATGCAAAAGAGTCAGCGCCACATTTAGGAGCCTTGCTTGGACACTGCAGCATTGGTAAGAAGAGATGAAAAGACTGGAAAATGTTTAAGTAGTATGTTGACAATGTAAGAAGACTTAGGCACTGGTACAAGAGTGGTAAGATATCAAGCAGTATTTCATCTGTGGATCTTTTTCTTTTACAATACTGCCAGAAGGAAATTTATTCCAATTCAAGGCTCATGCAATAAGAGGAATCTCAAGGCTGCCTTTTAAAATGATTAGGTTAGTTTGGGATCATTAGACTCGGCAATGTAGTTTATGAAATCATATCATTTTATCCATGGACAGCTTGCTCACATTTTTACTTTAAAGTTAAAAAAAAAAAAGATTACTTATCTCCATAGGCTATGGTGAATAGCATGACCTGTATTTTTAACACAACAAAATATGACCACAGAGAGCAATCTGAAAATTACTTGCAGATTTTTACATTTATATACATTTGCATTTATATTGTCATTACTCCTTCTGCAACAGCTACCTCAAGCACGAGTGGATTGTTGTAAAATTTATTCTCATTTGGTTGGGCCACTTCCTCCCTTCAAGGAGGAACTCAGTTTAAGCAAGGTTTCTCTACTCACAGGAGCTCTGTGTTATGGCATTTTTAGATTTAAATACATCACAAAGTTATTCCTAAGTTTAAAAATGTCACAATCCATCTGCATGTGTCAGATCTGTAGCATAAAAGAGCCTGAAATCATAGATTTTCCTAGCAACTTTGCTTCATATATTGCATATTTACATTTAAAAAACAAACCCAACAAACAAAACCCAAAAACAAAGCACCAAACAAGCTACGGAGAAGTGCTGCATAAGTATTAAATCACAATAGTGGAGGATTATGGAGCTATAAAGTTGATGACTAGACTTTTTTCTTGAAGTGTGAACAATTACTTAGGCAAGCATGGACTTGTTTCTGATTTCCATGACCTTAGCAGAAATTAGCCAATATTTTCCTTTGGAAACTACAGACCTTTCACTCACTATCTCCAAACTGCACCTTCACCCCATCTCCAAATTCATTTAAGAAGTCTCATCAAGATCAGAACCCAGAGGTGTTAATGATTAAATGGCTTGGTATTGAAAATTCTCAGCTTAGTGTGCATTGCTTCCATAAGCACAAATCAGCATTTATCACTGGAAGTTCTGAACAACCTCTTAAAAGTCCAGACCAGAAGAAATATATTTCAATAATTATCTGCAAGTCTACCTCATGTCTAACTTGAGAGAAACGTATGATTTGTTGCGTATGGCCCCATACGACCTCACTCCTGCTATCAGATAAATCCTGATTAATAATGATTTTTTGCCTCTTCTTGCATTTTTAATTCTAAAATTGGTGATGCCAGCTGACCAGACATGATTGCAAAATTTGGTGGTGGCTATGAACAGGTTGGGACAAAACAGTTAATAAACAGTTAAATACATCAGTTGCATAGAAAAGAAGGGTGAAAATTACTTTTTTTCCCAGCTAATCTGAGTCATTGATCAAAGGGAAAATCTAAGGAAGGTCAGCAGGAGAAGCACAGCCAGCCCGCCACAGACTGACAAGGAGCCATTCAGAGACATCCACCAGTGCAAAGTGAAAAATCTCTGAAATGGGATTTTGTCAACATTGTGACCATTTCCTCTAGGATATTAACAATATATACAGACTTCATCCTCTTCTGCTATAATTGTTTAGCTGTTTTTCAGTTAAACATTGTAGATTATTTGGGGACTTTTCACTAAATACTTGGATTTTCACCTATTTTTATGACCTTTAAACATGACATTTGATTTCAAACTTTTAGTCACCTGATCAAGTTAACAAAACCAATGTAGCTTATACAACCCAAAATAAGTGAAATACTTAAAGAAACAAAACCACAAAAACTGAAACAAACATGAACACCTCAAACCCCAAATACTAATCCCTTGTGATTAGAATTTGATTTTGTGACAAAAGTTAAACATTTCATGTGATTGCAGTAAAGACAAAAAAAAAATCCAACATATCCAAAAGCTTCTTAAAATGGAGTTTTAAATTTTCTATACTGCACTAAGAATTTGTAATTTTTTTCTTTTTGTACTATCAGTTTACTTAATGTTTTGTAAGGAAAGAACATAGAAGAAAAAAAAACTCTGATCAATCTAAATTTTCCTCCAGAACTTTCGTCTGAAGAGAATTCAGGTCTTTCTTAAGAATTGAAAAAGACTTTCTGCAAAATGAAATTCCTTCACAGAATTTCTCTTACTAACACAGTTTAACGGGATCTGCTAATTGCACTAACTGGGAATATAATATTAAATTGAGATAAATAGGCAAAGTGGTAATAATTCCTAGTTCAAAATAAGAAATACACACAGAAGTAATTCAACCCATTATTAATTTACTGCATGTCAAAGAATCCCTATTCATATCTTGAAAAGAAAAATATACATTTCCTCATAATCTGGGATTTGCCTTTCCTGGTATCCTAAATGCTACAAACCAACCCTGTCTCCAGGCATTCCCCTTGGACTCTCCTCAGAGTCCTTACCATCTCCTGACTTTTGACCTTCTTTTTTTTTCTGTTAAATGTTGTGGAAAAATTTGTTCTGCCTTAAAATAAAAAAAATACTTTTATGTCTTTTATTTCAGTCTTTCACCTCCCAATAATTCCACACTCAAGTTCTTGCTATCCTTATGAAGGCATCTTGAATACACATGTGTGTAAGTATTAAACTACATTTAAACACAGTGGTTTCTCAAATATTGATTAAAAATAATTGCAAGAAAAATTGTAACATGGAAATATCATGAGGAATATTACCACAAGCACAACCTATAAATATTCACCAAGTGAAATATGTACTTCAGGACAGTCTTTAAATTTGGGATGGGTTGTTGCTTGCTTGTACTCCCCCCCCCCCCCCCCAATTTCTTTCTGAACTACCATTACATACAGATATTGGTATGTAAAATTCTGTACATACTGAAATAACTCTTTAATATAATTTTTCAGTTCTTCGATCTTGACTGCTCAGTTTCTCCTTGAAGATTGGTTTACAGTAAAACTGAAATCTACATTTTGATTCTGCATAAAAGATAGACTGCTATTAAATTTACTGTTCCACAGGGACTTTATTAGGGCTGCTACTGAACTGTGCATCATTTTAATTAGAATTAACACTTTCATCTTGTTTATGAATATATGTAAGATAAGCTTTGAAATATTTAACATCTGGGAACACAGTCAAGCTGTCACAGCAAAATTAAGACATTTCACATCCATAACTATTATTATATAATAGCCAGATACCAAATAGCTAAACATTCATTGTTAGCATTTGGAGTATAATCTCTCTATGCATACATTTCCATGTCCTTTGGGAATTTATTCATGCTTTGATCAGTATCCCTTTGAAGCAACTTTTCTTTAAAGAGAGACATTTCAAGTGCAGTCCTTGACTGTGTTAGATGTTTCCCTGGTAGGTACGAGACCTGTTTTACATAATTTATTCTGCTTTTAGTGCACACATCCCTAGATACACAGCTAGAACAGCACAAGCTCACTGCAGCAGGTTGGGTCCCAAGGATCACCTTCCCATGCTGGGATATTTACTTTGTAGGATAGAAAGATTCATAGAAATGAATCTTTCACTTCAATCTGCTTAATAGGCCACTCTCTCCAGGTCAGAAACCTCAGTAAACTCAAGGCTCTTCCCAGCAGAATATTCTCCTGGGTTCTGATGGGACTCCTAAAAGTAAAATTAAGGGGGGGGGGGGGGGGGAAGCTAATCCACACAAAAAAAATTCCACAAAACCTTTTAAGAGCGAACTTTCTTCAGCACATCTACTAAAATACTATGGGACTGTGAGACATGTCAAACAGCAAATCTTTGTTAATTTATGTCTAGAATGTCTCAGAATTTGCCATCCATGTCTAAGGTAGCTGACATTTTGGAGGTCCAGCTACTGATCCCTCTCCTCCTGCCAAGAGCCCTGCAAGAGTCTTCCAGCAGCAGTGCAGCTCAAAAGCAAATCCATCTTCATGAGTTCTCTTGAAACTACTGAGGATGGAAAAATCTCCAAGTGGTGCCTCCCCTTTCACGGGAGTTCTTCCTTTCCCTTTTCTCTTATACAAAGGTGTCAGTCATAAATTTTGTCATTAACAGTACTGCCTTTGCCATCCAATTTTTTTGTTTTTTTCCCATTTAGTAAGAACTTGGGCTTGGGAGCAGCCTCCAAACTGCTTTGCCCAAAAAAAGTCTCACAGGACACAAGTTTTGGTTGGTGCAGTTTCTGAGAACCTTTTGAATACCACTGCCCTTAAAATCCAAGTTGTTCTGTGACACAGAATGACCTTAGAGTCTATGTAAGTTTTTCTAAGACAAGTGATACTTATTTTTTATATTATTCTCCACTATAAGTTTCAGTAAGAAAAGGCAGAGTGTGTTGGCTAAAGGAAATCTTGTCTCATTTGCATTATTACTGAGACTTGCAAAAAGCAAATATAGTTCAAGTTTTTAAACCCCCACACACATCCTTTTGTATTCAAGACAAATATCCTCAGAAATCTCTCTGCGCATTCACTCCTGCTTGTGATTCCTAGGCTACGCCAGAGAAAACCTCTTATTGATCACTTTTGAAATTATATTTCTCAGCACAAATGCTTTAATAATTGACTGAATAAAATGATGCTAAACCTCTACAGGAACAGTTTCATTACAGAACATGCATTATGGCTTGTTTGTGAATGTGTTACTGATTAATAACCTGCCTCGGAGGAAATGCTAGTGATTATCTTCAGATTTTGGATCTCCACTTTATGGGTTCTCGAAGGGGACATAACCCACATTGAAATAATAATGATATTCCAAAATGTTTCAATTATTTCAAAGCACAAATTTAAGTGCTTTTGCTCAGAAGCCTAAGGAAAAAAAAAATCTTCAAACAGAAAAAAAAACTAATTCCTAGATTTTCAGAATTTCTAGGCCATTATATTACATATAATATAATTATATAATTAGATAGATATAGTCTACAAATTGAGTCAGAGTTCTTATTATTGAAAAAAAATCTACTGTAAAAACTTTGGAAACTTTCACTGAGCACTATGACTAAAATGTTTTCTCTTAGCTTATATTTATTTTCAGGGCTCCAACAGGAATAACAACAATTCTAGAAACTGCATTTCCAAAGACAAATATATCAAGCCTTTATTATTGTGTCAGAACTGTTATTCTCCTATAAGAAACGACCATGGAAATCCTTAAAACACAATTGTGCTGTGCACACAGTTGGGTTCCTTTGTAAATTAGGGCCAAGGGTTGTCACAGATTCCTCACAAAGGATTTCTCTTCCGCAAGTCTTAGCAACTTCCATGAGTAGCACAAGTAATTTTGTATTCCACAAGTGATATCAGGGCTTTTTAAGTGAAGCATTATGGGTTTACTCTCCTCCATCTGTTGGTCAACACAAGACCTCCTCCAAACACAGATGTACATTTTCAGCACATTGAGGAAACTCAAGTGCTGAGGATATACTCAGTCATAAAAAACCCCCACCACACTTCTCTTCCAGCTGCAGGAAAAGCTCCTCAGCTGTAGGAAGATGCAAGCAGCCAATGCTGAAATTTTACATGCAGTAAATACAGCAGGCCAAGGGTTTCACTCAAGCAAAAGTCAGCCACATTTGATACATTTGATTGTTGAAACAGTCAAAGTAGATCATGTGTGAAGTGCAATGAACATCCTTCCAAGGCAAATTAATGTGAAATGTTTGAACTGAAGTTTTAGCTAATGACTTCCAGAAGAAGGGAGGAAAAAAAAACCCAAACATAGCAAGCAAGGAAGAGCTGCATTACCCAATAATGGAGGTCACAGTTTCTGATAGTGTCTGTAGGATGTGACACACATTTTGAAGACAAATCCTATGACAGTGAGGGACACAGGACAATAACATGGAGTCAGTGCATTCCTTCTTCCCCTCCTGCCACACTACAGCATCCAAGCTGTCAGTCCTCCTGCTTTTTGGCAGCACAGGAGAAACTTCAAGTCAAAAAATAACAAACAGTTTTACAATGTACTTAGTCTATATACAGTTGAACAGATGTATAGACACATTTGTATTTATACTTTCTGTAAAAGTTAAACAGCTTGTTCCCATTAGTGCCACAATTTTTCCATGTGGCCATCACTGCTGCACTGCACTTCTTTCAGCAGAGTAAGAGCAAGTAACTAATTTACTGTGGGCTGCTGCTAATGCCAAATCATGCAGCTCTGTTACCAAGTCACACACAACAGCAAAATCAATCCCTGCGGTCCCTTGGACAATTTTTGTCTACTGTTTATCAAGGATAGCTGGTAGGATCAATATCCAGCAATATTCACTAACGCAAAACCTGAGGCAAGACACACTTGAGTTATCAGCAAGCTTTTGTTGCTGAAGTTTCATGTCCGTGTGTACAAACAGAAAATATTGAAGTTTTTCAGTTTCAAACTCACTATTTAACCTCAGCTGACTTCCTTGTTCTGCTATCAAAGCAGGTTTCTATTCAATGCACATTTCAGTATCAGAGTGAAAATCAGCAATTTCCAACAGTAATTCAGTTTGCAAACAATAAGTTTTCTATTTATGCATAATTTATTTAGGTGTAATTACAAAATCAAAGCTTTGATCTGAATTTTTAGAGTGAAATATTTTGGAAACCAGGTTGTAGTGACCAGGGTAAGGTTCCTTATTTGCTCAAAATAATGCAAGTATGACATGACAAGAATTTGCAAACAACTTTTGTTCATTTATTATCACTGGTGCTTCCTTACTATCTAAAATCAAATGTACAGGGCTTTTTTTGTCCTTTAAATCCTTACTTCTGAAGCAGCATCCCTTTTCAGCTGTTTTATCATAGTTTTTGTGTTTATCCAGCTGAACAATCTGCAGATGGCTATAGATTAAGTAAAAAAGGCTTGGTTGTGAGCTGCAACATGAATTTATATGGAACTGAGATTTTTCTGGCAGTTAACTCAGGCAGTCATTGAAGACAGGTGCCTTCAGGTACTTATTTAATTCCTACAACTTTGTCACGCTAAAAAACCCCAAAACCAAAAAGACCCACCCCCTCAAAAATCAAAATCAGTAACTAACTTAAATACCCCCATTTTTAAGGCACTGAAAAGATGATGCAAAAAATGCTACAATTAAAATGTCCAAACAAATGAAAACACAACAAACTAACTGAAAACCAGAAACAGCCACCAAAACAACCGAAAAGTGTTGAAAGAAGGTGAAATTACTGAATCCAGCCAAGTCAGACCTCTCTAGATTAGTACCACTCACTAAAAATTCATCCTTTTGACAGTAAGTAATATCCCATCCATGCCACAGTTCACCATCCCTCATTTACCTCCTATTTCAGCCACGCAACAATGTTAGTTTTAATTCACACTAATGGCAAGCCTTAAGGACAAAATGGTTTTTGTTGCACAAGTGGAAAAAGTACAAATGGGAGATACAGCCTGACATAGCTTGGAACATGACCTGCCACTTAGAAATTAAAACCTGGATACGGGAACTTAAAAGTGCTGCCAATACCATCTGCAATGTCCCCTCAGAACAGAGAGTAATTTAAATTTTTGTCCACTGTAAATATTCTTTTTTTCTAAGGTATACAGGCCTTGAGTTCAGAGTTTTTCCATATGCTAGCAGCTATATGTGGTTAAATGCATTCAGAGCTTTGAGCTCATTATCAATTACTTTTCCATACTCTAACCTACACATTTTTAATATGCACAACTTCTGGGTTCTTTCCCTGTCCTTGTTCTTGCATTGTACTAAAAACAACTATTTAGCAGTTCCACCTAAGAAGTCAATCTGGGATTGACAAATCACAATTCAACTTTATCCATACTCATAATTGAAAGAAAATTTGTGTTGAGTGTTCAGAGATGTGCAGCCTTACAAAGACCAAAAATGAGATTTTTCAGTGAAAAATATATTTCACCAATAATCACAAAGGTTTCAAGTACTATCATTGAAATGGTGACATCTAAAGCTCTGCAGACTCACAAATTACGTAAAATAGACCTCCACTACCTAAGCACAGGAAAGAAGCATGAATTCCTTTCAGAGCAAAGTTAAAAATCTGTTATAAATTTCATTAAATATATGGCTGTTTACTTGAAAAAAATAATGCAACTTTTAAAAATGGATCTGATAAGTCACAGAGACTTTTAAAAAAGACAACCAATTAAAAGAATTATTTAAATTATCTTTCTATGGTTTCCTTTAAAGATGCTTCCATCAGTGCCTGGTAAAGATCTGATCTCATGAGCAAATAAACACATGGAAGAACACCCAAAAGGAACCTTACACAATAATGTATCTCTGTATCTTGCAGTTCCAGAGTACTTTATTCCCTCCTTTTCCTGTTTTGATGCCAGCACACAGGTAACTAAAGCATGACTGTAACATGAACTGCTTGGTCTCTCAAAAAAAAAGCCACACTACAGGTATATACATACATATATACACATATATAAATATACATATATATGAGGAAGGGATTAGTTAACTGAAAAATGACAGTAGTTTCCAGTTGGATCAGATGGAAAGGCTAAAGAACACAAAGATCAGCTGCCAAAGCAGAAATCTTAACACTGAAACATTACCACAAATTCAAGTGATGAATAATGGAAAGAACTGTTTGTTCAATTAAAAACTCCATGTGTTCAGGCATTAGTATCCCTAGGAAGTGTTGTTCAGTCAACTCAAGGTCAGAGAATTTGAATTTCATATTTTCATTTCTTACTCCATTTGTCTCAATTAAAATAAGCCAGGTGAGTCTGTCAGTGTCTGTTGTTTTACATTCTTAACACTTAGCATTCCTTCCAAATATACCCCACTTTGGAAGTGGTGGCTTCCTAAACATATTCCTCAAGAAGAATCAGTTTTTTATGGCTGGCAATACACACTTTTGCACTGTGTTTGGTTGGTTAAGACTAAAATAAAATCTGAAATTACCATAATAATTAGTATTTGCTATATATAATTGAATTTTTCTTTGCAATTAATTCCTAACCTTGAATAATGCAGATAATTTCTGGTAAATCATTAAAAAGTCAAACTTCTCTTAACAGTCATCCAATTATTTCTATATCATGCCCTAACAGAACTGAACCATTATGATTAAGTTTATAAAAGGTTCCTTGTCATGATTGTTTGCTCCTATGTGAAAAACCCTACCACAAAGTCCTGATATGACCTGTATATATTATACATTTGCTAAATTCAGCACAACTTGTATCTTGGGCTGACATTCAGAGAACACAGAGTATTGAACATGCCACTTTTAATTGTTGTTTACCAGAATCCTTAGCAGCATTTCCTCCTTCTAACCTGAAACTTGGGGCTGATTTAAATGAATTAGCAAAGCCAGCAGTTCATATCAGAGACATTTCTGATCTGCATTACCAAATTACTGGTTCTAATTTATTATGCCTAAAGATACAGAACATATGAATGATGTTGCTATTTCAGGATTTTGAAGGCAAAATCTTGAAAAGTAGACTCAAATCAAAGACTGATTGTTTACATAGTAAACTTAGAAAAGATGGGTATATTCCAGATTATCCCATTAAAAAAAGTACAGAACAAACAAGTACCTGGGAATCTCTTGCAGTCAATGCCGCTTTCCCCCCCCACTGACTTCAGAAAAGGAAGTTAGTCCCAAATTACTGAAAAATTCCCTATTAATATGCCTCTGAACTAACTGTAGACATTTGGGTATACATTTAACAGGTAAGGATATTTTCAATCCAGTTAGGAATTCTTCTCAGACACTTTGGCTCTGAAATGATGCTTTTACAAGAAAATGCAATGGATAGGGAATACTGAGAGATCCACAGAGAGAGATGCATAAATCTGACATATATTGAAATAATTGAAATGTTGCCAGTTAGGAAAGTAGGTAAATGAGATTTAGGCAGCTGAAAATAACCTATGATTTTTAACAGCAGCAGTAAAACTGATCAAAGACTGGTTTTATTCCCATTCTTGATGCTTTGCAAAATGATGAGCAATGACAATGGCAGAATATCTTCCCTTATGCCATTTAGTATTTTGTGAATAGAGAGTCTGTATCTCCACAAATATCAAAACAGAAATTTATTCTTTATATTCTGTGACAAATAAGCCATATTTGCCATGAACTGCTTATTCCCCACTGAGCCACAGGCTGAGGTACAAAAAGTTTGACACCATGTGCAAGTAGGAAAAATATATTAAAGTATCAACAAGTATTTCCCACCGCCCAATTATTTTCCAGAACAGACTTCAAAATGCAAAATTATTATTCTGTCTATTTTCATGCAGAAGAAAGAAATGGCTCTCTGAGTATGTCACAGATTATGCCTGCACAAAACACTGACAGAATGGTGCAATATACTTACAAGACTCAGATTTGCAACAACTCCAGCAGGGGAATGGGAGGGGCAAAAGGGCTTTGGGGGAAAGACCCAAAAGATGTGAAAATTTTATAAATATAGATCAGGTCTTATCAGGCTATGATAGAGTGGCTTCTACTCTTTTCCCACCTAGTTCCCAACTCTCTAGTTCTCTGAAAAGAAGCTCAATGTAAATTTTAAATATTTTCCCCTCAGAGTTTTTGTAATATTCAGGTATTTATTTTATTGAATGGGTGTTAAAGCTTTCTCAGGATTTACTAACAAGCAACAACTCTTTTAAACTCTTAATTTGTTATTCATGTCTCAGCCAAGAAGCAAAGTCTCAAAGTAGAATATTATGGCTGTCTGAAAGATGTCTATCAACACACACATCATGGTTCAGTTCACAACTCTCAACAGTCACACTGAAAAAATCCCACTGTACCAATGCACTGCCAGCTGTCCAAACATGCATCTCCACCACCAGCTCTGGCACAAATGTGGGCACCCTGAACAGGAGGAACTCTTCCACTCATGGTTTACACACTGCAGAGTAAGAACTACAGAAATTAAATTGTGCTCTTTAGTTATGAAAGCATCTCCTGCAGTTGGGCTTGCCTTGGGCATCTTATTCACAAAGCAATGCAAGACAAATGTATTCTGAAAAACTGTCAGAAAAAAAAGCATAAAAATTTAGATTCACTGTACAAGTTAAACGGATAACATCAACCTAGGAAAATTATTTCAAAATATGCGGAAGCTCTATTAGATTAGAATTTTCTAAAGCAGTAATTTGTAATTCTTGGCGTAACTAGGTAAGAATACCCAAAAACTCGTGGCTTTGGGTACTCCATTTCACTTTGAAGGTCCTGCTCAGCAGATCAGATGACCAACTGAATAAACCAGTGGAGTCAATGTACTGCAGAAAACATTTCTGGTAGACTTTGGCTGCTGCCTATATTGCTCATGTACAGATCTAGTGTATGACTCACTTGCATAATGGACAGGAATTCATTCAGCATTAAAGTTTCAGAGAAAATCCTTATCCCATTAAGAGAGAAACCTTTTGACCTTATGTACAAAATTATGCTGGCTTCCAATAATGGCACTGTCAACACTGTATCTTTGCAGTGAGTGTATTTTGATAATTAATGCCAGCAAGATCAAACAACAAAGAGAATTTCATTTTCTGATTACAGTGCATAGTGCTTTTAATGCTCTCTATTATCCAAGGTTGCTGTGCAGCTTGTCTAACACCATTCAATCTGAGAAATTCTTGAGCGAAATAGCAGAGTCATTTTTGTAAAGGATGGGTACAGACTCTCTCTCCCCCTTTTTGCTATAAAGCCAATGTTGAACCACAGCAGACAGCCTCAGCAGCCACTGAGATATTCTTCACAACCATTACCACAGAAAAAACACCTTATTCTCAAGTAATTTTGAAACTATTATGGGACAGTGGAAGAGAACACAACAGCATATTACTTCTCTTAAAAATAAAAAAATAAAAATAAAAATCAAACAATGTTTTCTTACCATGACAGGAGCCCTCCAGCTCTTCATATCCCACACTGCAGATGCATCGTCCCAGAGGCACCAGCCAATCCCCATCTGCCCCACAATACAATTTTGGGGTGTCACGTTCCTCAGCGCTCTTCACGCAGGAGCCCCGTACTTCCACCAGTGAGGAAGAATCCACCCTTGGAATGGTGTCAGGAAACATGGCCAAATTACGGACCGTGAAAGGGCATTTCTTGTAATAGACACGGACTGACACCAAAGCAATGCACGCTCCAATGTCCTGGAAAGCCAGATAAAATCCCTTCTTGTTGATGGGCCCAACTTCACGAACTTCCGTGTTGAGCTTGAGGATGCGGTCACCCAAATCCATCTGGGTGAAGCTCTCATCAGCAGCTATGGTATCAATTTTGGTGTACTGGTTTGGCTTGAATTTTACTCCATGGGGCTCATCTGACTCCATGTAGTAGAGATTGAACGTTTCCTTGCAGGTCCCCAGCACCCAGGGAATGCTGTTGCAGTCCCTCAGGGTGAACTTCATCTCCACGTAGATTTTCTGCGCGGCGTCGCGCGAGACCCAGTTGGTTTGCAGCCAGTTGTTCTGGTTGGGCTCCATCACATTGCACACCTGGTAAGTGTGGATGGGACGGTTGTGTTCATCCATTTCAGTTATGGCATCCCACTGAAAAGAAAATAAAAGTGTTTGAAAAACAGGAAAAATAGGTGGCCGAATTATTAATAATTACTTCAAGTTTAGTGGAAAGTCAGTAGTTAAAAGAAAATAACTACAGAACACCACACAAGTTTGATTTCAGAAACTCCACGTAAGTTTCTATTAATAAAAACATAAAACAGAGTGGTGCCTAGCAGAGAAGGACATAAAGGCCATGTTTATATTTTTATGTTTATCTCCAAATACTTTATATCAAAGGCTCACCAAATGCTTAACTCATTATATAACCTGCTACTTCAAAAGATTACCAGCATCCCAAAAATAGCTTCAATATAACTGAATCAACTTTCTACTGAGCAGTCTTGATATCAATATACCACTAGAGATATTTTTTTTCTCAAAACACAGAACTATTTATAGTTCTCTACCCAAAAATACTGTATCCCATCAGAAGTTTTAGCTTAGCTTTTAGGGGTAGAAGCAGCAGGAAAAAAAAAATCTCAAAATAAGAACCAAAACCAACCAACATTAAAGGCACATTAAAAGAAAGATGAGGCGCTCCAGAGAAGTCTCAAAAAGAAAAATGAACTATAAAACCACCAAACATCTCCAGCACACCAAACAGAATTAAGAAGTAGTCATCTGTTTTAACAAAACAATGTTGTTTTTAAAATAGAAAAGATCTTTCCAAACTGGCATAGGCCAGCTTAATTCAAAAGCCTCAATATGATACTTCTCTTAAAATTATTAAGGAAGAAAAAAATATCCAAAATACCCTCCTCTTACCAGGGGATTCTCCTCAGAAATATTTATATATTCACTCTGAATCAATATCTCAATTTGAACTAAGAAATTAAAGCCCTAAAGTTAGCTGTTAACCATGCAGTTAATAGTATAAATCTGTCACTTCTGTAGGAAAGTAAAGGCTCAGCACTTCGATAAGTGGTTTCAAAGAATAAAACAAAACGGATTGATCAAACATGGACAGGGCTTTAGTCCATTCAAAGCAGATCTCTCATGCTTTCTGCCTGTGCCTTTCCACTGTGCTCCCAGAGAGCCTGTTAAGATCTCCTAATTCAGAGAAATTTACCTTTGGGCAAGAAAAATGTTTAAAATCCGCAAAATTTTTTAATAGAGGCAGTAGTCTAAACATCATATGTATAAAATACTTGGAAAAAGGTTAACATGAAACATCTCAACCCAGCCATTGCACTGGGCCATGCTGGGTAATGTATGGTTATAAATACAGAACGTGCTCTTATGTACCAGTCCTAGATACTGAGTGGAAACAAGGTGACTTCGACCACCCCAAAATGTCACTTTCAGTGACTGAAAAGTCTGACAGAACTCAGTCTGTGATAGTGGACATAGTCTCCCTGCATGAAATACAATCTGCTTTTAATTTTACCTGAGAGTTGCATTTCTCATCTGATAAAAACAGTCAGGAAAGGCAGCAATTGAATTTCATGCAGTCAACAAAAAAACAAACAATTTACCAAACACAGACTGGTTTTCTTTTGGGTGCATTTCATATTATCGTTCCAATTTAATCAAATCTTAAGTTGTGCAAAACTTCAAAACCAAATGAACAGAAGCATCTCACTGGTGATGTTTGCACAGGAATGAGGTGGCACAAAAATCCCTGACCTGACACTCACAAAAGCTGGCAGGAGTTGTCTGGTTTCGACAAGCTGACAGTTCAGACTTCCTTCAAACTTCACCCATCCCAATGTGCTGCTCTACCTTCAAAACCTTTTGATTACAATCCTTTCAAATGAGGAAAACCTTTGCTAATACTGATGGGAAGCAGCAGCAGCATAAAGCAAATTCTTACATCTGGAGTTGCAGGACTTAGGGAAAAGAATGTTATAAAAGCATGATTTGGAGGAAAGACTTCAAAATTCTAGTTGAAAAATGGAATAAAAACCAGCATGGCTACGTCCTTACATTTTTACATGCAGCATAAAGGAGGAGTAAATCACTCAAATAGAAGATCATTCAATTTGATTATTGAGGGAGAGAAGAATCCAAGATTAGTCATCACATCTAAGTACAAAATATGAGACTAGGCTACAAGCCATGCTGGGATTTTAGTTAAAGTCTTGGCTGTTTCCATACATCTACAAACTACTTCACAACCTCTCATTTTTAAATTTCACTAATATCCAACAGCCCCACAGAGAACACTATTAAGAGAAAATAATGTAACTTTAAGCTGGTATAAGCTATATAACACTGAAAACTAGCTTCATGGATCCCAAAATTTTTTATTCTATTTTAAAACAGGACACTGGATATTTTAAAGAAATCAGCAAGAACCTTTTAGTACACATCACTACTGAAAGCTGTTCCAATTAATAAGGGTAGATATATCAAGCAGTTGAAAATATCTACTTCCTAATGAGCTGATACCAAGGTAAACTTCACATATAGTGAAAGACACCTCTCCCACAAGCTGTCACACTGATTGATGGATTAATATTGGGTTCTTAATCTCAGATAACAGCTATTGAGGCACCGGGCCCAGCAGCAGTTTGGTAACCTGGGATGGCAATTTTAGAATCCTGCACACCTCAAGATTCTTTATTGATATTTTTCATCGTTTTAAGAAAAAAGAGGGGACATGGGCATAAGCAATCAATGTCCTCACTCACCAGTTTATTCAAGAAAACATCTGCTCTTACAAATGCAGCAAAATTTGTATTCTAAGCAAGAAATCTTTATCATTTTATTCTAAGGATAATTCTCTAAAAATGAAGGTTTCTGCACCTGCACATACCTAACCAGTGTATCTGAGCTCACCCCAGAATAAGAGAAGGTTGTGGCTGACTTAACATTAACACATCTGGGTATTAGGCACACAATGGCACCCCTGCGTAAAATATTCTACACAAACCACTTGTTGAGCAAAACACACAAGGATAAGCAGTGGCTTTCCATGCAGAGAACTGAAGGAAGAAGTAGTGAAAGAAGTCTGAAAATAATATTAGGTAGGAAACTGGGGAGCAAAACCTGTTGACTTGAGCTGTACTGCATTTTACTTTCTGCTAAGAAGATACAACTGTTAAGGCAAATCCTCAGTGGTGATAAGTTTTATTCTTACCTGGCAGCAAGAGGAAGGTTTCTATTCTAAACTGAGGAACAAATATATAAGGTTCATGCTAGAGAGATCTGGTTTACTCTCTTGGCTTCAGCAAGTGAGGTAATTTCAGAAATGGAATTGTCAACTATTTCTTACACGCAAACATAGGCTGACATTTGAAAATTCAGTGAACCTGAACTTTAGAAATGCAATTTTCTGACATCTATATCCCTCATTGCCCACAAACATCCACTTGAGAGAGCTCAGGTCACAGTTAAAAAGTCCATCCTAACAAAGGGATGGACTGTTTTTGTTGTACAGAACTGCTACTACCCTGAAAAAGAGTCTGATGAAAGTTGCAAATGTGTTCATGTAACTCATGTACCCCATAAGAGTTAAATAAGCATTTTCTGACTTACCACATCCAATGAGGACAAAAAGAATGCATATAGTGTTTTCTCTAAATTGGTCTTTTTTTACCCCACTAAGTGGTTTACTACTTTTTTAGGTCATCCCAGATCTCAGCTGGGAGTCACCTAATGAAATCTACACATGTAGAACACTCAGTTGTTCACTCCTGACAATCTTATACATTCCCATTTCCATGGAAACAAGCAGAACAGTAAAAATAAAGAGAGTTTTAAAGGTTTTCTAAAATTCCCTTATACTAATCTCCAGTGAGATGATCTTCATAAAAATGAGATCAGAAAGGTCCAAATGAGGAAACACCAGAGGAGGACTTGCACTTGGCATGCAGCTGCCATCTGACAATGCACATTTACACATCGCGCTGCTGTACTAACATTCAGGCAAAACCAGCTACACACTACATCACAGAACTGAAGAAAAAAATTTATCTCAAAGTAATGTGCTTAGGAAATGAACATTTTAAGGCATAGTTGGCATTTATGATGACATTGAAAACAGCAAGACTAAAGAATATTTAAAAGAGCTACAGAATTGCTCTAAGTTAAAGGTATCAAGGTAATATTTTTCCCCTTTCCCACTAACTCATTTTTCTTTGGCTTCACTTTTCCCAAGATCTAAAACTTTGTATGTGAAAGCATGTGCTCAGACCCCCAAAGATGAGTGAAAAAAAGGAACTTCCAAAATATGTCTATTTGAAAAAAAAAACAGACAAAACTCCTCAGCTATTTGCATCTGTCTTGGCAAGTACAGGTTGATGTAGCTGGCAAAATAGAACAGCAACTGAACTACTTATGTTCTTACATTTAAAGTTGAGGTGGTTTAAAGTTGTTTAGGGAATGAACATTGATATGTAGCACAATTTATTAGCTCTGTAGAACTAAAATGACAATCACAATGCAGGATTAGAGGAAATTGTGACATCTGTTTTCTATTAATCCACAGAATATGAGAGTAAGAGGGCAACCCCCCCAAAATCTGTGGAAGTAAACATGATTAAAAGAAAATAAAATCAGAATTGAATAAATAAAGAATAGTTAGGGCAATATAAACAAGAGAACACAGGAGAGAAAGTTGTTAATGCACTCAAAATAGAAGTCCAAAAGTGAGTTGCTTTTCTGTTATTTACATGAAGTACTGAACAAATGAGAGATGAGCTGCTCCAGGTGATCCAACTCTGCTCTGAAAACTCTTCTGGTTCATATAAATGTTTGCTACAGGCAAGCAAGACCTGGATTTGGTGAGATTTGGGAGATGAACCCTGTAATTCAAGTGAGACCAACTGCAGATACATGAAACAATTGACTTTCACTTGGGGATTAGCCAGCATAGGACTTCAGGATCAGCAGGCAAAACACGACAGCCCTGCTCCAGCCTTGGAGAGTGAATCAGGACTGTTCCAGAAGGAAAGGGCATCAGAGGTCTTGAACAAAGACTTTTGTGTATCTACTAGAAAAGATCAAGATGATAAGAAATGTATTTACATCTCAAAATACCTACTCTGATGTAGGACTCAGGCTAGTGAGGCAATCCATTTATTTGACTGACCAGAATTTAGACAGGAGCATGATAATGCACCAATGAAAAAGTTACACATAGAATGATGATGTTCATACTGTCTGGGCATGGCAGAGAAAACATAAAACAGAAGGCAGAGAGAATAATACATAATTCCTTCCATAACAGATAATGAAAAATTACATTCAGAAAAGATATGTACAGAAAAATGGGAAGAAAACCCGAAAGAATTCACACACATATGCATACACGAAGGTTGTTTATTATAAACTGAAATACCATTAAAACCAGCCACTACTATATAAAATACTTCCCCTCCCAGCACTCTGGAACAAGACCATTGTTTCCCTGAATGCTTTATTGACTATAAAAGACTCAATGACTTGCACCAAGGATCTGCAAGGATGGTGTGCAATGCTTTTGAAATGAGACACCAGTAAAACCTCAGCAGGTGGTGAGAGGTGCCACAAATCAGTTGTGAAAAGTGCTGCTGATCACCTTTCCAGGGGAATCTCATCCCTTTGTAATGCAACACTACCAATGTATTCAGAATTGAATGGAAAGTGAGAGAACAAAGTCTACACATTTTCAAGATACTACAACTCATAACGCTCAACCCTGCTGTGTGCCCTTCAAAAATCTGGCAGTGCACTGTCCCTGGGACCTGTGATAGAGAGACCTTCCCTGCTGGCCTCTGTCTTACAAAAGAAATAATAATAAAAAATACATAACCCAGTGGTTTTACAGGTATCTTCCACTAGAATAGAGCTGGGTCTGGCTAATCACAATAGTTGTGTGCTACATTTAGCTGCCAGCAGCTGCAGAGTCTGCTGTGATAAAACACAGAATAATGCTGATGCTGGCACAGCAAGCGGAACAAGAGCCCAGCCACCTTCACTTGGCTGATTGAGATTTATGGGATTAACCAGGAATACCTGAAGAATATGACAGCTCTAAACATCAACACACACATGTTGAAACACAGGGGTCTACTGTGGAATAATAGATGTGTGGATGAAAGGATCAAGTTTGGTCACTCAATAGAACCACAGACTGGCTTGGGTTGAAAGGGACTTAAAAGACCACCCATGGGCAGGGACTCCTACTATGCCAGGTTGCAGCACCCACAACTTCTCTGGGCAACCTGTTCTGGTTCCTAAACACCTTCACAGGAAATAACTTCCTCCTAATACCTAACCTATAGCTGCCCTCTTTCCATTTAAAGCCATTCTCCCCTGTCCTATCACTACATTATTAAATATAGCAGTAAATTAGTAAATATGATTAGTAAATGAGATGTATCATGACTTAAAATACATAAGTGTTTAATGCTTATACTTCCTTTTAATGGGAATAAGACCAAGAAGGACTGAGAAATAAATTATAACTACAAAGTAACTAAATGATACTGTAGGTACAATCCAATCAAGCTCCATCAAGTATTAGCTGTTTAATAGCAGATGATTTCTTTGCTGCTGTGTTGCTTTATTTCCTAAATATGGGGAGCTGCAGCAATCCTGGCTCTGCCTCTCCCAGCACCTCGTACACTTGGAGTAACTGGAGCAGAATGCTACAACACTGCTCAGTGAAGCCACTGGGTACTTTGGTAATGCTGCACAATAACTGTCTGCATCCGCTATGTGGCCTGGGGGACCTTGCTGGATCTCCAAAATAGCACAGATAATGTTGTGGTAAATGTTTGTGTGTCCTCAGGTATTTAGAAACACAAAAAAACAGTGTGGAGGAAGCTTTAAGGAAAAAAAAACCAAATAACAAACCTTGAGCAAGTGCTACATTTCTAGTTTAGAAATTTCTACTAACTCGGAGTTTGCCTGTTAATGTTATTCAGGTGTTTGTGAGCAGCCCTGGGCTGTCACATCACCACTGCACTGGCTCTGATTCACTGAGCCCCTTGGTAGCCAAGCTGGGCCATAAACTCCCCTCCTGGCAGACCTGCACTTTCCACGAACTTTAATTGGGCTGGCCTGCTGGGAAGCCAGAACAACTTTAGGGCAGGCAGAGATACTTGGTAGATTTCCTCAGCCCTCAGTTTGAGAGCTGACCTTGTCTGCCCCATGATATAATGCACATACTGAGTCAAATGACTGCTTTCACCACTTAAACGCCTCAGAAACTGTGCATTGCATCACATCACAAATCTCACTTGAATGCACAAATTTCCAAATATCAGTTCTGTTTTACTTGCTTTCCCTGCCTTGAATCTACGATTCTGATATTTGAAATTCCCCTTCAGCAGCAGGAAGATTTTTTTGCCTTAACCATTCCAAGCAGTGGAGTTTTTGTGAATAGCACAGAATCCCCAGCACACCAGTGGTCCTGGCTATGTGCACCCACAATGAGGGCTATGACTCAGAGCTTCCCATTTTCATTTCCTGACTAGTCACTCTGGGAAAATAAGCATTTCAATACCACTGATGGCAGAAATTGTATAAATACCTTTTCAAGCTCCAGGTTTTCCCACTGAAAAGCAGTGGATCTCCAAGGGTTTTGTTTTTATGTGGGCATTGGCATACTTAAATTCCTGCAACTAGCAAGCAATGAGGTTAATATGGATGAACTGAAACCCAGAAGAATATCTGTCCACTTCTTCCATCTCTCCCCAGGTTTTTTCTAAAGTCTACTTTCTTTTAAATTAAGAAAAAAAAATCCTGCCTTTTCTACTTCTTACTGAGTTAGTACTAGTCCATTAGTGATTCTAATTGAAATTATACAAATGGACACAATTAAAAATAATAATTACACAAAGCAGCTATGTAAGGCTTTTTAAAAATAATAATTACACAAAGCAGCTATGTAAGGCTTTTCATCTGTGGACTGCTTTATAAACACAAAGGCATTAATTCAGCCTAAAGACATAAAACTAAAGAAGCAAAACTAAAGGTATTAAGAGGAAGGTGAAGCGACAGATCAGTGATTTTTACCAGCATGCTGTGTGTCAGAGCTGTATCAGTGTGGATGCCCTGATCTGACACTACCCACAGGAGCTGAACTGATGACACTGCAAAGCTCCCCTGCAGCACAGCTCTTCCTTTGGGCATTTACTAATGGGCTCCTTCAGAACCACTCTCCATTCCCCTCCAGCTGTTGTGCTGCCTGGTAAAATGGAGCCCATTCCTGTGGCACACATCTGGCTGGAATACCTGTGACCCAACTGCTGCCGGAAAACTGAACACTTGCATCTCTCATAAATCACCTCCAGCCTCCCACCACCATCCTAACAAGCATTATCACTACAAATAACAAATTCGTGACTTCTTTTTCTCAAGCTACTTATCCCTTCCAGGCAGAGGATCAAAAGGGAGAAAACCAAGATTAGAGCTATGTGACTAATTAAAGGCACAAACTTATATTTATTGGCTTGCAAGGGATCATGTTGATATACTCCAGTGAAAGCCAAAAGCATTATTATATCCTGCCATTTAACTGAGCCTAAAACCTCTGGAAATAAAATCTGAGAGGTGAACAGAAGAACCAATTATTACAAGTGGAGCAAACTGCATAACAACATCAGTAGCAGCTCAGTTTATTTGTATGTAAATTCATAGGCTTGTGTATTTCAGCTACATGCATTACAACCTTACTCACTTACTAGGTTAAACAGAGCCATGCCAAAAAACTCTAAGGAATAATTTCTATTACAGGTTGCAAACATCCTTAAAGTGTCCAAAATGTGCTGAGAAATGAATACATAAAAATGAGAAGCCTACAGTACTTTTAAAAGAAAAAAAAGCTATCCATATTAACCTTATCTATAGTCTGTGAACTCCAAGACAGGAACAGAGGAAAAAACAAAAGGGAAGAAAAAGGAAAATAAAACAATTACCAGTGTTTTCCAGTATATCAAGTTGTTGATCCTTCTTATGTAATCACTTATTTACTGAGCACTTGTAAAGCAGCACTGCCTCTTCAGGGAGCTCAGGCTCAGTCAAACTTGTTAAAATGCCCTGGAAGAAAATAACTTGCTACCCTTCCCCAGTGCTCCTTCCTTTCCTCCCATTTCTGAGTGCACAAATGGAGGGAGCATCAAGCTCTTAATTATCCTATGCTATAAATAAGCTGGCATTAAACCCACTCCATTCACTACAGTCAAGGAGTGCATCATCAAAACAAACTCTCAGACATCTCATTTCTACATGGTCCTGTGTGTGAAAAGAAGAGATGTGAACTATAATAATAACAACTCCCATCCTCTTTCAACCTCTGTTATCTCATTACTCATATTTTCAGCTACATTAAAAGTAATTTTGTGAATCAACTTCTGGCAGAGCTAATGGGAGAAAGGAGAAAATTTCATTTGACTGTATTTCAGTTTAGTTGGTAGGCAGGCCAGGATATCTTATGTAGGTTTGTAATCCCTTTAGGTTCACCCAAATTAGAAAACAGCTAAAAGGTATTTAACAAAGAACTTCTTATGACAAGACATGGAGAGCTTCAGTAAGTACATTTATTTCACAGGTCTCCTGTTCAGGTTTCTGAAGGAAAACAACCTATAGAGTTGTGGAGAGATTTATACATTTGCTTGCTCTATTTTCAGTTCAGTTTTCTTAGAACACCACAATCTCCCCAAGACATGTAGAACAAGCTCTGCCTTCCCAAAACAGTCTTGTTCATAACACAAAGCAACAAGCATCTTTTGTGCTTGGGGGATGTCCTGATCAAAGAGGTACCTAAATACATGCTGACAATCTTTAGCTTAATTTATTGTTGGCTTAATTTTTTTAATTTTACTTTTTGGAATAATAATTATCCTTTTATTTTCCAGATACTGCAATTCCAACTGCTATACCTGACTTCAGTGTTTAAGTACAATAAGACTTTTTTCATCCAGCTGAAACCTAGAGCTTTATTTGGAACCCAGTGTAGATAAAAATCACTGCAGCTGGCAGGGGGTGGTCATGGAATGTCAACTAGAGGTCAAATTAGATGTCAGGTTCTTTTGTAATTTACCAAAAGCTTACACTTTGCACATTTATCTTCCAGAACTTTCTCTGTTGTCAAAACCAACTTGACCCTAAGAGAGCAATGCTTTATTAAGTTACAGCTGAACACAATTGTTGATATGTTGGTCCAGTGCCTCTAGTTAATATATCACCTACCAGCAGGACATCCTTTTAAAGGAAAAGCCATTCATGTTTGTCATTTCAGAGCAGTAAAAAGAGAAAGGTTTTTTGGTGTATGTCCTCACAGGGTGTTTTTGATGAAGGACAATACAAGCTGTTTGTTTTGGGTTTTTTTAAACCAAACTGTGCTACATCAGTCAAGCTCTTCACATATTTATTTAAAATAGTACCATGACTTTCTGGTCTAAGAATGAAACACTGAAAAAAGCTTTCATAAAAGTTGATTTGATATCATTGAAAAAACACACCAAAAGCAGGCCATAGTTAAAGAACATTACTAAAATCTTTAGCCTCTTTTCTGTAGAATGCTATACATTGCTGCTAGGAAGCAACTACTCTTGAGTGGGTTTTTTTCCTATTAAAATCGTGCTTTTAACAGACCTCCCAGTTTTTTAGAATACAAATGTTGGAGTAGTCATAGGGCCAGGGAAGATGGCAGCACAATTCAGCTTTGAGAGTTAGGAAAAGTATGTCAATCCAATGTCAAAATTAGGAGGTTAGACAAGAACCAAAACTGCAGGAAAAGGGAGAAAGAAGCCAACTTCACGTTCAGTTGTTATCTTCCTACTCCTCTCTTGTCCAAGAACTGTCCTGGGGACTACAGCAATGACTACATCTAACTGCCATTTTTTAAAGGCAAAATATTTATCACGGAGATATAAATCGCTGTAATCAAATGATTCACTACATGATGACCATTTAGTAGTTTTCTGACATTTATAAATTACTTCCTTTTTGCTACTACAGAATGTTAATAGTGGAGAAACACAATACTCCCAATTCCCTGAAAATGTCTTCACTAGCCTATGATCAAACCAGAAATCTGAGTTCTGCAACTCCCTCTTAACAACAGAATGGAAAAGTAATCAGGAGCACCACGTCTCCCTTTTTATGACATGACCTTGCAACCTTCAAAGCTTTGGCTCTTTCACATATTTGTATTTGGGGCAAAATCTTGGAATACATCATCCTCCTACTAACCCTGATTATTCTGGAGAGAAAAACAGGAACCTCTGAGAAATGAAGAAGCTGCAGGATCCATGGTTCCACACAAAGGAGCAAGGAACTGAGGCTGCCCAAGAAGGAAGACACAGCCCAAAGGAGACAGAGAAGAACCTTATAATCACAGATATCAGCAATCCATCGCTCATTCCTTAACCACATTTTTGTCCTCTTCATCAATCCCAACCATGTAGGTTGGAGTAGACAGACAATGAACACGTATGACTGACTGAAACAAGCCATTTCTATCAATTTAACGTACAAATAACTGCATTATTTTTGCTGCATTGCATTTGTTATGTAGAACCACATGAAGGGCACATTTTTCTTACATACCTGTTTTTCTATACAAAGCTTTGACTCTGATGAAAACACCTCTCAAGACTTCAGCCCTTATTTATCATGTTTGAGAGGCTTGCATATGAAAACCCATGAAATTCTATTATCTGCTAAACAGTCTCATAATTACTGAAACTACATGCCTGCAAAAATAAGAATTCTCCTACACCACAGTGTGCTGGATTCAAGTCCTCTCCCACCCACCACTGCCCCAAACAGAGTAAAACTCTTGCTTAATTATTCTGCTCTTCTGCTGAGACATGAGATGAAGGATAGTTAGAAGTAAAAAATGCCTTTGGTAAATTGACATATGTAGAATATTGACCTGAAAACCCTTCTCCAATTTGCAGAGTCCTTTCTTGAAGCAGACATGTTAAAATAAGCAAGCAGAGTCTGCTGGGTGCATCCGTTCCCTAACGAGATCTGACACAATAATTAGTGTGCAGCAAGCTGGGGTAGTTTAATGTACTTCCCTTCTCGTTTCTATCACACTTTATAAAAGTTTCATTAATCTTTGCCACCAACAACAGGAAAGCAATAAAATGGGCGTAACAGCACAAGTCACAGAACCTCACAATCTGCACTTTTATTTCAATCGCACTATTCAATACTGGCTTCTGAAAATAACCAGGTGACTTTTCACAAAGGCCAATTAGACAGTTCAGGTTATCTAGGCATGCTCAAGTTCACCTATCAGAGTTGCCGGAGATTAGAAACATCAGATGGATTTTTTGGGACAACCTGTGATTTTGATGTGGGAGGGAAGAGCAGCACAGTTGACAGCAATCAGTTTTTTCATGCTCTGATGAGTTGCTGCATTGCTCATTGTTCTGGCACAGCAAGAAATACTTAATCTTAACATTGTAAATACAAAACCATGAGATCAGTAACCAAAACAAAAGACAGGCACAGAATGAACTGTCAGCTTTGATGTAACACTTGTGCAACTGAAACAGAAAAAGGAAAATTATACTAAAGCCTCAAGCTGACAAAATCGCAATAAACACATGCAAAAGAATTTAAAAACTTCACAAGTAGGGTCTAATATTTTTGTTCCCTTCAGAGATGAAATAAAGTTCTACCCATGAATTGAGATCTTTAAATCCCACTTTCTGTAGAAAACATTTAAATTTCACACAAATCCTCACTATAATTTCACATATTTCGTCATTCTTTGCCCTATGTGCATATTCCTGCATCAACTTTATATACACAGGAGAGGCACTTAGACCCAAGATTGGAAAAGAATAAAAAAAATTACTGAAAATTTCAGATGAAAGTCACTTAAAGCAGCTTTTATCTGATAGGGGAGAGCATCTGCTATACCCAAACATTTTTCTGCCAAGAAGAAAACCATGGAGTGCTAAAAATATAGTGAATCTAAGAGTAAAATAAATACACGAGTCTCTTGTACATAAAACATAAAGCTCTTGAGTCAGCTTAGGTGATTCAGAGGCTCTGGTTGGAAGCTTAAATAAATGCAAGGCTAAAAAATTGAGCAGAAAAAAACCCATTTTATTGGGAACTGCATTTCCAGCATCTTTGAAATCAAGGACTCAAGTCTTTTTGCCTTTACCTATGGTTTTTTTCTCCCACAGCTTCACAAAACATCATTTAGATTTCAGTAGGTCATCTAGAAAGTAACCTTATAAGCTCTGGTGTGGGGTTTTTTGGGGGGTTTTTCTGTTGCCAGGATTTGCCTTGCTGAAATGAGCAGGTACTTATGCTATTTTAAATGCTGCTGTCAAATAAAGTTATGTTAGAAACTGTATAGATTCCTGCTTTTTCCTGCAATTTAGTCTCCCAAAGAATATTTGGCCTTTAAAACTGCTGTTTGCTGAAAAGCTATAGCAGAACACCAACAACTATGCTACAGTGTCACGAATCAATAGCACTGCATGCAATATTTAATATGAACTGAGACCCATGGGCCTGCTCTTTTAGCTTTTAATATCAAGTTTTGCTTACTTGCAACATTTTATTTTAAAATGGCATTTATGCTTAAAAGAAACAAAGCGCTCCAGTAATCTCTGGTAATATTGATGAGACAGGCTTCAGTCCACATAAAGTCTTAAGAAAGCCACAGTATAAATAAAAATATAAACCTAGGTAGTTCATCCATTTCTAACCTTTTTCATAAGAGTGTTTATACCATTAAAGTTTCTTTACACAAAACGCAAAGTCTATTACATAACAGTATTTTAATCTTTGAGAGGTTTGTTAAATCCAAGCACTTTGTTCTTCATATAATTATACAAGAAAGAGTAAAATAACTGGGGGGTTGGAGTGTGGAAAAAAGAAAGAAACAGTGAAAAGCCCCAGCCGCTTCAGTATCCTATTCCTAGCAGTGACCACTGAGAGAGTCATTGAAAAATTTAAGAACTGGGTAGGGCCACTAATCCAGAATACTCCCCAAGCTGTTATCTTCATAACTTTTTCCCAGGCTTCCCTGCCAAACCAAAATTATAACCTGAAACCACAGTAGAGTTTGAGAGGAAAAGAGGAGAGAGAAACGAGGGGAAGAGAAAACAAAAAAGGAAACAGGGAGAACAGAATACAAGAGCCTTGATTTGGCTGGATGGGAAAAATGGATAAATGCATAACTGAATCTCATGTTTTTTCCAATTCTGCCCTCATCTACCTGGTAAAGCAAAAATGAATAACAGCAAAAAACTGTCCCAGGAATATCCTGTCCACATTGTATTGTCATGGTATTCCCATGTATATTTCCAGAAAAAAAACTCTTTATAAAAACAGCAAATACAACCAAAAAATAGCTGGTCTAATTCAGAGTTCTTCCCCAGGCATGGTGGGAAGTAAAAGAAAGTCTGATCCATTCTGTCCTTCTGTCCTTATTCTTCTGTGCAAAAGAGCATACTCCATCATATTTTTGTTTTCTAGAATCCTCATATGCAAGTTCCTGGCCAGATGTGGCTTTAAAAGCATGTAATGTACCTAGAACTAATTAATATTTTCAGATGTGTGTAAGTGCTGCTTTTGCCTTCCCTTTCTGTAACATGTTTTGCACCAGGCAGCTGTAGCCACTCTGGGCATGGGTGTCAGAAAACAAAGTTTCTAGGCCTCTCCATAAACACAAAATTAAGAACAAAAATTAGGAATTAAATGATAAATAGCATTTCCTGTATCATTTCACTGTTGATAAGGGTGAAAATAGCTGGCATGCATTTGTCCAAAGAAGCACAGTTTGCATGAACAAACATTCGAACAAGAATTTCTGAATTCCAAGGATTAAACACGGTCCTTGTTTCAGCAACAAATTCTTGCCCATTTTCTACCCTCACTTCTCAAAAAACTCCAGAATGCATGTCTATAAGAGTCTCTCAGTTGTGTCTGACATTATCCCCATCAAAAAAAAAAAAACCAAACAAAAAACCAAATACAAAGAGTGGAGGACCAAGGGCCCGCACTCTGGCTACACAGACTTGCACAGGTAGCGCCCACAGATGCTGAAAGCCAGCACTGCCCTGTGCTGAGCCAAGAGAGGCTACCTGGTGTTTTTAATTAAAATGCAGTCAGCTGAAAGTCATTAATATTGCCAGAGAAAGAAAAACAACCTTTACTCTGCTGGGCACGGGTAATAAAGTTTGGGGGTGGGTTTTTAACTTGCTGAGCTCCATCTGTGAAGGTGAGGAGGAAGGTTAGTGACAAGAGCATTGCAGCTCTGTTTTGTGGGCTCTGTGGCTGCACATCCTTCCACCCTGAGCTCCACAAGCTCAATCACAGATTTTATTACAAGATCACCTTTTTTTTTCCCCCCTCCTTAGAAATTAATATTACTTACTTTCCATAATAGAAGCGTGCCTATGAAAATGTAAATTTAAGGCAGGCCATCTAAATAGAGCACACTGAACTTCAGCACACCAGGCAGGACTAATCTTGCAGACCTCGGTAATTTAAATTCTGACAGTGTAAGAAAACTGCAATTGATATTCTGCATAATAAAACTAAACAGAGGCATCAGTATTCTGATGCAGACTGGGAAAAAGGCAAAGATACTTTTATTTAAAAGGTATATTTTTCAGTTCAGTCTTTTAGTAAAAGTGCTTTATTCATATGTAAAACATACTGAGATAAAAAATATAAATCATCTCACTGTTAAAAACCATTATTTACCACTCTTATTTGTAATGGATTTGCCTGGGCTACGGGGCTGTCAGTGCATACCTGCAGCTATTCCTTATGACTACAAGGAACAGGTCTCTCAAAAGTGAATTCACAGAAATTTTCTTCAGGGTTCAACACCCACAGAATCTAGCATGGATTTTCACCTACATTTCCCCCCAATTCAAAATTATGGCATCCTCTGCATTGCAACCTGTAAAGATCACAATTACCAGGTTTAAGAAACATTTAAAACCCAAGAAACATACAAATAAATGTTAGCTCTTGTACCAGTCTTGCAGTTTAAACTTTTTCATTACTAATGAAAAAACTATTTGCTCAAGTTTTGTAAAAACTGGGAGAGAAAGTAGAGGATTTCAAGTAATAGAAATCCAAAACCACTGCACTGAAAGACAGAAAAGAAATACAAGAGTAACAGGAAAGCCAGAAAAATCCAAACAATGTATAGTTAGGGGTGTTTTTCAAAGAAATCCTAGAATATTTAGGCCTATCAGGCTTACATATACCTACTAGCTTTTAATTTTTCTTAAGCATAAATAGAACAAAAACAACCAGCAAATCTATGAATCAGAGGACAAGAATTACGTTGAATTCAGTACTTAAGTTTAATCCCTACAGATAGACATATCCTTCTGCACCTATGGGTGTCTGTTTTCATGTAACAGTGTGCATGCACCTCCCCCAAATAAAAGCACCCTACAGTCTCAAAGCAACACCATTCTGAGTTTGCCTTTTATTTCTGAAAGTATGTTCTCCCTTTATTTTTTGAAGAAAAAGAGACTTCCTTCTAAATTCATCAGCGTTTTCTTATGTTAATTAATTTCCAATTCATAATGGGGATCCTATTTTATTAGTCTTGGTGAAGAATATTCTGCATTTCTCACAGCCACAAAGATAAGGCTGCTTAGTAGAGCTGGCAACTACAGTGTGATCTAACAATCCAATTAATTTGGAATGTGTCTTACTGATTAATAAAGCCTTTTAAAGAATTGTGTGTTTCATCTGCATTTACAACCTGGCATTAATGGCTTCCTCCATGCAGCATTATGCAACACAGATGATCAAATAAGTAAGATACTTTAATTTTATTGTTAAAATTTGATAGTACTATCAAAGCTTTTTTCTCATATTCCAGTTTCATAATTAAATTCTACACATCTATAAGCTAAATAAACTAAACAAGAGAAGATGAAGTTTAGTACATTCTGAAACTGATGGGATGCTGAGGGAACTGCTGTGACAGCAGTCAGCATGAAAATGTACTCCTGAGGGCATATCAAAATATGCATTTGTGCCTAAAATTACAAAAACACACACAATAACCAGCTGTGTCCTAAAGTCTCACATTAGTCTGGGATAGTATTCATACTTTCAGAGAGGTTTTCAGAAGATCCAAGTGAAGATCTCAAAAGGGTGGTGAAGCTCAATTCAAAACTTGAGAAGAATTTGCTCAGAGAGCTTTCAAGTCCCTCAGCAAACCAAACTCTTTCTGCCTTTGCCAACATGAGGCAAAACTATTTTTTAGTATTTGTAGGTTTTTCTCTAAATTAAAAAGAAAACCTATATTCAAAGTAGCTTTGGGATTGCTGTAACAAGCCAAGCAGATAAAATATAGATAGCCTCATTGATTTTTCTACCACTCAAGTGGAAAACCAGAAAACAAACCAGAATCTTTTATCACAGAGCAATACTTTCCCAGTGTTCATCAAGTGGTGCTTGTTCCATAACTCTGTCTCCAGTCACAAAGCCTTCACTAAAAACTACTCTTTGTTTTTTTTACTATGCTAACAAAAGCAGTTGTGGTCAGCTCATGCCCAGCTTCCAGATTCAACGTCATGACAAAGATTACAACCCGTAATAAAAACTTAAAAAAAAAAAAAGGTTGTTTTTCATCTTTTGTAGAGATGCAGTTCACAACTGTGCCTTACTCTTCAAAAAAGTATTTATTAAAATAGAACAATCTTATTTCAATTGCTGGCCATATCCTGTCTGTCTCTTACCTCCTGCATTCCTACCACAAGTAAAATAGTCTTCAATATCAGAAGTATATTTGTTCCTTTCTGTTCATTTTAAACAAAAATACCATCAGATGTTGGCTACATATTTATTTCTAGTCCATTCAAAAGGCACTTTGCAGTGCAAAACACAAATAGGACTTTCAAGGTACATTTAGTGTAGGATTTATATTACAAAGTAAGGCATCAACCACAGCTCCACAGAATGACAAAATGTTTGTACCGCTCCTTTATTTAAAATAAATGCTCCTGAACAGAATATAAAAGGAAAGAAGAGCCACAAATAGAATTTCTCAATGGCTGTTTGAATTTCCCTGCTCCATTTCACGTCTCTCTACTCCCCAGTAATCATCTTCAGCTGCTGCTGCTAACAGAGAGCTACTGATTCTGGAATTGCTTCCTCCAATTATGGAAATTTTGTAAGTAATGAAAACCAAAATATGTCTTTAGCAATGACAGTCAAATTGTAAAATGGTTACAGAAAACCATTATTTGCATTTCTTATTCCCCAGTACAAGCAAATCCACAAGGGAGGCCCTCAGGACATAAATCTAGAACCATTTCCTTTTAGTTATTGAAATCCTACTTCAAGAGTTTTCATTACTATTACAAGTAGTGATTTATCTGCATAGAAAGATTAATATCCAACAAAAATACTGAAAACCATAATAGGAGTTAATAGTGCAAGTAATCTAGGATAGGGAAGAATGTATGAAAGACACTTAATCCAAATATTTGTTGTATCACATACCTGCTGAAAGCATCTGGATCCACCCCACCAAAAAAAAAAACAAAAAAAACCAAAAACAACCCAGTGCTTTTTTGGAGTTTATGTTATTTGCTAAGGAGTTATGGAATAGAGTTACTGTTTAGGACTAAATGATGGTTTATTCTGGTAACATTTTAAAAGTAAACATGTTGGTAACAACAGAAGAGTGAAGCCCATGGTTTAAAAGCAAACCTGCTCAAAACAAGTTAAAAAAAAAAAGAACCAAACAAATCCCTTCTGTTCTTCTGACACTGAAGAACTGAATGGCCAAATACTTGAGTAAACACACTCCCCCCCCCCCAAAGAAATACATGTGATAGACTCTACAGCTCATAGGAGTTCAGAGAAATCTGATTTTAGCTAGCTAATTCTATTTCAGTATTAATGACAGAAGGTATTTCGAGCTGCACTTTATAAATGCAATGAAGTTTTAAACAGGTGCAATTAGCAGTACCTTGTGATTGATTTCTTCACACTAAAATAACCACAACTACAAGCAAACATCTCATGAAACCCTGTCAAAGCTACAGAAACACCCTTTATTCTAAGATTGAATTGCTATCATCTTGTTACTCAAAATCCAGAGTTAAAACGTGTTACCCTTAATTTTCAATTTAATACACTGGGACCCAGCTTTGCACACATGCAAGTCTACAGTCCAGACTTAAATATATTTATCAATATCTAGTTTTACAGATGAAAAGTGCCTTTTTTGCTTGCCTAAAAGGCCTTACTCAGCATGAGTTGAGCAAGTCTCAAGCAGTTTATTTTTCACAGCAAACAGTACTTTTTAATATAAGAGTTATGCCCCCTCTACAACCTACCACAATACACTGAGCAACAGTTTTTCTACTTTTTAGGAAGTTCACCATGATGCAGAAAAGCAGTGGCTAGTCGGAGACAGAGAGAAGGGGAGGGAAAAAAAAAAAAAAGAGAGTAAAAAAAGGGACATCTGGAAGGTGTCTACTACCTCCTTATCTACCCAGCAGACATAAAAGCAAATATACAGCAAATACAGAAGAAGATGCCTGGAGCCTCTCTCAGCTCATCCCTGGGGATGGGCATCCAACTAACTCCCCCTGACACCTGATTTAGACAGTGAAAAACTGCTGTGCAATTAAAATTCCACCAGCAAGAGCCCATGGTCACTTTCTTGCTGCATCTGGGTCCCCTTAGGCTTTTCCTCTCTAGGCAGAGAGGAGCTGAAGGAGCCCCACTCCAGACCCCATCTGGTCCTCACACATCATCGCTTCAGCCCCTTTTCTTGGTGCCTTTCAGCTGGGCTACTAAGTGTCTAACCTGCTTCATGGATTTCCCAGGCCAGCAAATTCTCCCTGATCAGTCAGAAATACAAACAGCTTCTTCAAATCAGCTTAAAAGATAGTTCATCATTTCCATACCCCAAAAAGCCAGCAAATGGGAAAATGAAGTGTCCAGGAAAAACGCCAGGCACTGGTATATGATGGAGCCATTACTGTCTATTAATAGTCCTAGACAATGTTCTATTGTACTATTGCAGAGTGAGGGAATGGTCCCTTGCACGTTTTGCACCAGCCTGGCAGAGCTCAAGCAGTGTTTGGACAATGCCCTCAGGCACAGTGGTGATTCCTGGGGTGTCCTGTGCTGGGCCAGGAGCAGGACTCGATGATCCTTGTGGCTCCCTCCCAGCTCAGGATATTCTGTGATCTGAACAATTCCCCAGATATCTACCAGACACAGTTTTCAGAGTTAAAAAATCAAACCTTTCCACAGGCCCTTTTAGTATGCAGCGTGCACACAGTGACCCTCTTCCAGAGGCCAAGACACTCCAAAATAGCTGCAAGTTATTCCAATAAACATCCCCAGGCCTATTTAATCTACTGATATCCCCTATGCTGCCATTAGCGCTTAGGAACCTAAAGAGCCTGCTTGTCTCTCTGTAGTTAATATTAAATACACATTCATAGCTGATGTTTCGTGATAACCAAGAATAAAAATACTCCTTGTCTCTCATCAGCTGTGTAACATCCCTAACAACTTGAATCCATAGCCAGTTAAATTGCACCAGGGAGGAGTAGAGAATCACACTAAAAGTCAAGCAGTGCCACTTTTGCCCTCTGCCATAACCACCAGGGAATTGACTTCCAGTGTCCGACTGTTGATCCTCAATACATCACACAGGAATAGCAAAATCCTATCTTTTATTGCAATCTCCCTTTCTGTAGCAGTTTTCAGGGAAAATACACATTCTTCCCTGTACAAGAGAAGTAAGAATGTACTGAGAGCTGTGGTAAATACATGGCACATAGAGCAAATAAACAAAGACAATGCAATTAACAGAGATACCAGTAAAATAGGCTATTCTCAAGCTATGTCTATTGTAAGATCACTGCTCCTTTTGAAATTCCATCATGAGAAAATACAAAACTCAAACGCCAGGAAAACAATGAAGTGTAATTAAAAGGATATCCAAGACAAATTCTGGGTTGCAGTATTTCCTCCTTAATAGAAAGTCTTTCCCATGGCTTTTATTAGCAATAAATAATTTTTTCAGTTTCTTGGGAAAAATAAGCTCCCTAGCTGATTGATTTTGGATTATAAATTTTTTTTTACAAAAAAGTTAAAAACAAAGTAACTTTTTCACATTATTTTACCAAAGAACTACAGTTCAAAAGCTCACATTAAGGTATCCAACAGCAAAAAGCCTTCCCTAAGAGGCCAAAAATTTAAGAGGTAAATATTCAAATAGGATTTTTCATTCCTGCAAAGTATTACACTGCTGAATATAAATAAAGCAACAGTTTTATTTTTAAAAGTTAGCTTTCCTGAAACAGGTGTAATAGCAACAGTAATTAAAGTATAATTAGTTCTGAAGCAACATGCTAATGCAGCCTTTTGTATCTTTACAACTATTCCAACTTTCTACAGAATTCTTTTTAATTTTACTGAGATATCTGCATATTTAGAATCAACACATCTAAGAAATAGTTAGTAAGCCCTTTCTTAGATGTCTACATGAATGTTAATTGTTTTACAGTAAAATATTTTAAATCAGTATTTATAGTCAAGACTCAAGAAAGGCCAGTGTTTTAATTAAGTGCTTCAATACCATTCTTCTTTTACAATACAATCCATTCTTTTCCTAGTACTAGATTTTTAAAACTCCTTTTGAACATCAATTGAAATAATTAGTAAAATACTTCTCCATAATAAAAAACCCAAGACATTTAGAAATACATGTTGGCTCATTTGGGAGAAACTAACTTATAATAGGACACAAAAACACAGAAAGCCAATTCATATGTTAAAGAGAACTAGAAAGCTACAGCCCACATATTATCTAATATACCAAACAAAGAGATAGGTTTAATAGAAATACAAAGAAGCCGAAAACATTTCTTACAAGAAAGAAGTGTATTTGTGGTAACACAACAACACCAGAGATTGACCACAGATTCCTTTCCTCTCCAAAAAATCTTGAGAATGCAATTTAGGCAGGTTTAAAGCAATACACACATGCAACTGTCCTGAATAGACCTAATCCTTCAACTTTTTTATGCTCCATCATCTTCTATCTCAACATTTCTTTTTAAGAAGTTGGTCTCTTTACAAATAACCCCACTAAAGACAACTCCAATGACAAAGTCCTAAAAGAGCCACCTCTTTGCAGCAGTATTTCATAAATGTCCCCAGCACATAAAGGATGCTTTGATATTGTTTTGGGGCCCTCTTCCCTAATTTATTACTTGTTTTCAACAGCAGTCTCCCAAAGGAGCTTCACAGTTCTCCAGGTATCTTTAGAAGTCATTATGCATACTTAACTGCTAATTACAGGCATTAAATAGATGTACCAGATCAAATGGCTAATGAACAATATGGCAAGAAAATGATACAAAAAGGTTTGAATCCCTCAAGGAAATACCTATCTTCTAAGCCCTGCAGCTGCCCTGATATTCTCAGTATTGATTATTTGCAGACAAAACAACAGAAAAGCAAATTAAAGTTTATTAGGTGGTAAGAAACTGACATTGGGAATCGATGAATCACTCTGTTACATTTAATCCCAATTGATTTGAGTAGTTCAGTACATCTTCCAAGCTTGTCTTTACGTCATACTGTAAAGTGTAAGGCAAATGGAAATTTATTAAGCTATGAATCCTTTATAACTTAAACTCAATAAGCCCTAAATGGCTCATCCATAAACGGCAGCTCAAGTATTCCATGTTTAAATTTTTTAATACAACAGAAAGCCGTAGCAGGATTGACACAGTGGTCTTGGGGCAGCCTGATGTTCTGCAGGGAATGGATCTGAACATTAAACTGCAGCTTGGAGCCCAGGGGAGGAGGGGCACAACCCAACAGAGACTTAGTGTTGGAGTTTTGGGAAGTCACAGCCACCAGAGCATGCAACTCTCATTGAAATTGGGGACAACTGGTAACAGGAATTGCTGCCTCATGCCCACCAGCTGCCACAGAAATCCTCATCCCAATCACTAACCAGTGGAGAGGTGAAATCCTGATTATCAGAGTAGCTATGAGGTTTAGCAGATGAAAGTGATTTGAGAAGCTGACAACAAGAAACTTTTCAAGAGGTGGTAAGAGAGCATCAAAATCCATACCAAGAACATTTACATGACCTTTGTTATTCAGCTGCTGGACAGAGAAGATTTAGCTCCTGCAAGCCACCCAAATGCAAACACAGAAACACAACAAGCCAATTTTAACATTCACTGCCTTTTAGGGTCCAGTTGTGAATCAGCTTTCATATTTAGAATGTCTAAACAATACTGAAGTCAAACATGGAATAAGTTAACACCAAAAACACTTAGCACTGTAATTCTGTAGTGAAATAGCATAAAACCCTCTGTGGAGAAGTATCCTAGACAGCACATTTGGGTAGAAAATAAAATACTAAACACTTTTAACTTCACAGGGATTGAGTCACAGTACCAATACTGAGTGTATGTTCATCAGCAGAAATGTAAAGTACTGACTAGAAAGTTTTAAACTAAATGCTGAGCCAATTTTCACTGTCAGAAATATCTAGAAAGTTATTTATTTTCTTATTAGTCTGATATTAAATCCATCTGTTGATGTTTATTTGAAATACAAGTTATGTTTCTGTAATAGGATGCAGCTCCCTAAAATTCTAGATGAAATAACACATTCTCACACCAAGAAAGTAAATGCAAATTTTGTCATAACTTCAACAGCACAAAAATTTGCCCTGAAGTGTGCTTTTTAGATTGGACTTGTTAAGTCTTCATATAAACATGGAGCAAATGTGAAATTCCAGACCAGCAAGTAGATGAAGGATAATTCCTTCAAGCAATCCTTCAGGGGATTCATAAACTGTTGTCTATTTTATCAACAAAAACCATTTTTTTCTGATTATTCTGGCAGTGCATCCCAGAGCCAAGTCATTGGGAATATCTATTAATAGTATTATTGAGAACTCAATGTTCTGTGTTAAAGAGTAAATAATTCACAGTATTGAATACAGAGTCCCCTTGAACACTAGAAGTGGTCAAAACTTAAGAGTTTTGGAGGTTTTGTGCCTCACCCAATTTCAATAGGCTTTTGCTTTAACCTTCAGAAAGTTTCTCAAACTCTTATGCATGCAGACCAAATAGAATAATAAATGGCTACTCACATTTCAAATAAAAAAAGTGCTGATGTAAAAAATACTTCAATATTATTCATTGTGTTGAATGTCATTATAACACATAGAAGTCATCGCTAGGGACATAAAAACCAAATTACATTTCTAAGAACACAGTATCCCTACTTGAACTGTCAGAAAACTTGAGACAGAGGCAAAGACAGATAACTCTGATGTCATTGCCTACAACTGCATAAGAAGTGTTTTATTTCAGGTTTTTTATTTTTTGGTTTCCTTCAGAAACTTGTCCCATAATTATTGGGCCATTAGCAGAAGGAGCTACTGGCACTGTATGTGTTAAAATAAGGATAGAAAGAAGACAAAAAAATTCTTAACCAAAAAAGTCACTTTCAGAAAATATTCAATTAAAACATGCTTATTTAGGTTGATTCTGACAAAACTAAATTAGAAAAACATGAAGAATAATTTTAATCTGAAACTGCTGTTTCCACTACAGAAAATTATATTAATATGCAGAAACACTTAAATATTTAAAACAAAAACGCAAAGAGGTTTTTGCTACATATTTTTGGAAACTTTTCATTACATGAAAACATTCACTGCTCAGTCTTTTCATCCTTTATAGGATTTTAGTATGCTGGATAGCTCAACTATTCAAATTTCCCACTGGTTTTAAATTCTAGTTCTTAAATATCTATACACACACTTCAGGACTGGAGTGTGACTAAGATTATCTGCATTTCAGGCAATTATCCACATATTACTTTTTACTTCAGCTATCCAAGTATTGTAATGATGCATAAAAAAATTTCTATTAATTTCTACACATTATTTTTCAGTTGCCACCATGACAAATAACTATCTCCACCCCTATCAGAGCTTTTTAGTCAGTAAATCACAAAGAAAACACTTGAAATTCATTACTTCGTTGCAAAGACTCATCTTGCTAAAATACTGTTCACAAAACAAGATGGATTTTCCCTACTTCCCCAACTGGGCTTCTTCAGGATGGTGGGCACACAGCTTGTGATGAGATTAGAAAAACCAAACCACTTACTACTATGGCATATCAAAATTTTCCAAGTACTCTGATGTTCAGTTTCCAGAAAACAAAAGAACCTCCATGGAATGCTCTGATGAAGACAATTTCATGAGCTCTTTGCTTCACAAATAAAGAACTAAAAGCATGGTAATTGATTTTTCATTCTGGTATCCAATCCTACACCTGTGAGTGCTCCTCAATGTGCCCATCTCAGGTCTTCCCCATGCAAAACTCAGCATTTCTACCCCTACTTTCTTTCAAAACAGGCAAACACCTTTCCTCAATTAACCCTGTACAGAAAATATTTTAATAATGCATTGCTGGAAAGTAGTTATTCACAACAGAGAAATGGGCATCTGGAAGAAATTTTTGAGGGGCAGGAGAGGTGTACAGAGGTGCTTTTACAAAGCTTTTTTTGTAGATTAAAGCCTAAGAATGTGGCTTGGCAGGAGGGAGTTGCTAAATCACACAAGAAAACTTCAAACTGCAGGAAGAACCAGGTAGAACAGTGTGGTTTGACTGAATTAACAGCTGAATTTTCTACTCCAGCTAAAAGCCTTTTGACAATATGCAAGGCAAACTATCTAGTTAGGAAAAACAAATTACACAGGCAAAATTATCAAAAAGCACTAATTAAATAGGGATATTCACATCATCTCAGGAGCTTTAGCAACAGAGGTAATGTCTACTTGTATTCACACACAATAGATCAACCACTCCCCTACCTAAACTTCACAAAGTCTTCCAGTCAAAGCATTTGCTTCAGGAATTCAGCCTTTCACATCAAAAAATGGGCTTTTTTAGCTCCCAATCACTAAGTGACTGAGAAAAAAAATCTTCTGTATGGAGGTAAGATAGGAGAATTACACCAGAACTAGATTGTAAACTCTATGAAGCAAGAACTGAACATTGCTAGGAATTTATTCAGGATGGATTCAGACTCTGATCTACTGAACTGCAGTATACAGCCACTACTACAGCCTTAATAAAAGCAAAATTAGGAAAGGAAAGATTTAGATGCTGATATATCTTCACAGGATATAAAAACACAAATTCTGAAGGCACCTGACCTTCAGTCAGGCTTTCCAGCAAAATTGTCATGTGACCCACAAGTTGGTCATGCAACAAAACTGAAATTAAAATTCACAGAAGGATCTTGAAAAACAGAGTGGGAAGCTACCTACACACTCAGAACAGTTAAAACACAGAGCACAACCAAAGAGAAAGATACCTGCAAACAACAATCATTGGACTTACCTGGACTGAAGAAATTCTCCAAGAACAAAACCTCAGCTTTGCCTCTTATAAAAATGATGTTCTAAATACACCTCTCACTAGATAACAAACTTCTGCCCGAATTCAACACACATCTCCAGTCTCCTTTGTTCCCTCACTTCTGTTTTTCCAGCATGGCCAGCTGCAAGCAATGATCCTGATAGGGTCCCCCAGCTGCAGCTTGTCAGCAAATCAGACCCATAAATTGGGAAGGTATCACTGCAGCTGTGCACTGGCTCTAAAAACCTGCATTGCTCCTCTGTAAGCCACAGCTTTCAGGACACATGTGGAACTGCAGATCTACAAGGCTGTTGTACTTTTCACAGGGGAAATGAGCCCCTTCTCTTTCTATGTGGTTTGTCTCCTCACAGCAGCACAACTGCCATGGTGCTAAACGGAGTTGAAATCCTGACAAAATCAGTACAGTTTCTTTCATCAACCAAGCTTTGGAGGCTTACAGGTCTCATGTGAGCTACAGGATTGGCCAAATAATGAAAGCTACAAACTGAAAACAACTATGATTCTGCATGCTCATAAATCCACAGTTCTGGAAAAGCTTGCCTCCAGTAATAATCCAATACTACCCTTGAAGTAGGTGCCTGTTGATACCAGAAGTATTAACACTTGCAAATCACTACAGATCCAATTAGAAAGTACAAATAGAGGTGCCATGGTAACAAGACACTCTCCAAAAGTGAGACTCAAACAGGAAACAAGGAGAGAAATGAGGTTTGGAAAATACATGAGCAAGGGTACGGAGGTCAAACTCATCAGACAGGAAAAGCACATACTGGATTTGTGACAGAAGGCAAAGCTCATCTCCGTGCATACAGAGGGAGATAGTCAAAAGTTCTGTATTTCCAATATTTTACTAGAAAATAAGGCATTTTCAGGAGGCAGTAGTACCCAGATTACACTCATCCAAATTAAGTTTCAATTACTTAAGACAGTAATTAAGAACTGGAGTAGGTTAAAGCAGACACATTAAACCTTCTTGTGAAGGATTTTCTTGAAGTCAGCAGGCAACTCCTACTTCCTTACTGGGAAAGCACAAACACACACAGGCAGTGAGAGGCCAGGAGCACAAAAAATACACCCTTCATTAGCAAAGGCACCAGAAAGGCAAAGCTTTGGATGCAACAAAGAGAAATTGCAGACCTAATCTTGATCTCAATGTGCCTGACAGCTCAAGGCTTTGAAAGCAGAGCTTGTTCTGGGAACACAGCAAACAAATATTTGTGGCAGCAATTTTCCTTTAAAGCAGTAATTGCCAGAATCTGTGTCCGTAGAGGCACCCGTGGTCATAAGGCCACAGTATTTGTTAAATGGGAGCACTTGGACACCCTCTCCCACAAGGATTATGCAATATCCTGGTAGCTGCAGCTCCAGGATGAGGCCCCTTCCCTTGGTTCCTTTACCAAGATGACACAGAAGACAAATCAGCCTTTAAATTTACCTTTAAAGGATACCATTTATCCTTAAAGGATATCATTTAGCTACTGGAATAGGACAAGATTCACCCATGTTAAACAGTTTGATAATTATTTGAAATAAAAGTCCATAGGGATATTAGTGAAACAATGAAGCCAAGTATGTCAGCAAAGACATATTATTTAATATTTTACTAATAAGATGAATAGATGGAATAAGTAAACAGAGAAATAAAATAGCAAGTTCTGTCTAAGCATAATATATAAATTTTTAGATAAAATATATTGTGTTATACAATTCTCTCCTATTTTTTTTAACAGAGAGAGGAAGAGAAGAGAAAAAGAAAAGCTAGGATACCAGTAAAAAGACTGTCTTCTTAAGTTATTGTATAATTAAAATTCATTTCCTAGCATAAAGTTTTGGTATTAGTGACAGGATGAGCACCAGGGAAATGTATATCATCACAATATGAATAAGAAAAGTCCATTCATTATTTCCACACACACTGTAAGCTAACTGGTCTAAATTATACATTAGTAAGTTCCACTAGTCTGTTAATTCTTATTGTAGTGTATTATTTTCATCTCTGAATTAGCAATAGAATAACTAAGGAAATATTTAACATGGATATCTCTGTTCAGACACTGCTGCCTACAGTCATACAACACCTTGTTTTCACTCTTCAGAAGAATTTTCTTCTGGAGTAAAGAAGACAGATCAATTTGCCTGCAACTCAAATCAAAGATGGACCACCATAAGCCAAGTGGGAAGGTTAGGCCACAGTGTTTTTATCTTGAGATAATTGTGCACATTATAAAACCATGCATGAAGTAGTGGTAAAACCCCCTTTTTAGCCAGTGAAAACCAGAACTTTGTATTTATTGCAGCAACTCTTAATTAAACTCATACCCTGATGAGTAGATCACACTCCCTCCCCACTGGAGAATGAAGTGCCCCAGCCTCTTTGGTTGGTTGGTTTTTTCTTCATGATTTACATTCAAATCAGGCAGAAATTTTAACTAACAACATCAGTGGGAAACACTCACCTCTTCCACTGAATATCTGAGCCCTAGCTTCAGCACCAATGATTAAATTAGCAAGTCAAACAAGGTAAATGTCAGAAGAGGAAACAAAGATATTTTTGCTGCACCTTCTCGTCCAGACTGATTATGCTGATGGCCACGTTTTTAGATCCCTGATGTATCTGCCCAAACAATCCATTTGACATCATTTTCACAAATAACCCATTTCATACTTGGAAATTTTTCAACGAGTTAATCTGCTAACATAATAAAAGAGGACATTTGGGGTGCATACACAAACTAACATCAGTAACTTCCAGACAGTGGCAATTTGCCTGTACTTCACACCCCTAATGCATCCTTTGTTTATTAAGATGGACAAAGCATTCCCTACTCGTTCAGCCAAAACTGTTGGCAAAACAGGGACATTTATTTTAACAACCTTAAATTGAAGGCAATCCAATGAGAAAGGAGCAGGAGAAGAGAGCATTAAAAAATCCATCATACTGACAGAGCTCTCTTCTCCAAGGAACACAGGATACTGGAGACAACCTTACTCCCAGATATCTGCATCACTCAGAACTGGACAATGAAACAGATTTTGGCTTTACTTGAATACTCATTTCATTCACTCATTTGTTCATTTAGACAGTTCATAGCTGGATTTTAAAAACCATCCAGTTTCCTTTGAGAAAAGGCACTGGCCAGACTACGCATTCTTATCCTCATTATCACTCTTGTCATCTTTTGTGTTAAGCCACTTTATGTCTTCACTTCTGCTTTTCATTAAGAAACTTCCTTATTTTCTTAGTCAGTCACAGAAGTATAATTAATGGTTAAGAAAGAATATGGATAAAAGAAACTTTAGTTTACAAGAGCTGAATAAAGAGATTTATTTATTAATTTATTTCTGGCCAGAAAATAAAACCTTTTCTAGAAGAGAAGCAGTTATTTCCTTGGACATGCCCTGGATAGATACACATGTGGTGACAAATGTGGGGTGATGGGGGAATAGTGATCTTTCCCTGGTCTTTTTCCTAGTTATCTGCTTTATGTTTAAGCAAAGGATTGTTCAGAGGAAGAATTTTCTCACAGTGAATGTTGTTATTCCATTGCAAGAGTTCTATTGTCATTATATTGTGAAGGTGCCCTGTTGCTAGAGTTTCATACCTCTTTGATGTTTCTTGTAGGCAGCTCCTCTTAGCACTGACTCTTCCTTGTCCTCTCAGTAGCCAAGTAGCTCCAGTTCCCACCAATCCACTCTTTTGTAACACTCTTCTTATTGGCTACAGGTGTGGCCTGCTAACATCAGGCCGCTCTTAATCTTTAGTAATTGGTTCAGCTGCAACTCTTTAGGGGATAAGATTACATTCTATACCATCTTCATTTACCCCATACTGTGTCCCCCTACAAGTGAAGGCACTGAAACCATGGAGGAAGTTGTCCAGTGAGGTTGTAGATGTCCCATCCCTGGAAATTTTCAAGGTCAGGCTTGGGCAGAGCTCTGAGCCAGCTAACAGAGTTGAAGATGCCCCTACACATTGCAGAGGGGTTGAACCAGAGGACCTTTAAAAGTCCTTTCTGACCCAAATGTTCTGGGATTCTATGATTCTTTACTCTTTAAATCCTCCTCCTGCTTCTATCCCAGGAGAGTCTATCTGTTGAAAATGTCATGAAAAGCAAGGTAAACAACAAGATTCACAGTTACCTGAACTTGAGCACTATTTCTTGACAAGGAAGGAAGGTTAATAAATTGTTAATAAAAGTTAATAAATTGGTTTTTATCTTTCAGATGCTTCCACCAAGAACTCCCCCAGGCAGACACCAAATGAATAGTTTCTGTCCTGGACAGCTGCTCTTTTGATCATATACCTATTCCTAATAGTTCATTAACAGGAATAAAACTGTGGTCACACCAGTCTGCTGCAATTCCAACACTGACAGGGTTGTTATACCATTAATTTCCACCCAGCTTTGTAAGTCTGAGCTGAGTACTTCGCCAGAGGATCAGCATCTCTTGCTAGAACACAGCTTTCAGACAACCTCCACTCTGAGTCAAGCTTGCCTGCTGATGGCAAATCTGCTTTGCTTAATAAACTATGCCCACATTGTCTTCTCTGGAATGAATTTGCATCCTCACACTATTACCTAGTCCTACAACAACTAAATTTAGCATCAACTGGGGTGTTGGTAAGTGTTCCGACCCTAGTTTTCAGTGAATTAAATTACTGTAGAATCTTATATACAAGATGTGAAAAATTAAAATATTCGATTTATATTTACCTACTAAAAAAGAAAAATTAAAAAAGAAAGAGAGAGCCATTCATTTGCCTGCATTTACCTTTAATGTTTGCATTCAGTAGAAGGGCTCAAACAAATTGAATTGCAGAATTCCTCACTGTAGGAAGCAGCAAACACCTTGGTGCTCAGAAGCTCACCACATTTTCCATAGAGCAACTTTTCACTGCAGAGCTCCAGAGCTCAGCCCATGGGGTATTTGTGCTGAAACATTTCTTATTAAATAAATTACTTTTTCATTTAATAATGGCAGTACAACATTGCCCATTGGCAGTGGTAACTACTCAAGCTAAGTTCAAGGTTAGTGAAGCAAAGCTACTGATTTAAATATAAGATTGTACAGTGAAACTTATTTTTATTTGGGGCAGTTCCATTTTACATACTTAATAAGCATTAAAAAGTTATGCCACACTGTAAATTTATGGCTATTAAACCAAAAGGAAAATTTGTCCAGATGGTATGAAAAAAATAGAAAGCTAAATTTACTTTGTGGAAAAAAGGAAAAAATCATGGAAACTACAGCAGCCCCAGTTTGAAATTTAGATCATGAAGGCAGATACAGTCATCAAAAATTTTTACCTTCTACTACTGAAGGGGTAACCACCAAAATATGTAACAGCTGTATACGGAACATAGTTCATATCATCTGAAGGAAATTTTTAATTAAAAATCCTGTGGGATTAATTACTTAGGCTAAAAGCAGTAAGCTATCAAGTTAGAATAGAAACATTAAAAAGAACAGGTTGAAGGACAGAAAATAATATAAAAAAAGAAAAATCGATATCCAGCCAAGGGAGGACACTTAGAGGAGCCCTACTGTACATGACAGCATTTGGGCAAGAGTAGAAGTTTTGAAGATAAAAAAGAGTTATACTGACACAACCAAGGATTAAAAAGAGCAGAAATGTGGGCAGGTATAGAAAAAAGATTCTTCATCAATGTAGCAGAAAAGACAGCTGTAGAGAAGGGGCTGGAAGCGTGTAAAAGTACAGAATATGTACACTGCCTCACTTTGACTTACATTTGAAATAGAAAAATCAGACAAAATAACATAAAAAGAGATTAAAGAGAAACACAGACAGGACTTCAAAAAGGCACTTTCTGAATTAAAAATACATCCAGTAGCTTTCATCTAAGATATAGTATTTGAAAAAGAGGAGAAAAAAGCCTGCATCCATTTTGCATCAAGCAGGATGATGGCTTACAGAAGGAGAAGTACAAGTCTCTATAAATCAACGCTGCAAAGCACTTTAATGCACTTTTCCCTTTTATTTATATCTCATGTAATGTTGGCAGGATAAGAACAGAGGTTAGGGAGTGGAAAACATGTATTTAATCACTGTGTTTCTGCTTGTCTAGGAGAACACTGGAATGTCTGTAATGAGGACTCTGCCCACGTTCACCATGAAAGAATATGAGGAAAGGTTTTGCCTTTTTACACAAAACAGCATGTTTGCCCAAAGCAACAGATCCCTTAAAACAGCAATCTCTAAAAGCTGCTTTATTGCCAACAGTGCAAAAGATGGATTTCAGGGATTTTTCACCCCTGCTGCATTGCTGTTGACTGTCACTGTATCTGATCTCAGCAAAAGGACCTATCCTAATATGATGTTTTCATCAAGTAGGTTTGATAGCACATTTATTGGTACAGAATGGACAGGTCAGTTATGAGGACAGTTCATCAGAAAAGATGGAAGAGCAAAAGGTCAGGGAGGAGGTGGGATGATGGATCAGCCATAGCTGTGGAAGGATTCCCCCACAAGCCTTTGAGTAGCTCTGATGTCTCACAAAAGGACAAGTGCCGCTCCAAAGGCTGAAATGCTGCTTAGAGTAGGAAGAGGAATTATCTCCTGAATAAATTCCAATCAAATGTGTTTCAAGAGGAAGGACTGTTCCTCACTAGATTTATTAGAGGGTATGGAAGGCAGTAAGCTAAAAGGCTCATATATTAACAGAGAGACATGGCACTTCTTGGGAAATACAATTGATGCAGGAAGATAAAATCCTTGTAAAGATATATTCCAGAGCAGCATCAACAGCAAGTCAGCTTGGGTTTTTATAAGGGTTTTTATCTGGGGCATTATTTGGGCCTAATCAGCAAATGTCCTTCCAATTTTTTGTTTATGTCCATTACTTTTTAAAAAAAAAGGTTATAGCTGTGCTGTTCAACTTGGATGTAAAGATGAATAATTTTCAAGGTATTTTATCTAAACCCCAACATGAATCTATGGAGGAAAAGTGAATAACTGCCTGAAAGGAAGGTACTACTTGCCTCACTACAACAACAGTAACAAGAAATATACAGCTGTGTCAATCTAAAATAGCAGAAACTGCTGGTTTTATTATTTATTTAAGTATGGCACATAAAACTTCTGTCCATGACTTAATGTGATCCACTACCACAGCATTTCCTACTACCATACACACATAAATATCAATATTTATGTACAATGAGGAGAAAATTCCTGAAACAACCTCTTCCCCACTCAGGTTTTCCAACAGGATTTATCTGATTACTTTCCAAAACAATGCTGATGCATCTTGGAATGCTTGGTGGAGGCCCAGTGATTTATTCAGAATGCTGTTCAGTCTATCACCTACACTGCTTATCTTGTAGGATGTTTTTTTTATTATGATTCTAAGGATAACATGTCAGTAACCCTTTTTGTAAGGCTAAATTAAATATAGTGCTCCTATGATTCATTTGACAGAAAATATGTCCTCGTGCATATCAAATACAACTTACAAAACAATCTGTTCTCTAAATCTAATTAATACATCTAATCTAATCAATCTTACTGATTTTTTACTTTTAATATGTACTTTATAAAAGATTCTATGATCTCTCTCTGAGGCACCACAGTCTCTTAAATATTCTCATCCATCAAGCTGTATTTTGGATTTCATTAGACTTGTCACAGATGTTAAGGTCACAGAAGAAAGGAATCTTCAAGATGTAAAAGAAGAAATTTTTGGTAATTTACATAAGGCAAACTGCTGAAACAATTGCTGTTTAAAAAAGATGTTGTGATTGTTATTTCTAATTACAGTATTTGCAGATAACCATTTGTCTAACCTTCTGTGAAGTATATACATGAAGATAAATTCTCAATATACAAGAAATCTACTTGATTTGTGGAAGATTCAAAAGACACCAGTACTGTTTTTTCTGAACTATTACATTCTGTGCAATTATTGGCAGAAGAAGTGTAACAGTCAGAGGATAAACAGTTGTGAGATGTTGGGCAGTCTAAAACAACTGGTCTGGGATACAGAGGATCATCAATATGAAATTGCACTAAGGAATAAATTAAATTATTGTATCCTGAGGGGTGTACACGATTGGATATTGATTTGGCTTCATCTATAGATGAAGCCAAAAATTCATCCACCTACAAAGAGGGAGATGTAGGCCCACTATGTATTGAAATGTTCAAATACACATTTATTGTTTTACTTCATTTATGTTCATGCCTTCTTTACAAATCACAGAATATATATGAAAAGCAATTCCATATTTCATACAAACTCAGCGTTCACCCCACTCCCACTTGTGCCGCTCTGTCCCTTGGCCCTTTTATTTTTTTTCTGGCACTTTCAGAGTTTTTTTATTCCTTGTCCAAGGCTGCCTTTGCTCCATTAAACTGTGTGCAGCCAACTTTATTGATAGCTCTGCCACCTCACATCAGCATTTCAGAGGCACTGAAATGACTTCAATTCAGCTCCTGCAATGGTATTTAAATTGTAGTGCCTCATTTGCCTCTATTGGAAAAAAAAAAAAAGGTTAGACTTTAAAGTAAGAAGGAAAAAGCACCCAGAGCTTGAGTTACCAATGCTGTAAACTGTGCTTTATATCCTCTTACACACCTTTTTTTTTTTTTCCCCCTTTTTTTTTCTTTCCCTTTCCTTGCAGGAAAACAAGATGTAGCTATCCCTTTTACACATTTATGTACTTGAAAGAATCTTCATTCTGACAAGCTTATGCTGGGGACTATTAGTCATTATGTTTAGCCCAAAATCTCAGCATGTAAGATTAAAAAAAAAATAAAAGAGCTTATTGCTGTACACAGAATTAACATGGTTTTCCTCATTTAGGAAATGAAAGCATAGTCATCATTAGCTATGTCAATATTTCTCTAGAATCTAGTTTTGTAAAAAATAAAATACCTGCATTAGGTATTTTTGCTGTGATTTACAACGTGGGCATTCATGCCTAGGAATAATTAAACTGTCAAAGAACTGGGTACCAAGACATACGCTCTATTTTTCAAGCTTAATGTTAAAAACCCATAAAAACACTTGAAAGGGAAGGCAGCAAATTGCTGAAAAAATCTGCTTTTCAATTTTCTCATTAGCTTTTCTGATTAACTATTTGTGACTGGGTAGCTGAGCTCTCTTACTGAGGTGATCTGATGCCCACCCTGCAGCCTCCCAGTCAGCATCAGACAGATGAAATATTTTCAATTTTTTTAGGACTCAGAATAGATGCTCCAAGTTAGCAGACGACTAAATAAACAGTGTGGGTAGTTATTGGCTGGGTATTGGACTGAACACAAATTCCAGGGAGGGTTTCCTACCACATTCTATCCTTCAGGGACAGGCAGCATTGCAAGAGACAATAACCAATTTTCTCTCCTTGCAACTTCAGTATTATCTACTATTATGGACTAAAAGTCTTAAGCTAGTAAAATCATTGGCTTAATACAGTAATGGAAGCAAATGATCGGTATTTCCCCCCTAATATTTGCTGCTCCTTGTCCTGTGATTGATTACAAGTACAATGTCTGTTTATTTACAGAGATTATAGTTCTCTGCATATACTTGCCTTGAACCTATTCTATTTTTCTTGCTGACTTAAATAGGAGCAGGATTAGATCTCTGATGGAAGCTTTACTGCATAGGATGCATTGATTTGAGAGATTAGCAATACACTGTGGTGACAAAAGATATTCGTCATCACAGCTGAATAGAGCAGGTTCCAAGACAGTCTGTTGAGAGCCTGGAGTGTTTTCATCAGCCTCTGTCATTTTTTCCCCAAAGCAGAGTTGATTACAAAGCTTCATTTTATCAGTAACTGGAATGGCATTAAGTAAGTGATTTGTTTGTGCCATGGAGTATTCCAAGGACAGGTAAGAAAGACATCTTCTTTATTTGGAAAAGAAAACTGTCTCATTAAAGGCACATTCTCCTGATTTAGTGTAACACTGGCACGAAGAAAACTCAAATCCAGCTCTGGGGTTCCACTGTCAGGCACACAACTGGTGTTCCAGCCAGATTTAGGCATTAGATAGAAGACTGCTGTCAGGAATTCCACTTTTCCTTTTGGGAGCACCTTCTGAAGAAATGCTGTGGCTGGAAATGGGAACTTTTCCCAAACTAATGGCCAGGCCCACTCTGCTCTAAGCTGACTATATACTGCAGCTTTTCTTTTTTAATAAACCATCAATTTTAGAAACACAGAGACTAAACATTCTCTACTTTGTATGTATATCTTTTCATCTGTGCTGTTCTGAACATAAATTTCCTTCATAATAACTAAAACCTGGTACTGAGTTCATTCTAGAGAGCACTCTCAGAAAGACACAGAAAGAGCAATTTTTTTCCCCTCTCTTCCTGCTGACTTTATCAGGAACTAGAATGGAAATGGTACAGTCTTTTCCATGATGGTCAGAGAACATTTACAGAACTGAAACACAGAAGTCACATTTTTAAGTAAGCAGGTCCTAAACTACTATCAAAAAAAAAACAAAAACCATCTGGAGAGGAGCAATGTTACTGGGAATGTGGAATTTCCCTGAATTTTTTTATAAAAGTACTGTGTTACAAGTCTACAGAATAGCTTAACATATTTTACTTTACAGTTACTTTACTCAACCTATATGTGAGATACATAAAAAACACTTATTATCACTGAGAGGTCTAAGGATTGGGATATGAGCAGTATCAGTAAAACATAACAGAAGAACACAAATTCAAATGAAATTGTGGGCTAATTTATTATTTAAAGGGCTGTCCACAGGAAAAAAGCTTCAACTCCTTGATTCTTTTTAATCCATGTCTCTCAGTTTTTCTAGAAAAAAAATCTTTTTTAAGCCTTTATATAGCAAACAATTAAGCATTTATGAAAATTTGTTTACAGGAATCTCTTAAGTGTAGCTATTTCTATAAAACTTCCATATATTTAAATGAACTTAGGCTAAAGATTTGATTATCTACAACTAGCCCTAGTTAATCCCCTCAGAGATCTAGATTTTTATTATAAATGTGTAATTTATGCAAATTGCACATTGTTGAAACTTGCATTTTTATTTACTCCCATCAAAGAATGCAAATTTGGAAGATTCTGTTAAATTCTGAATAAAAATACTGTTGAAAACAATTTTCATAATGCATTCCTAATTATCCAGTGCTCAACTAATTCCTCTTAAGAATATAGTAGTAGCTATTGTATTTTAAGGATTTGCCATAATTGAGATTTTAAAGATTCAGAATTTGCATCCTGTTTATTGTTTAGATGACTGCAAGTTTAGATGTTGAAACAAACTATTTTATTCCATAGATAACTAAAGATTTGTGGAGTGGTTGCTATAGTTTTTACTAGATGAATTGATATAGTGGAAAAAGCAGAGAAATTTTCTAGTCTGTCCCAAGCAGACCAGAAGAAAAGCTTTTGTGCATGGAAGATTGTGTGCTGAAGTAGTCACATGAATTGAAGTAATTCTATTTACAAACTTTCTAATTTATGTCTACATAAGACCATCACCTTAATTATAGTGAAAAAACATGTTCATTATTTTCCTGCAACTGAGCACGGGACATTCAGATTGTAGTACTTACTGCACATTAATGCTACTGGTTTTATCAATATTAAAAACACTCATTATGTAAAAAAACAAATCCAGTATTAACCGTCCCTTCAATGGGTCGGGAAGTACAAAATCAAAGACAGCAGGAAAGCTCTGCTTAAACGCACTTTAAGTTTTCGCAGATCTTTAGTAACCTGCAGGCTCGCAGGACAAAAAGCTTTGTCCTTGACTGAACTCCATTTCCCACAACTCACTTCAGAGCCCAACATGAAAATATTTGGGTCATCATCTATAAAAAACAGAAAAGCTTTAAGCATGCTCTTCTTTGTGGAACAGTAGGCTTTTAATAAAGCCTTCTTTTTTTCCATTTACATGTTTATCCCATTTGTCATTTAACAATATCTAGAAATAAAAAATTGAAATAAAATGAAAATATAGCAACTTACATTACATTTCTAATCTATCTATTCCATCCAAAAAGCATTAAACCACCTTAAAAAAAGTGTTACACACCCATGCTGGAGCACTATTTTTCATAAATTTTAATGTATCTATTTCAAGAAGTTGAAACCTTTTTTTCCTACACGGGCCAAATCACTTCCACGTTTTCTTTCTGTCAGAAATATTCATGCAAAACATTTTTTTGAGAAGACCTCCTGGTAAACAATCACATTTTACTCATGTTCATCTATTAAATATGTTTGGACTTGCAAGTAATCAGATGAAGAGGGGAAATCTCTATAGAAAGGAATTCAAATTAATTCAGCACCTTTCCCTGCCAATGAGTTTCTTTTTCTTTGTGAGTAAAACTGTGACTGCTGTTTGCTGTAGTTGAAGGAAATCTGGAAGCAGCTGCTGTAATTTAAAGCTGCTGTGATCTGCACATTTCCCTCTTGACCCATAATTCCTAAAAGTCTCCATCCCAGTGCTCCAGTTCTGAGCTCCACGGGACGTGATCTTTGCTGTGGTCACTCTTGTCACCTATCTGCAGATTTTCCTTCAGTTTCCTCAGCCTCAGATGAAACCAAGTAATTGCTGAGAGCTGCATCAAACAGTGTGAAGAGTTCTGTACTTAAATTTGGTTTCAGGTGAAGTATGGGGAAAAAATAACTTTTGTGATCCTGTGAAATAGAGAACTTTTCACATGCCACTGAGCTAAGGGATTAAGCTACAGAGAAAAGGCTCTGCTACCACAGATCAGATGTTTTGATAAAATTTTCTAACCTCTTGCAGTGAAACCAGACTTCCTGTAGAGTTTTCCCTGAAAAAATGGTCCCCCTGTAAATTCTCACTACAGTAAATCTTGGTTTTGAAATTCAGATTGGAAACCCGAATGTAGGATCAGTGATTGCAGCTCTTGTGGAAAGGCAGATCACCGAATACAATGCAATGGTGTGAGAATGGAAGAGAAAGAAAAAGCTTTAACCAAGATTTAAGAGCTTCTTAATTCCAAATGTGGGTCCACTACTGGCTGACCCTGAGGTAGCTTGGAGTGAGATAAGCCACTTCTTTTTTGTTGCATTTCCCAACTAAGATTTGATCTTTTTCATCGGAAGAATTTGCCATTATATCATTGGCACTATGCTCAGTAAGCCTGAAAGGTTAAAACCTGTTTGCTTCACAGAAATATCAGGTAAGCTGAATCCTTTTGGAGTCACAGAGGAGAAATCTGTGGAAGACAGGAGGGGAATGCATCTCCCAGGACAACTACAGCTGCACCAAGGTTCTCCTCTCCCTGCTCTGGAGAACTGCCTGAGAAACTCAGTAAGTTAATAAGGGTAATAATAATCCCTCTCTTTCCAAATTCCAAAGAAATCTCCCTACGTGATGCTCTGATACAGAATCAAAGCCCACAGGTAAGTCTCACAGCTTCAAACTTGAGATTATGTTGCAGGGGAAAAAACCCAGTCTTATGAGGTTATAAAACATAGAGAAAAATTCACTGGATCTGGGATTCATTATTGTCAGGAATTCCCGTCTGTGATGCTATTTACAAAGAAATTAGCAAAAGCATTCTTAACTTGATCAAGACAGAGCCACTACAGCTTTACCCCTCATATTCAGTCAGGAAAAACCTTATAGTGTCAGGTCTTATTTTTCTTCCAATGCTTGAACTTTGCATCTTTTGCCTTCCTTTTTATGACAGATAATGCATACAAGCTTTATATCAAGTCATTTTGAGAAGAAAAAAAGCCCAAAGAGGTCAATGATGTTAGCTAGAAAATGTTTTACAAAGAAGGAAAAAATAAGCAACTTGCCATTTGTTAAAATGAGCTGTTTGTTCCCAAATGCTGTTGGGTCACTGGGTCAAAATATGTTTCAATCACTGTGTGTATTCATTCAGGTATCTGTGCACCTTTAAGCACTACATGTCACTACATCACATAAATTCAGTAACTCTTACAGTGGTAACACAAAGGCTGATAAAAAATGCTGTGCTTTCACCTATTTTTTTTTTTTTTGGTTTTTAGTCTGGAGGCAAAAGAATAGAGAAGAACTGACAAGAAATGTCCTTAAACAAATTAAAAGGAGTTGATGTAGGCAGAAATATTTTTCTTTTTGATGTATTAATTATAGAATCATCCAAGATGGAAAAGACTTTGCAAAGTCACCTCTAGATCAAACCAGGATCAACAGTGAATTCAAACTACACTGCTCTGGGTTTTGTCCAGTCAGGTCTCAACACCCTCCAAAGATGAAGAATCTGCAGATTAACTGAAATTGAGCATTCTGGTATCTTATTTGTTTGTTTATAATGGCAATATAAATATAATATTTTACATGTAACTTATTCCTTCAATTGAAAAAAAAAATCCAGCATTTCCAAGTGTTCCACTTGGTATTTTGGTAAAATGAAGTTCCAGTATCCATGTCCCTAAAAGAGTAATTTTAGTTAGATATATTATTTTTATTCCTTGACCATAAAACTTTAAGAGGTTAATATTTATCTGGATGAACATTTCTTGAGGTCAGCTTTCTTTCCAACAAGGTAAACTGATCAAAATTCAGTTTCCTGGTAGAAGACATAATAGGTAACACAGGCAGTTAATTACTTCTTTGATGAAGTCACTTTTCAAAAGAAAAGAGAGTTTCTTTGGATGGGGATATAATCAAGAAACAGAAGATAGTGTCTTTCTTCTAGAGCACCCAGCTCATCATCAGTCATCCAAAAGAACTTTCTGGCTTTTTCTCACTATTTCTAGTGCACCTGGGAATATTTTAGTGTGCTTGATGTAATCTTTTTTAATCTCTGTTTTGTACAATTGGGATTTTTTTTTCATATTAAGGGTCTCAAGTGATATTTCATTGGTAGTTCTCTTTTTTGCAGACCAGCAGAATAATTTGGAAAAGGCTCCTTATCCTCCAGTTCCTCACTGGTGTTTTCAGTGGAGTGTGACTGGTTTGATAAATTCTCCCAGTAATTTCATGCCTTCTAATGACTTTCTTAGGAGAGCAGCAGTGGTAAGAAGCAAATTGTATGAGTAAACATGAGTCATAATAGAGAGTACAGTGTTTCATAGATTAAAAATAATCCTTCTGTTTTGGTTTCTTGAGAAGATTCAGCAACTAACTGATGTGGAATGGGCTGATCTTTTAATCTTTTGGAATTCTCATGCGGGCAATAATATGGAAAAATCTTTTTAAATATGGAGAACAGAAGGATGTGAACTGAAAGTATGGCTAAATAGCTTTTGACTTGTGGCATAATCATGGGTATAAAGAGAAAAGATATCTATCAGATGATTTTTTTCTGCTTCCCCTACCAAATAACCACAAAATCTGTTATGCTTAAGCAATTTCTCAACAGGCAATAGTAACACAAAACACAATATTTCTATCAGTTAACACAAGTAAAATCACAAACATTTAAATCAGACTAAAATATTTTAAATTTCTCAAAAACTTAAATGCCAATATAATAAATTGAATGTTATCATAATCTTGGAAAGATCCCACGGCTACAAAGAGTCTCTAGTTGAAATTATGTTGGTTTATCACTAACTTTTCATACTTTTTTTTTACATCTGACCAGAGTTTTCCTTGTTCACATATGCAAAATCTCCACCTGAACAATATCTTCTACATAAAAGCAGATTATTTGTTTCCTCAATTTTTGACCTACCTACTCTGTAAACACAATCCCACCTCTCCACAGAAATGAGAAATTTTTATAAATTAGGTATTAAGGTTTTTCACCCAATAGATGCAAGATTGCTTTCAAAATCGCCATCATTCTCTTCTCTTTACTTTCTGTGCTGTCAATGAACAGATTAAATGTATTATCATTCTCAATTCCATCCATTGATTCAACTTTTTATGTCTCAACAGTCTAAAATAAAGCATGTTTCATGACAGTAAAAGGCAGTTTGCCAAGATCCTGCCCTGCAAGGCACCTGCAGGCCTCTCAGCCTCTCACTTGCAAAATTAGTAGCCTTTTTTAATCTCATCACTCATTGTCCCTTGTAGAAATGCTGTGCATTTTTCTCTACTCCAAACGCAAGAAAATTAGTCTTCAATCAATGGGGACAGTATATTTCATATATCTGATATCATACCTTGTTAAAGAGTTGTTAGATTTCATCTAACTAGGAGAAAAGAATAACAGCACTCCAAACCACTAAAGAAATTTTGCTGCGTGAATCCTGGAATTAAGAAGTGATGGACACGTGCCACATTGCTACTCTGGTTTTCTATGTAGACAAATAATGAAATTCATTTTCCAGCAGAAAATTCAAAATGTTTTAGGTAACCATGACTATTTACAGCTTAATTAAAATACTGTATAAAATGCTGAGAGTATTTGTTTAATTAGCTGGGGACTTGTTAATAGCAGTAATGGTATCTAATATAAATATCTGTAGATCATTCTCTATGATTATGCATTCTTGAGCTGTGCTGCCCTTTAGAAATTATTATTTCCAAATTTTTGTAAGTAAGTCTGGCTTTTTTGTACCCGTTGTCTCACAGGTTTTCTGGCTGCATTTTCTAGTTCCTTTGGCTCCCTCCTCCTCCCTTCCAGGCTGCCTGCAGGCTTGCAGCATTTTCATCTCCTCTAGCTGCATTGCTCAGGTTCCCCTCAGTGCTCAATCTGTTCTGCATTCACTTTGCCACGTTCTGGGCTGCATTTGGAATCATGTCCAGAAACAGGAACTAACAGTTGGTCAGTTGGAAAATGGGACAGCCAAGAATTTGTGGTGACATCAGTTTAGTGGACTTTAAACAAACAGACAAACAACAAAAAGACAAACCATATCAAGCATTACTTAATAACAAAATGCTGCATTTATTGCATAAGTATTCAGATTGAGTTTTCTGAATCAATAGTAAAATTTTGCTCTTTTAGAAAATGTTGATACCTGGTAATTAATTATGTAGCCTCCATCTCTAAACTTTCACCGGGGTCTCTAAAATACCGTCAACTACAGCCAGCCTTTGAAGTGAAATGAACCCATTTATCAAACACTGAGTGAAGATTTCCTCCAGTCTCCCAAATCATCAAAATTATATATATATATATATATATATATATATATATATATATATATATATATATATATATATATATATGTATGTATAGGTATGTATTATAATGCTTTATCACTTGAAGGTAGTTTGGGACTTGGGGTTTTTTATTATATTAATGTTCATAACATTGAAACTTTAAACAAGTACAATACCTAAAGTATCTTTAAAGCATTGCATAGCCTTAAAAAAAACCCAACCCCTAATTCAAAACAATGCCAAGCTGGCCAGGCTCCCTGAAACATAACTTTTGGCCTTCCTCTATGCAAGTACATATTGAAAACAAATGCGCTCTTTTCCAAATAGCAACAATTTGGAAAGAGAGATGTTTGTCTTTTTAGCACAGTGACACTGTATGATAGCATCTACTTTTAAAATCTGAAATGCTTTTTTATTACAGCTATGCATTTGTGTTAAGAGGATGGCAGCAAATGGATGCTAAAATGTTCCCTAGGAAATTTCTGGGGAAAAAAAAGAGATGTGTTTAGATTGTTAGTTAGCAAGACCTTTTGCATGAAAGCTATGCTGGAAATTATGGTAACCACTTCAAGGAACAGGACATAGTAAGACAGTATATCCCTTTTTAGGCCATGTTGACCAGGTAATACTGCATGCGTATCATGCAGGAATCGTTGGGAACAACTGGGTTTGGGCAGATGTTCAAGAATTGAGAATAAAGAACCAGAGATGCTGACAATTAGGCTGGCACTACCCTATTTAAATGATGAATTTTAAAGGTGTCATCATTTGAAAAGAAAAAGAAAACTAAGAAAAAACAGTCATAATGTAAAATATTCTTGTCAACAGATAATAAAATAATTTCTTTAAAGTTATGAATGAAAACATCATCTTGTCTTGGTATATATTGCTGTTACTTTTTGGTGTTATGTATGATTTTATTACCAAATAGTTTGACACTATTTACATGTTCTATGCCAGTATCCTTTCTAAAATTTAAACAGCTTTGATGTATTAGTGCAAAGTAAAAAGATCAAAAATAAGAATTAAATATTCAACTTTTGTACTGAAGTGAAATTTCATGAAATCAAAACACAGGGAAAAGAAAAGACAAAAAAATCTACCCAAAGTAACTGAAAACTGTATAAAATACATTCCGAATTGCACAGAAACAATTTTCACTAATCTCCAGAAATATTTGTAGTTTCTTAGATATCCTTGACCTTATTCTTAAATCACAATCTAGAAGCTAATCCATTTCCTCTTCACTAAAATCACAGAAAAGAGTGAACAAAGTATTTTGCTTCTTAACATGTGGTTTAACACTTATTGCACTTTTCTTTGAAAATATTTAAGTTCTACATAGCAACTACAACAGTTGTATTTAAAATTACAAATCCAAAAAAGGAATTAGCAAAGTCATTTCAAATGACTTCACTGAAGAAGTTCTGTCATTTTTCTGACTAACCTTAACTCTGTGGACATAAAACATGTGATGAGAATTTTGAAAAACCCTGCTATATACAACAGTACTACCCAAAAAGGCATAAATATGATAGCAGTGAAAAACCTGCCTCAACACTCTATAAAGATTCAAGCTTTACTCTTACACAAAATTTATCTCATTGCTTGTGATTAATTTGATATTCCTTTACTTTATTGTATATTCATAACTTTAAAATACATGCAGGAAGTGGCAGTACTCCAAGGGAATCTAGAGATATAAAATTTAATAATCACAGATTATAAATGATCTCTAGCTCAGGCAACCAGGTTGTAGATTCAGGGTGATTCCCATGAGAAGGGAATATTCAGATCAAAGCCACTGCAGTAATTCTTACCCTGTTATCCTGGCTCTTTCACAGCAGTTAAAGCAAAAAATCTTTCAACCTAATAAACAGTCTTCAGTATATAAAACAAAAAAAATTATGAAGAACAAAACATTTTCCCTCAGGAAATTTCCTGCACTGACCCAAGTGGGAAAAAAGTTTGATTGTTTTCATCTACATCAAGCACTGATTGTATACTGTGGATAAATCAGCAAGACTTGAGATGAAGTCAGATTTCTCATGGCACTGCTACTTGAAATACATTACAGAGAATTAGATTTTTTACTGAGATGGTTTGCTGCGTGTTTGTCTTAACATACATCTATTCCACGAATGACTAAAGATACACATTATTCTGCATGTGAGTACTTCTGGAGGAATTTCTCCATTGCATTTTTCTTTTTTTTTTTTTTTTTGTTTTCTCTTCAAGAAATGTGTAAAATTTCATAGAAGCTCAGTTTTCTTTTCCAATTGCTTTTGATTTTATTTTTAGAAGCAAAGGGAAAAAACACCACAGCAAAAGAGCCTCGGAAATTTAAAGCTGAGGTAGGCCACTGAAGGGACAAATTCAAACACTGGTTTTACTGAGCAGCATAAAGAGTGAAGTAAATTCCAGAATGTGCTGTAAGCTCAGAATAGGTGATTGTGCAGCTCAAGTGAGCCAGACTTAAGCACAATCCTAGAGGAGAGCGGATCTATATGCACATCTCATGTTCATATACAGTCATGACGGTATATACAAAACTCAAGTGGCTGCACATTGTAGAACTAACCAGCAGCTTTTGAGCTGACAGCTCAGAACTACAGCTGCTGAAAGAGTCCTGCTATATTCCATTGTGGACAACTGAAATATTGGAAAAACAGCACATGTTTTTGGAAGGATTCTCTTCAGAATCCTGCTCCTAAGGCAATGTCTGTGCCAGCACAGTGCCAGGGCTGGGCAGTGGCTCACATCTGCTTTTTTCCCCTGCTTGTTCACATCTATGATTATTCTGACCACAAGATGGATACACAAGGCTGGTTCCTTGTAAAATTTAAACATTAAAATATTTTTTAAATTAATATGTTTTTTAACTTTAAGCTTCACTTCAAAAGAAATTGCTATATCTTTAAATATTGACATGTTTAAGTGTTTTTGTAAGGTAAAGTTTAAGCACTTCTACTATACAAGTAAATAACAATAAAAACAAAAAACAAACAAAAAAAAACCAAAACAAAACCCATCACCACCAACAAACCCACAAAAACCCGCAAACTAAACACAAAAAAATCCCTACCCAACATAAAATGAAAGGTTGCCAAAGGAAGACCCTCATTAGTATCTGGATTTATAGACTAAAACCTGTTCCTTCCCCAGTCAGAGACTCAGGTAAGAGCAAGTATTTAAAACAGCTTTGTGGAGGGCACAGATCCTGGTTTATTTAATAGCTCAGACAAAACTTCATTAGCTGGGCATGAAGTGCCTGTTTTGAATTTACATGTAGACATCTTATTTGCTTTTAAGTGGTTTGAAAATATTAATTTGTGCTGGCTGCACAATGCAATTTGGTACAAAGACCTCAGAGAGCTTTTTCTCCTGGGACTGGTGTATTCACAGGAGCAAGGCTGTGCAGAAACACAAGCAGAGTTTCTGACAGAACTCAGGTCTAGGTTTCTTTCTCCTTAGATAAATTCTGCCCTTACACAGTGCCTGTTGGTGTGGATTTGGTGCTGCACTGAATTGGCTACACTATTTGTGGCTCAGGTGGTGGCTTTGTTGGATTTTGTGAAAAATCTCCACAGTTTTTCTCCAATGGGCAGCATAAGGAGTCCCCCAGGACCTCCACCTACAGGTGAAGTTCATGGTCCTGTTCATGGCCATAAATCAAATACTGCCTCATATGGACTAGCACTGTTAGCAGTTATTACAATTCCTACACTTGATTTTATCCAGAGGAATTCTAACATTTGAGCCTCCATGAGGAAAAGAACAAAACACATAGGATTTCATCAGTCTCTTTAGTTCTCCTTAACAGATGCAAAGCTCAGTACGGGCAGTAGCCTTCCATCAGGAGGGCAGAAAGCCTGAAGTCAAATGACTTTGGGCAGTAAGAGCAGAAGGAAAGAAACTGAAACAAGAACAGCAAAAGCAAGACAAATCTTGATGCAACCACATGGGCAGTGAAAGCAATTGCCCTTAGTTATTTTGTCATGGAATGAAAAGCTAAAGCTAATCCCCTTAGCTTTCCCACATGGAAGTGGAATCCAAAACTAATCCTTTTACAGTAGCTATACCACATGAAATGGGGTGTTTAAACAAATCCCCTTAATCATCATGGCAAGAATCAGGGAGCTAAAGTCAATCCCCTTAGTAGCCTACAAGAAAAAAGGAACCAATCTCCTTAGTTATGCTACTGTTAATAATGAACTCTATCAAGCCTTTAAATATTTTGATATAAAATCATTAGTAGCGTTCTTCTGACATGCCAAAAACCAGTAATACCTAGGATACAACATTTCTATCCAATTTTTATGGAATAAAAATTCTACTTCTCACCACTTCATGACCTATTGGTCATAGGCATAATGCAAGAGTATCCACGTATCCATCAGCTGAGAGGGAAAACAAAATGTTGAAGTTCTTCCTTAAGAAAATTAAGAAATTGTGACTATTCCTTATAGCATGGAAAGCTGATGAAAAGTACTAGCAGGCATGGAGAGAAAATACTGAACAAGGCCATACTGAGCATATCATTACATTATTCAGCTGTTGTGTCTGCTAACTTTTTTTTTTTTTACTTCCTCTACAGTATGCCCAGCTTTTAACACTACTAGGAAATCTAAAAGAAACATTTATTGGACTTCTTAAAAGTCAAAACAAAAGGTCAGGTAGAACACCTGTGCTCTTCAAATACTACATCTCAACAGCACTTGTGATCTTTCACTTTATCTCTGCAAGTCATGTATTATGTTTTAAACTCATAGGATAGGATTCTTTTGATTAAATACAATAGCAGAGGATTATCCTCCTAAATCTAAAATACAGTTACAAATTATTATTCATAAATACATAGATTTTATACTGGGTTCCTTTCTATTTTGTTCTCCATGGAATTATAATTATTAAATAATTCTGTTTCCTTATTAGCAGCCAATAGACATTTATACAAACTATCTATTTTCCATTTTTTGAAGTAGATTGGTAGGATTATGTGAAGAGTATCCAATTCTGCTAGGATTGCTTACATAAATACATAATCCATGTGGTAAAGGCTCTGTACTCTCCTGGATGCCTTTGCAGGATATTAAATCGTGAAAATTACTGTCTGAAGTGTATCTTCTTAAATCTGAAGTTCTCTATACAATTCTCTATATTTTGGACTAGCAATTGCTGCACACTTTATTTAGTTAACTGTTCTTCAGATAAGGGTTTTCAAGCTCAAATGCTGTACCAGAGGTTTGGACATTTACTGGCAGAGAGGGCAAGGCAGAGGAGAATTTCTGAAAGAACCAGACTTTCAGTCCAGCTGGAGTATTTTTTTCTCACTTGGTGAGAATTCCAGTGGAGCAGAAGAACTATTTGGATACTGTATTTTCATCCTGGCAATGGTTAAAACTCCTGGTACCCACAAACATCCTATAATCCTATCATTTAAAGCACCATCAGAACATAAATGATTTACTGCAATTTGCAAAAGGGACTCTGTGTGCCTAAGTATGTTAAAGAGGCTTAGAAAATGTTTCCAGCTTGATAATCGGGTTACTTCTCTGTAATTTAAAAAATTTATTCCATGTATTTAAACATCTGTAAAAGGTTCAAAAGTAAAGGTGGCATGGTTTGGGTTTTGTTGGGTTTTTTTTTAGCTTTCTCTTCTGTTAAGTCTAAGTAAAGACTTCAAATATAAGGTCAGGCTACTGCAAATCCTTAAGAATATATTAATTCTTTTGTTTTTCATTATACACAGGAGATCCACTTTTAGAATATAAATTATTCCTGGCAATAAAAATGATAAAAAAAAAGCAGAAGTTTGGTTAGAATTTCCCAAAATTAATGAACAAAGCATCTGAGTAAAAAGCAGCACCTGGTCATGAGACAGTGAAGCATCTTCTGTTGCTGCCAATTTTACCTTTCCTCTTTGAAAAAAAAATTATGGCTTTGGAACAATTCAGAGAGATTTCTTTTCAGAATCCCTAGATATTTATCACCTACTTTAGCATTTATGGGACCATTTCCTAAGCACACAGGAATTTCAAAGAGTATTTCCCACGAGTTCAGTGCAGCAGTTCTGAAGTCTCTGAAAATACAATGGTTGAGATAAAGAGGTGTTCAGTATGCACCTGGTATTTCCATAAACATTGCTTTCTTCCACTTTATTTTGTTCTGGCTTTTCCTTGATTTTTTTACTGAGGGCAGCACTCAGTTTGTCATTCTTTCTTGCCCCATGTGCCTGCACAGTGAAGGCTGAATTGTAACAGAAAATATTATATTTAATTTGGTATATACATATGAGGGAATTTTTTGAATTTCAAAATATTTGCATGACAGAAACCATAAAATTCTGGAATCCAACACTGCTGAAAAGACACCAAACAGAAAATTAAATCAACCATTCTTCTTCCTTCAACCCACTGTGTTTTCCTTCTCAAACACAATTCTTTCTATTAAAAAAAAAAAAAAAAAACAAGAAAGTTTAATTTTTCACTAAATTATACTTTCTTTTTTTTTTTTCCTTACTGCCTGCATTGGTAAGCCAAAATATTGTAAACTTGTGAGTGCAAGAGATGAATGTGCAGCCTACACAAATTTAAAAGCTGGTTTTTGTGCACAGAGCGCATCAATGTGCAACCCATGCACGGTACTCTTATTTATTTAAATTTCCAACCAGTCTATGTTTTTTAAAAAAATAATACTGAATTAACATTCATTCTGTGGGCCTGCACAACTAAAAACTTATATGTTTACTGTGCTCCACCAGTTAGAATGGTTCTCACACCTAAAATAAGAAACACAACAGAAAATAGAAATAGTGCTATTGCCACTCTTGGCCCTCCTTTGCTATATAATATACAATATACATTGAAAAATAATCAATATATACAATAAATTTTGCCTTTACTAGGGGTATGTATGTACATAAGACTATTTAAATTTAAAGAAATGGAAAATTAATGTAAAAATATATGCAGCATTACTATCATCAATTTGAGATTTAGCACACAATAACACTAAAAATACAATAAATTGCATTTGGAGCAGTTCAGAGACTGGTTCTAATGCTGTACTATTACAGATTATATATGAGCTGTAAGTATATGGCTGTTCTGTACTGGAGCATACAAATTTGTTTATAATCGTCCTCCATTATATCTGCTTCCCTCTAAGTGGTTTGTAGGTTTATATTTAACTTTTGTTTGTTTGGTGGGGTTTTTTGGTGGTTTTTTTTTTTTTTCTGGGAGGTTGAGGTTTTTTGGTTTTGTTTTGTTTTTAATTTATGACATGTCATTGTTTAGACTAGGAATGGTTTAGATCTGGCAAGTGGCAAGCACCTGTGGGCCCAAAATAAGAACACAACCATGTATTTAGCCAAGCCTCTGTGGAATCTGCAATTAGATGTTCCACATAAAAAAAATCAGGATACTGCTTAAGTGTATGTACACAAAAACTGAGGGTGGACAAATATTATCACATTACAGTGCCTAGCAAATTTTTTGAATTTACCTATTTCTGATGGGCCATGCTACCATAACCCTGCATCCATCCAGCAGACTCTCAAATTCCCAGCACAGCCACAGCTAATTCTGTGGCTCCAGGGTTTTCCAAGAAAATTAAGATTTTTGCAATTTTATCAGGAAATACAGGCAAACCCAAAAATTTAGACATGCACCAATCTACCTGGACACTGACAGTTTCTAGGACATTCAGTTTTCAAGAAAAAAAGCCTATGTGGTCTAAGAGATGCTTCTAAAAGAAACATGGAAACTGGACTCTCACAAGCAAGTCATCTCATATGAGTAACTACAACTCCTTTAAGAAAGCCATTTAACTAGATCTTGGATATACCTAATTGTTTAATCTCTGCAGATGGAAATTAATCCCAAAATACTTAGCCCTTGATTTAACCTTTTTCCTCAAATAATGACTTGAGTGTCAAAAAGGATTCTAAATATGGCATTGCAGAGGATGGTATCTGATTATGCCCAAATTATGGCTCAAATACGTGAGTACCAATATTTTTTCTTAATGTCATCTCTGTAAATTCCCCATATTGTGTGAAAATCTGATTAGCTTCCTTCCCTTCACCCCTGTTAAATGTTCTGACAGCTAAATCCCTAGCTTCTATTAAAGTTCCTATTAAAACCACAGCCTCTGTAACACCTCTGAAATTCTGCTGATGAACTTTCACAGATGTAACTTTACCACAGCTGAACTGCTGTAGGGGAAAATGAACTTAGACTTTTGGATATTTTTTCTTGTCCTCAGAAGTTCTTAGTTAAAAGAACTTGCTGCTTCTGCAACATCTCCCCACACAGCTGCAGTTCTGTGTTCCACAGACTGCTCAGAGTGTGCCAGGTGGCCAAGGAGCAAAAACAGCTGGCCTGAAGCAAGAACAGTGTGGCCAGCAGGAGCAGGGCAGGGCTTGTCCCTCTGTACTCAGCACTGGTGAGGTCACAATTTGAATCTTGTGCCCAGTTTTGGGCCCCTCAGGACAAGAAGGACATTGAGGGGCTGGAGCATCTCCAGAGAGGGGAATGGAGCTGGGGAAGGGTCTGAAGTGTTGTGAGAAGCCACTGAGGGATTTCAGCCTGGAGAAAATGAGGCTCAGGAGGGACCTTATCACTTTCTACAGCCACCTGAAAGGAGGGGGTAGCCAGGGCTCGGTCTCTTCTCCCAGGGAACAAGTGGCATGATGAGAGGAAATGGCCTGAATTTGCACTAGAGGAGGTTTAGATTGGATATTAGGATTTTTTCTTTTCATGGAAAAAGTTACCAAGCATGGGAACAGGCTGTCCAGAGACGGAGTTGAGTCCTCAGCCCTGGAGAAGTGTGAAGACAAGTCTATGTGGCATTTATGGACATGGCCTAGTGAGGACTTGGCAGTTTTATTTGCAGTCAGACTCAGTGATCCAAATCATTTCCTACCCAAATGATTCTATGACTGGTTTGGAAGAAAAGTGAAATACTTTCAGATAGAAGTCTTTTCATGGTATTGCTGTTTTATCCTGGTAACTTTCACACAACTTGAATTTTAATTATGTTTACAGTGTCTCTCTGGGACAGAGTTAACTTCCTTCCAGTTGCCCTTTGCTGCTAAGTTTATACTGGTGACCAAAACAGTGCTGAGAAAACAGCATTGTTTTATTTAGGAAATTGGTATTAAGTATATAAACTTCCTTACATTTATAAATACAGTTCAAAGACAGTCTGCTTAAGGAAATGAATCGTTAAAAATGTTAAGTATTGTAGAGGAATGTTCCAAGAGATATTCTCCCCATCACTTTCTGAGATATTTAAAAGATGAAGGTGAAAATGGATGCAGCTGCATTGAAAGAAATGTCTGCAGGCTGGCACAGGAAAACATCAGTGCCATCTGTGACAAACAGTACCAAGCCATTCAAAACTCTTATTACCATAAACTACAAAAGTGTTTCCTAATTAGCTAAGAATCAGCTAAAAAAATTGTTGATGAATGCATTTACTGTAAAACAATTATTTTAACAGAGGGGGTAATATAAACAGTCTGGTAGGGAGAAAAACATCAGTACTTTGACAAGATTAGTCTCAAAAAATTCATAACACAGGAAGATCAGTAATACTGTATATTAGCAATTGTTATTAAAAAAGAATTAAAATCCTCTATAGAAACAAGATATTCAAACCAGAATTATTTGCCTGGATAGATTAATTGGTAGATTACCAATTGACAAGGAAACTGTTCAAATAATTGTGGAAACTAAAGTAGTTTCACTGACAGAGTTGTCAAATAATTTAGAGGACTTCTAGGAGGTTCTTTATTGCTGAGGCCATACATTGTGTCTGCTATGACAAGTCAAGATAGCTCTTATAAGACTTTTCCACATGTAAATTCTCACAGCTTTGTGCTGTGAGTCACCTTGCCCTCCTTTTAAACTGATTTTTGGAGTGGCTATGCACAAGTTGGGCTTGTTCAGCCTGGAGAAGAGAAGGCTGGTGGGGGAGGGGGACATAAGAGCAGCTTCCAGTCCCACAAGAGACCTGGAGAGGGAATTTTCACAAAGGCATGGAGTGATATGAGAGCTAATGGCTCTAAACTGAAACAGAGGAAGTTTAGATTGGATATTGGGAAGAAATGCTTTCCTGTGAGGGTGCTGAGGCCCTGGCACAGGGTGCCCAGAAAAGCTGTGGCTGCCCCCTCCCTGCAAGTGTTCAAGGGCAGACTGGCTGGTGTGAGGTTTGAGCAGCGTGGTCCTATGGCATCCTACCCACAGTCGAGAGTTGAAACTGGACCATCTTTGAGCTTCATTCCAACCCAAACCATTTTATGATTCTATGGCAGAAATTTATCAGGACTGGACATGCCTTTATGGCAACAGTCCCCAAACCACAGCTTCTGAGCAAACTTTGCTCACAAAATTGTGTTGCAATGATTAATGCAATGGGAAATAAATAATATTTTTACATTGAAGACGGAAGATATCTCACCGACTGCAGTTGAATAAGGTACCTTACTTTATTACTATTACTGCTAATGTCTAAAGGAAGGTTGTGGAATACTGCATTTCAGTTGGGCTTTCAGGTTTTTTTTATTTCTTTCCCAGTTCCTAACTGAGTCCCCAAGGTCAGCAAACTGACTTTGGTTTTTTTTGCATTTACTTCACATGCACTTGAGACTGCCCACTATCTTCCATCCACATCCTCTCCTGAAACACATGAACTTGTGTCTTCCCATTTTTTGTACCAATCAAAAAAACCCCAAACCTCTATTCTATATTTTCAAGGTTATGAAGTGACAGATTGGTGAGTAAAGATCTCCTTTCATAGTGCATGCTTTTTCATAAATCAATCGGTCATTTTGAACTACAGCCCAAAGAACAGAGGAAGTATCAGATGTGTCCATTATTAAGGCAGAAATTTTAGACAGCCCATCACTAAGAAGCTAAACTGGAACTCAGTCAACAAAAGTTGATGCTATTGACCTCAGAGATATTAATGTTTTATGCTGCATTTTTGTAGCTCTAGGCACTAAATTTATTACCTGTTCAAAATACAAGGAAAAAAATCTGACACATAAATAAAACACATTTTTAAGAAAAAAACATTGCATTCTCATGCTTCAGGAAGGATGCACAAATAACTGGGAAGAAAATTTTAAAACAAAAGCACATATTATATTCCCAAGACATGAATAACACAGTTATCATTGCAGCTCAATGATGACTGAAACTGCTGAAAGTTTACAAATGTTATGTAATGACTTTACTATAAATAAAAAGTCTGGGAGGCAAAGGTTAAGGTTCTGCAAGTTCCAAAAGAACCTCCTGATTTTTTTATCCCACTTCACCCTGGCCTGTTAGTTTAAAATCTCTGAGGCATACTCAATATTACACAAATCCCAAGCATTATTATTTCAGTTGCTCTTCAATTTAATGAAAACATTCCTCGTGACTGAGTGTGCCACTAAATTAATGACTTCTGCTAATGTCACAGGCTCAGGAAAACCCATCATCCCATCCTCCTAACATCAAAAATGTTCAGTAGAGCAATAATCATATGTCAATGACATTTTTCTTACACACATAAACACTACACAAACACTTAAGGTTTGATTAAAGTAACACATTAGATTTCAATAGTATTGGAACAAAAATTTCTTTCAAAAAACACCAACAGTACAAAATTTGTCACTCTCCTTCAGGAAACAAGAAAATCCTAATGTGCCCATCATGGGACAAAACAGATTCTTATCTCTGCAGTGATAATCTCAATCACACCAATGCTTGTGCCATATTTTGGATTATATTAGGATACAAGAATAACTCAGATTAGGTAGCACTGTGGACATAAATGACATAAATCACCATCCCTGGAAGTGTCCAAAAAGTGTGTGACTGTGGCATTTGGGGACGTGGTGAACATGGTGGTCTTGGGTTAAGAGTCGGACTCAGGTCTTTTCCAATATAAATGATTCTATGATTTTATGCTAAAAAACACTTTTCTGCCCCATATTTACTCTAGCTCCTTTTGTTTTTTCAAATAACTTTGTACATTTTTTGGGAAATAATTTTAATAATTGAATCCCAGGTTCTTACTGAAATGTAAACTCCTTTATGTATTCTAGTAAGTGCTGCCAGTTCTTAATATACAGCAGAGGTCCTAAGACACCTCAAACCCTCAAGAGGCTGCAAAACTATTGTTTAGGATATGCATGAGGAGCCAAAAAATACATGTTATAATTGCTGTGTTTTGAATTAACTTGGAGTGCACATGTTTTTGTGTTTGTATACTCTGGCTATTTTGGAGTACCTAGAGCTTTTACGAATTTACACAATAACTGCAATTACATCTTTTGTGCTTTCCAAATGTACTGTGCACTTCAATGGGGCTTATCCCAGTGCTCAAGTAAAACATTCCACACTGGATTTTCTCATCATGGTAGATGACAGTCCTTACTTTTTGCTAGAGCAAAAATTCCTTGATTCATTTCTCATTGTGGTGTATGACAGTATGTACTTTGTCTGAGATTTTTAATGGAAACAAAACTTTCAGAATTAGAACTCAGATTGCATGAGACTGCATACAAAATGTAAAACACAGAAGTATCTGTGAGAGATGGAAATTATGCCTAGGAACACAAAGAAAAAGAGTAATCCATAAAGTTGAAAACAGGCTGAGATTAAGAAATGTCATATGGCTTGAAATCCCTGAAGGCAAAGACACAGAAGGCATTTTATAAAAATGGATTATTAAGGTGCTGAGGGTAGACAGTTTCTACTTCCTTCTGGAACAGAACATGGCAAATAAAATGACTGAAAATGGAACAAGATGTTTCTCTCAGAAAAAACAGTATTTTCTGAGCTCATTTCAGAGAAGCAAGTAATTATATGCCTCATACACGAGAATCAGGAGATAATGCAAGCTAGTATAAAAATAAGTGATACACAGTATGTACACTGACATCAGAACTACAAGTTGATGCAGAACATGTTAAATGCTCCAGAACAGTGCATCTTACTTTAAAAGTGAAACTCCAAATGCCCCTGAAACTCTGTGACATGCATTAGCTGAGAGGAAAAGAAAAAAAACAGGTTCTGAAAGTGCAGCCACTGGCAAAGCACTGATGGTTGAACTTTAGAGAGTAAAAATGCTGCTCTACCCCATGCTCACTCTCCCCAAGGATAACAGACACTATTACTGTTTTCATTTTTCTTATTTAGGCAATCTGATGCCATATTATCAAATGCTGAAGTCCATACTTGTTCTTACTTAAACCATAAAATTTTTGTTCCAATTTGCAAAACAGAAAATTATTTTTCCTTTTATTTCACAAAAAAAAAGGAGTCGTAACACATTCCTCCAGCATAGGAATTTTTTAATATGAAACTTTATGATGTATAACAGTTAGAATTGGATTTAAAGTAAGGTAGATACTTAGTACTGAGAAAAGCAAGAGAAGAACATAATAATGTGTACTCATGTCACTCTTGCATCCGTAATTCTTACTCACAACACAGGCAGCTCTACTCCTAAGAAAAACTAAAATCTTTCAGACAAGTCTATATTGGAAGAATATCCACCCATTCACTTCTGGAGTGTCAGAATGCCAAAATCCAGACCAAAAAAATCAAAATGGTGAGAGACTTACCCCATTTAAGGGAAATGTTTTCCATCCTAGTTCTCCGAGGGCAGTTGTAGTATCAAGTAACACAACTGAAAATGGAAAAAGAAATGGTGTTTGTGGTATTGCTTGGATTAGACATAGCAAAGTATTAAAACAGGAAGGACTGAACTTGCCATGTTGGCCAGGTTCATTTGGGCTTTCATGCCTTACATTTCTTACCTAAAAAAAATCTCAAAACTCATAAAAACCCCTAAATCTTTTGCAGAAATCATTGCCAAATCACAGTACACTACTGATATTTCACCACTAAAAGATGCCTGATCAAACATGCACATTCCTGCAATCTCTTGCCTGGAAAACTGGAAAATCTGCAGCATTAAAGCTAATAAAATACACAGTTTCAAAAGTAAGATTTTTTTATGAAACCCATAAACTTGCCAGAAATAAAGTTATTCAATTTACAAATTGAGAACACAGAAAGACAAACAACTTCAGTTTCTCTCTTGGATGGAGTACCACAGTGTCAGTATCTGCTGCATATATTTTGCATAACTTCTGTCATATTCATATTGGGTTTTTTGATATAAGATAGAATGCATGTTACTGTATATTACAAAATGTTTCTGCATTATTTTAATGTTAAATTACATTAACTTCCTTTTTCACTTCCATTCACTGATGCTAAACAAAATATACACAGTACATGAGACATTTTACCCACAGGTACTACTGCCCTCTAATGGAATTGTTTCATCCGACCCTCTAACTTCAGGAATCTGTATTAGGATTTAAACATAAAATTAAGTATTATACAGGGCAGTTCATTTTAATTATTGAGTGATGTGTTTTGATTGCTGAGTTCCTCCTTACAGCCCACTAATTTCAGTTCTTATTTGAATGGTTAAATGATGGAGAAAAATAATTAGGCAATTAATGTGAAACGTGACCCCACTATGCACACATTTGTGGGGTTTATATTGCTGTGTGCTCTCTTCTACCTCTTGTCTGTCCAAATAATTAATGTACAACTCTCTCTAATGTGTTTATAGAGAGCAGTACAGCAGCAGCAGAAGTCAGGTTATGTTCTTCTGCTTTATGGAAAAGGCACCTTGGCATGGACACTGAACTTGGAACCTTATTAGAGGGAACCTGACCCAGCATCTTCCCTTCTCTTTTGTACTAGTGACACTTAGAGCTCCTCCACGTTTGAGTGGATGGTGACTTTTAACCTGAAACTGAAGTTTGCTGTCTTGTCAACAGACTTACAGGCAAGTAAAAAGCTCAACATAAACCATATAAAAGCTTAATGGTTTATGTGAAGAAATAATGACATTTTTTAAATATATTCAACAAAGAAGAGTATTCTGCTCTCCACTTCTTCACCACTTCACCATATGAAGCTTTGTGAATAATATGAGTAAAAATTATTAACTTTTTACAATCCCTACTTTACTTTAAAAAAAGATCACTATCCTCATTGAGATGATTTGCTGTCTTTTATGTGATTTACAGCTGTCATAGTATTTTCTATTTGTGTCAGGCTATCGTGCTCTTGTGGAAGAGTAAAAAAAAGCATCTTCTCACTTGACATTTGATGCAGCAGTTTCCTGTGTAAAACTTTTAAGTTGATTACAACTGGGGATCTGTTACCTCCAAAGGAAAAAAAAAAAACCAAACTGGATTTACACATTTCTTTTTCATAGAGGACCAACTGCTCAGCAGGTTTCTGAGAATATTTCATTTCATCTTAGGTGTCTGTTTTCTTCTTACCATCTCTCCCCCCCATCTTCTCTCCACCCTAGAAAACATGGCCTATTTGTTATGTACTTTGTTGCCAGCTGATTTGCAAGTTATATCTTCCTCTTTGTCAAGTGCTATTCCTACAGACCTGCAGGCAGAAATAAATTTTTCTCTGAGCAGCATTAATTAGGGTTTGAAGTGTCATTTCAGTTTTACAATTTTTGTGGTAGCAAGACTACAATTTAATAAACATCATCCAGGTATTAAAAAATTAATACTTCTGTGGAACAAGACCCAAAATACAGAAAAGAAAACTAATTCATTTCTTCAGTGGAGCCTGAATTAATTAATTCCTTGCCTGAATTAATCAAGTACTACTTGAAGGCTCAAAGCTATACATTAAAAAAATTAAAAAACTAGAGTAAATTCATCACTGAAAGTATATTAAGTTTAGATTTAGTTGATCCATGATCTAATAATATTCCTCATATACATTTACCAAATGATCCCCAATGAGTAATTGAGTTTTGTTAAAATACAATTTTTGATACATTTGACATACCAAGGCTCTTGAATGCTCACATATTCTCACCTCTAGCTACCAAATCTGTAGGAACTGGAAAACTCAAATCAATTGGAGAATTCTCCAACTGGAGGATTCAAACCACCAAATAACTACTAACCAGAACTAGAACGGTATCACCTTCAGGGTCAAAAATAAAAATCATAAAAATGAAAAGGCTGTCTTTCCAACAGCACTTGTATTATAAGACATAAAATAATTATCAATCAGAAATGTGCAAATACTGAAATATCAAGTAAACCTTATGTTTATGCCAAAGAAATACAAACTCCAGTGAAGCTGTGGATTCAACAGAGTCCGCAACACAAATGAGGACATGGATAAAGCAATAAAATCCTCGAGCACTTCAGAGGTTTGGAGGTATCTACATGCTAGACTTCAGTGTGGGACAGAGACACCCAAGCTGTCTCTAAATGAGGTGATTAAGAAGCAGCCTATCCCCAGCAGCACAGCCCTGATGGCAGACAAATCTGCCCTGCCAAGGCACTTCCCACTCACAGCTCTTATGGCAGAAAATCCCTCTGCCAAAGAGCTCCAAGCTGAGAGGAACTGCCAGCATGTAAACATCTGAATGACATACAGGAGTGGAGGCTTCCTTCTGCCTGCAGGACGAGGAAAGTTTCAAAAGAACTGGAAATTCATATGCAAAGAGACTAAAAAAATATGGTGGGCACTACTCCTATGATGCTTATAATGAGAAAATTCCCTAAAAAGCTAATGGGATCACAAAGTCATATTTATTGACCCTTGTCCCTACATTTACTTATTTATGCTCCTTTGTATGCCATAAAAAGCTCCATCCTTCTTAAAAAAAATGAAAAGTGTCCATTATGGACAAGCCATTAGATGCCAGCATAAACAGAAGTGTGTCTGGAACCACTGCAGTGAATATTTTACGGGAAAAGCTCTGAGTACACTGGTTGAGACTCAGCAATGTTATTGACATTTGTGACATCCAACCTCCACTTTTAGCAGGCACTTTTCTGAGGTGATGGCTCTAAAACTTGCACAGTGAACAAGAGTTTAGGTCTGCCAGTACAAAGTCATGTCACGATTCAAAATGAACTCAAAGACCCTTTAAAAAAAACTCTTTGGATAAAAAGAACTCAGCACTTAAATGTCCTTTCTTAAATAACTGAACTGGGGATTCTAACATTTCCATAATAATATACAGACTTGAACATATATCTGCAAGCCTATTGCTTAATTACTTGCACATTTCATTCTTAGAAGTGTTTAGCTTTTTTTTGCCAGCACATACTTTAATATATATTATTATTACTCATTATCTCTTATTGAGCTTCAGTTTCCTTTTTTCTGGACACTATCTTACACTGCTATTATTAGACTTTACAACTGAAATTAATCTTTTCAGAGGTTTTACCTGGTCCCAAGGAAACTGTTTTACCTAAAATTACGATGAGCAGAGCTCCAAGGACTGACAGGGCGGAATTTTAATTTTCATTCCAAAATACTCTTCTAAAGATGAACTCTGCCATCGTGTCTGTACAACCAAGGAAAAAATGCCCTCCAAATATTCATTTCACCAGTTTCTTTTCTTCTTCTTTTTACACATCTCCAGACAGGGTATGTGTGAATTAACACAATTAATACAGGATTTTGGCCAACTTCATGGAATCACAGTCTGATAATGGTTTACCCAGCTTGATTTACTCATTTTAAACATTTCACTGTTACCTCTAGAGTGGTTAAGCCTAAGATTTGCAAGGAAAGCAGAGTAATACACAGACATTCATTTCTGAAGACAGCACTAATAACATCACATCTGTACCACGTAAAAGTTTCAGTATCTTCCAGCAAGGTAGGGAGGCATTACAGATGACCCCCAGAAATGGGTAAAATTTGCAGCTTTTCTTCTCCCTGAGAACTTTATTATTGACTGCCAAGTTTATATTTAAAAGGCAAACACAGAGAGCTTTTGAAATCTCTCACTTCCAGCCCTCAAGAGAGTTGTTGCTGTCTTCTGAAGTGTCTGTATTTTCTTTCAGGTTTCATGGGGTTTTTTTGTTCATTTTTAAAAAGAGGATCACATGTAATATTCTGAAATCATTCCTTTTATCAATATGTATTAAGAGTCCTGGCTATTTTAATATCCTCTTTATATATAGAGGGTCACATTAGCCTATATTTTTTTGCTGCAGCATTGCACTCATAAGCTGTTACTACTCTACAACATCACTGTCTTGTACAGATTCACTCCTTTTCATCATTATATTTTTCAGTTTGGGTTAAATTTCTGCTCTTGAATGTACAAAGATCCACTGGTTTATACTAAAACCAATTTCATTTGCAAGGGCTGACCTTTACTAAGTGATAAAGGCTCCTCCCTGTCTGCACATCCTCCTTCTGTCTTTACTTACTGCTCTTTTGTCAGGTATTGAGTTTATATTTATTTTCATGTTACTAATGAAAAATGTTAGAATACTGAATGGTGTATAACAAATATCTTAAATTCTGTGATGTAACAGTCACTAATACTACTTTAAGGCTTCTTAGACCTCAGGGTTTTTTTTAAAACCCATTTAATGAAAAAAATTTAAGCTTTTTACTGTCAGAAGACTCTATCATATTCTGTTATAATATAAAAATTCTCAAAATATTACTGCTGTGGCTTGTCTGCCTGAGGAAGACAGAAAGAAGGGGATATGCAATATCCAAGTTACCTTGGTAATTAATGTGCAATCAACTGGGAAAAATTATTTAAATGCTTGGTTTTATGACCAGGCCTGTTTTCCATAAACCAAATAAACTGGCATTCATTATACACGTATCAATTGAATCCTTTTCCATAATTTTCATTATTTTGCATTCAACAGCTATCTGGTTTAGGCAAGATTAATGAGATGCAGTAATAAAGTATGAGGAGCACCTGTCTAGATAGCAATTCTGCCAGGGAAGTGTACAGGAGTCACAGCAAATCAGAGAGTAAACAAAGTATTGACAATGCTGTTTGCCTGAGATAAGCGGGATTAGAGACAGCAAAATAGAGAGACTAATCCTCCCACTCTCCTCGACATTTCCAAGAGTTTTATGTCAGACTCCAAGAAAATCCTTGCTACCCCACAGTTGTAAAGAAGAGGGAGAGCTGTGACTAATTGGGAAGCTGGGGAATCTCCACTCCAGGAGGCTTTTAAGACACCTTGAACACTGTCAGGCCTGGTTTCTGCATAATCTCCTGTTGCCTTGGGGCAGAGCAGAGGAGATAAATGACTTCTCCAAATGTGAGTTTTATAAAAATCTAGTTACCTGGTTAATGGGGCTTCCCTTTTCTTTTCAAACCACAACTCTAACACCTATGCTTTTCCAGTATTCCTGAATTCCCTGAGTCCCCAAACTCATTAAATTTACCATCAATAGCCCAGAGATGTTCTCAGCCAATTTTTTCAGGACTCTTGGAAGAGAACTATTTACACCAGATGGGGAGTACTTCATATTCGTCATATTTTATGAATAAATCACTAATTTCTGATTTTCCCAATTTTAAACACATTATTTTCTGCCTCTTTCTAAAAATAGTTCAATATCATTCACACAAACATTTTTATTCATAATGCAGTAGATAAATTCCCATTATCATGAGTGTTGTGGGACTTGGGCATTTACCTAACACACTTTTTATTTTCAGTTTTCTACACTACATATTTTCTAACATGTGCTAATTTCCACATGTATCCTCTCTTTTCTATTAATGATGAGAAATGTTTATATTTCTAGTTTCTGCTTTCACGTTACCTCCAATGTAGGCTGAGCTGTTATCCAAAACTGGCCTTTTTTTACTGATCAGTGATTTCCTAATCAAGAACTTTTAAAAGGAATTTCCTCTTTCACCTTTCTTATTCTCATATTTACACACTCACACAAACACTTTTAAAATTCTCTTTTGATGAATGAGAACTGGCCAGAATAATTTTTCATGTACTAAACCCAACATCCCATTCATGATACTTTCATCTTGTCAGTGCTAAAAAATTTGCAACGTTATTAGATGGGGTTATATTGGATAAATGCCTGTCTTTTTCTTGGTACTGTTTTACTCCATTACACGAGGTCTCCAGTGAGAATCTTCAAAACCCAATTCCCCCAAATCATCATTTTTCTTTCCATACATTACATAGAGATGCTTAAGGAATGGTTTCCCCTCTTTTCTCATTTGATTCAGTTATGTGTTTCAGTCTTACTTTTCCTATCACTTCCTCAATAGATATAATTTGAGATCTTGTGGCTCTGAGAAAACAAGATTAAAACAAATAATGCCTCTTTTGGGGAAAAAAAAAAAAAAGCTACCACTCACCTTTTACATTGAACCTTTTTTCCTAGAACACATTCTTACCTATTTCTTAGGAAGGTCATTTTTTAAATTAAATTAAAATTTATCATATTACAGAGCCAATAAAATGATCCTTTCCATATGCATGTTCTCCTCAGAGGAAGAGAAGAAGAAGGCTGCTGTAACCCTACTACTCCATCTCTCTCTGGAATGGAAACCAACATTCTCATACCCAATGTTTCTGTTTTACTACACCCTTTTTTCATACTGTCTTCCATTCTCATGTTAAAAATCAACATGAACCCCTTTATTCTCATGTTGTATCATTATTAGCATTGCAAACCATTGCAGACCCCTCAGTCACATCAGTTACACCTGTGTCTCTGAAAGTAGGATTTAAAAGCAGATTTCTTTGAAAATTGGCAAGCTCTAAGTTAACTTCAGGGTTTAAAGTTTCCAATCACAAACGTATTTTAACAAGAGCATTTTTCCTCCCTTACCAATGCCATTTCACTGTAAAATAAGCAACTGCAATACTTTAAACACCTATCAAAATATCTGATAATAAATTACTGTAACTTACAATTTATAAATACCTAAGACAGATTTATTTTCAATAAACACGATCCTTTTGTACTCAAAAGAAATAACAGTAAAATTTTGCATTCTTTTTCTTTCCATTATTTTAATCCCTGTCTGTAACTCCAGAAAAGATATCAAAGTGGGGAGAGAAATTCAAAAATTTATCAGTTAAAAGCATGTAATAACAGTCAATAAAAGATTCAGTCTTCCCCAGTAAGGTGGATTCCAAGTTTTATTTCACGAATACCAAATGAAGCCTTGGAAATCCACTTGATACATTCAGCAGTGGCACCAAATGCATAGAGAAAATCTGTCCGTGCAGAAACACGTGACAATTTCTGCACTGAAATCTTTCTAGGATAACAGCTGCAATTCCAAATTGTATATGGCTAGATCTTAACTACTTATTCTGCCACCCAGCAGGTTATTTTGCTCTAGGACAGCTGTAAACATTTCCTATTTTGAGGTCTCACATAGGCACTTGCTTCTCCCATGTGAGTCTTACTCAACAGCGCAAGAAAAAATAAAACTACTGAGATAAAAAGAAAGCATTCTCACATCCAAAATAAATGGGCTTACCTCGGAAAAAGATGAGGCCCCAAGTTTTCCTCAGGTAATTGTGGAATGGAAAATGAGTAGGTAATGTCCTACCTCTCCTAGCCTGTAACAGAGCTTTTTCCCCAAGAGCAGCCTCAAAGTGATTTCAAAGTGATTTTGTTGATCAGTGCACTTTCAACGGGAAAGCAAGGCAGGAGAAGGTTGTGAAATGCACAGCTCAGCCAGGAGGGATAACTCCTACGTTTGTAATGCACCAGAGGGGGCTGAGCTCTGCAATGTCAGCCCTGCAGGACAGGCAGGGAGCACAGAACCGAGGAAGTCCTGGCAGGCAGAGGCAGATTGCTCTACTTTAATGTGCTCCTCACAAAGAATGAGATGGGGAAAAGGAGTTTAGGTACCAGGGAAACAATCTGTTCTTACCATTGACTCAGCTTTAAGGTACTTCTTTGCAGCAGAGATTGCTGTTAAAATGAAGTGAGATAAACTAATGCTGTTCACAGCTCCAGAAAACACCACCAGACCTGTATTATTTTTCTATGTTTTTGGTTTCACATGTGTAATACAAAAAGATCAAGAGCTAACCCTGATAAAAAGAGGCATCACAAAATGATGATAGGAGCCCAGCTGCCCTACTTCATAATTTTCATTCTGCCTTGAAAATACTAATTGATATTCAATTCAGCATCATGTTCATGTCAACAGTAGATTACTGGGCAGCATTTCCTAAATGAACACAAATACCTGACAGTTTTGTCAGCCCTGTTTATTAACCTAAGTATATCCTCATTAGGGAAATTAGAAACAACTGAAATTCAGACAAACATATTTATCCTTGCACTGGTAAATGACTTGTGTGTTGAAGCCAATTCTCTTAGGTTGGGACTAATGCTAAACTTAATATTCTCCACCTTGCTGTTAACCTGCATGCTTACAAGCAGATTCTTTTATGTCTTTTACTTTAATACTTGCATTGGGTGGTGATAAAATGAACAAAATGTTAATGTCACAACATACATAAGTGAAAAAATAAAACCCCAACATACAAAAGCTTTAAGAAAATTATAACAATACCCATACATAACAGTCAGCCAAACTAATTATGAAGTTAATAACTCCATGGCTATTGCTCCTATACTGCATATTTTTTGGGAATTCCTCTTCAAGGGGGGCAGAAACTTCCTTCTGGAGTTCATGGGCATAATCAAACCCACCTTAGGCACCCATTCTTCCTTGCCCTGCCCTGATCCAAAGACACAGCCTCTCTAATAGTAAAGAAAGAAATGGCATTGCAAAGGTCTGTTCCCTTTTCCTAAAGCACACCTGGAAAGGTTGATACAGAAATACCTTTCAACCTCATAATCTGCCTCTTTTTAAGAGGAGCCAGAAGTGTGGAGTGTTCCACAGCAGTCCCTTGAAAGAAAGTAGTTTTAAAGAGAACATCTGATAATGTCACAAATAGAGACTGAGAGGACAGATGGCCACTGCTTACTCAAGTAGTCACTTAATAACCATAATGAAAAATTAGCAGTTTCGTGACTCAGAGGAACAGAACAGACAAATCTTAGGAGAGAAACAAAGGCTGAAGCAACTGAAGTTTGTGCTTGACTGGCAGCACAGCCCCATGAAGAGTTGCTTGAGAATCTCTGGCTCAAGGAATAAGACAAAGGTCCAGTCCAGGATTTTTGGCAGAGCCCTTGAGGGTGGTGTGTTCAGAGCTGCAGAGCAAGGCTGAGGGCAAGTCTGAAACCCTCACATAGGCAAATCAGACATGGAAACAACAGTCAGGGAAGTTCCAGACATGAGTCAGGAAGGAGGTTTCTTCTGCACTGCACAGACCCACCAACTGATCCACCAAAGACTCTTTACCATTCTCTCACCATCTTCTATTATTTCTGTAGTTCAGCCTAACTTTTTAACTCCAGCAACTAAATCCGAGTTTACCTACATCCAGTTCATATTTTTACATCATAAAAAATGAAATGGGGTCATCCTTATTTTGCAGGCAGAAAAGCTACAATGCAGAAAGCAAAGCAAACATCCAGCCCAGAAATGGCAGATCCTGACTCGCCTGCTTTTCCCAGCCAACAGCAAGTTAAACAACGTGTCTTTTAGAAGTGGTACAGAGGGTGGGAAAGCAGAGCTGCTGTCAATGCCCATCTGTTGCAGAGCTGTACTCTGAGCTACCACTCAGAATTCATCCACAAGACATACAATGGGCCTTCAGAAGCGACAGGACATTTACTGTTATCCACTCCAGACCTATGGCATTGCCACATAAACAGGATGAAGTTAGTATTTCCTACTAAAACAGTAAGACATGCTCCCTGATCTCCCTACTGACCCAGTGTCTTGGTTTGGGCTGGGATAGAGGTAATTTTCTTCTTAGCAGCTGTTGCAGTGCTGTGTTTTAGATTCAGTATGGGAACAAAGGTAACACAGCAATGTTTGGATTGTTGCTGGGTAATGCTCACCCCAAGTCCAGGACTTTTCAGTGTCTCATGCTGTGCCAGTGCACAAAAGGCTGGGAAGGAGCAAGGCCAAGACAAGTGACCCAAACTGGCCAAAGGGATATTCCATACCCCAGAACATCATGCTCAGTGTGTTACCTAAAGGGTGTTGGCTGTGAGGGGCTGATCAGTGCTTGGGAACAGGCTGGGAATTGGACAGTGAGAGATGAGCAAGTGCATTGTGCATCACTTGCTTTCCTTAGGTTTTATCTCTCTTCTTACTTGCAACTGTTGTTCTTCTTCTTCATCACCATTATTACTATTATTATTATTATTGTTATATTACATTTTACTTTGTTTCTATTATTAACCTGTTCTTAACCAACAAGATTTTTACTTTTTTTTGGTGCTCCTCCCCATTTCATCTGAGGGATTGAGTAAGTGGCTTGCCTTGTACTTGCAATTTACCAACAATGACACCCAAGAAAGCAAGTGACATAAAAAGGATAGAAGAGGACTATTAAGGATACATTTGGGGTTTTTTTTCTGCTGGGTAGAGGTAATGTGGTTAGTAATGACTTTAGCTGTCAGTAGATAAGGAAAGTCATCAGCAGAGCCACAAGCTGTGGGCATATCAAAGCAGAAGCAGCCATGACTTTCAAGTGTGCAAAACGCTTTCAAGCAAATGGGTCAGTTTTTCTCCTTTGCTTCCTGAAGTGGTATCTCACTTGTTTGATACCTTATCTGCCTGAGAAGTGAAATATTTAATACACTTGGCCTTACTACTGTAGTTGGAAAGTGACCATGATGTACAGAGGAGGAGTTTAGCAGAAATTACATGGAAAAAACCTTCCAGGGTGGAACATAAAGGCAACTCAGAAAATGAGGTTAACATTTGGCTATATTACGTTTCCTTTTACTTTAATGCAGAACCTCAAAAACATACCAAAGTAAATGCAACTCTTAGAAAACAGTTTTGTTACTCAAATGACAAATATTCCCAGAGATGTCTCCTAGCTTCATGTTGATAATGTTAAAACATTTCTTATCTCCTTTGATTAAATATCTACACGGCCAGTCAGTTTAATGTTTTTGAGCTTTGTAATTCTCTGTTTCACTTTGACAGTCTGTGCCTTCTTCCACTAGCTCTTCATTTATAATTTATTGTGTCAAGCACCAAGTTTTCACAGCATGATCATTTTACAGGTGCTAGGTCAGGCTGTAAAGTACATACCAATAATGAGTGGCTTTAAAAATTCTTGGTCTCCTTCCATACAGTGGAGCATCAACATGAAGGCTCAACTGCTTTTATCAATTAATCAGGTTTGCAATACTTTTAGCATTATAAACAAATAAATATACAGCATCTTGTCACTTACTTGACAGGAAATAAGTCTGACTATCTAACCAAAGATCAAATTACTTCAAAATATTGGACAGCATGGAGTACCCGACCTCTACTATGCAGAGACTTTCAGCTTTGAATGATATGCTTTTAATACACATTCATGGAGATTTAAATTTCAAAGATAACTGAAGAGCATTAAATAGATCTGAGAATGCCATCATTCATGTAGTAAACTGTTCAGTAACTGGGCTCCTATTCCACAGTATATAGTTACCCTCCTTTTTCCTTTTGTACATGAAATAATCTAATTGGATAAAATCAACTAATTTTTCTGATTTCACATCAAGAAGTGAAAATAAAAAGACTGCTTTTCCATTTTCTTAAGGGTTCTTTTTCAGATTTTCTGTAGTGCAAGAGGTGATTTCGACAGGTACAGCATTGCATCAGTAGTCGAGTGCTGGAAAGGCAGCAGCTCTCTGGGACTTAGCTCAAAGCACCGCTTCAAAGGGCTACTTGAGACTTAAGTGCCTGTTACACAACCCAGTGATGCAAGAGCGATGTCACTGAGGATGGCTGGAGCACTGCCCAGGGACTCTGCAGGCAATGCCAAATATAGACTATACCATAATACATGCACACTGCCAGTGAAGAAAACAGGAACCTTTATATTTCAATGATTACCACAAAGAAAATGTTTGAATTAAAAAGTGCTCTATGACATTTTTCTTCAAAACTTTTTTTTCCCCCTCTTTTGCCATTCTGCCTGAAATGTCTGAGCACAGAAATCATGAGAAGACCAGAAACAGCACCACGACTGTGGAGATGAGTTACTCTATTAAGAGAAAAAAACAGGCAATAATTTAAAAAAAAATATTATTTTCTCCTATCTGAAGACTACAAGATAATGATAATCCTCAGTTTGTCTGGGAAGGCTATCCAGCATAACACAGAGTTATAGAATTATAACTCTATAGAGTTATAGAATTATATGGAAATATAGTTCAGGTCAGAGGGGTCCTCTACAGATTATCTAGTTCAGCTGCATTGACAGGGACACCTTCCACTATCCCAGATTGCTACAAACCCCATCCAACCTGGTCTTAGATACTTCCATGGATGGGGAAGCCACAATTCCTCTGAGCAGCCTGTGCCAGTCTTTCACAACCCTCACAGTAAGGAATCTCTTCTTTATATCTAATCTAAATCTACCCTCTTTCAATTTAAACCAGAGAAGAAGAGAGATGTTATGCTGAAAAGCCAAAAAAACTTCACAACAGAAGGCAGAACTGGAGTTGAAGGAAAACAGGGATTGGAGAATGCTACACAGTCAGGAGGGGTACTGAGAAGTGGTAACATATTTAGAGGTTGTACAGGAAAACAATGAACACTGACTGTCAAAAAGAAACATGATTATTCTTTGCACATCAGGAATGAGGCAGGAGTTGGAGAAGGGATGCAGCTAACAGGTTTTGCACAGATTTGCTTCCATTAAAACAACCTGTCACCACAACTGCAGCTAGAATCCAAAATATATCATCAGCAACTGATTAGTATAAAATTCTAAATCGCTGTAAGTAACTGATCTGTGTAAAAATCTAAATCACTGTCTTTCAAAATGCAGCAATTTACCAGACACACTAAAACTGCGACAACTGAAGCTGTCTTCACTTCTCATTTCAGACTGCATGGCAGAAGGCTGTTTGCAGGAAGCAAGGTTTCATTTTCAATAATGATAGAGCTGTTCTGGAGTGAACAACATCCTTGAGAGAGTTAGCATAGATTTAATTGAGACTCTTGGATCTGTGAATAGTTTCAGGCCAAGTATTTTTTTTACATCTCATGTATGGGGTTGATGTTTTTTGCCTGTAAAAAGGATTACTGAGGACTATAAGGAGTCAGATGAAGAAAATCAGAGTTAAAAGGAAATGTTTTATGGTTAAAATTAAGTATATTATTACATCCCTAGTTAAAAGAGCAGCTATAAAGGGGGATAGCATTAAAAACTGAATATAAATTTATCATACAAAGTTCATAAATCCAGACTGATCCAAAGGCTCCTTTTTTACAACCACCATACCTGAGCAATTGCAAATACTTATTGCTCTCACTTTCCACCTGTTCAAAATCATTCTCAGCCTATGAATAGAATATTTTGTCATGGCAGGTTTCTCTACACTCTCCATAATGCAATCAATTATTGTTTAGTGCTGTTTCCCACCACCAATAATGAATGCCTTGATCAGAATCTCAGAGTGCTTTTTTGATTGCCCACAGTCCCTTCATTTCCAGCGCTTGCTCTCAATCAGATCAAGTGATTTAAATCTCATACTTAATTTAAAACAGATGAAGGGGGAATTTAAGATGTTTCATTCGTGTAAATACCAAATTTATAACAATGAATATTATCTTTTATATTGCTACACAGCTTAATTTATTTCATCTAAGAGCAATAAAACAGAGTAAGCACTGAGCAGTCCTAATAGCCAAGCAGAATCAAATTATGGAAGAAAAAGCTGACATCTGAATTATAATGCATTAAGGTAAAATTACAGCTGAATTTGAGGATAATTTCATTCAATGTACTTTCAGCAGTACTTCTTTCAGCATTAATTCAGAGTTATACGAACCAAAAAGTCTTTTGAATCTATAAAAATTATTTATGTTTTCTTTTAAGATGTAATGAAGTTACTGCTTGTGTGACAACACCATATTGGCTAGTGAATATTTTAGCTTATCATGTACATTTCATTGCATAAATGTCAGAAATAAGTCTGGGTTAGGAAACTACAGCAAGTTGTTGAAGAGTTTTTAGCTGCTTTAAATAGAGAGCTAAAGATGTGAGCAAGTTTATAAAAGACATGGTTTTGAGACAAATAGATTTACCTGTGCAGTTTGTGGTGCAATTCCTCAATAATAAGTCATGAGACTGATATTATTTGTTATTTAAGTAATTTCCTTGTCCAGGATAGGCTTGGTCTAATGGGGCTTTTTCAATGGCACAGTTGGGAGGCATTGGCAACTCAACTAAAGGCTGAAATGCTGTGGGGGGGAGGCTATGGGAAGAGAAGGAGGAAGGAATTATTTTCTGGGATAATAAGGAAGGAAGGAAGGACATTAAATATAAAATATCAGAAAATCCAAAGGGAGCCAAGCAGAATTCCTTTCATGAAATGGAGATCTAGAAGCAGCCAGAGAAAATAAGACATCTGCATATTAATTGCTGACAAGCCAACAAAGGACCAATCCAAAACACGGGAATGAAAGAGACAAAAATCACAGAAACTGTCCAATATTCAGAATTATAAAAATACTACTATTGTACAAAATACCAGAGAAATCCCACCACCAAAGCTGTATGTGGTTCTAGCCACCTCATTTTTTCAAGAAATAGTGAATTAAACAGGATGAAGAATAAGCACAGGCAACTGTAACTGTCACAGAGATCAGAAATCTCTTGAGTGAAAGAGGAAAACCACACACCAAAACCCAAAAGAAGAGATGTGACTTCTCCTACCATAGTGAGTGGGATAAAAAATGAGAATGGAAAGGTGTTCTTGAATTTTGAGACAAAGCCAGCACAAGCATAAACAAATAAGCACCACTCACTAATAAATGCAGCCCATAAATGTATTTGAATTTCACAGCACTGAAGTTCAGAACAGGAACAATGAGGGAACATGGATTAACTAGGTTGAAGATGAAAATTAATAATTTTATACAGCATCACTGGAAGCATTTCATTGTGGTAACAAAGCTCTTTCCCAATCCTGTGTTACAGAGCCCCTGAATGCAGTGTAAATAATCTTGGCAGATACGACTATAATGCAAATACAATTCTTTTCTCAAGAACAATTAAAAACGGCTTTCAATGCCAGTAATGTTTCAGCGACCTATTTTCCTCACCTATATGGAAATGAAGCCACTTCCTGAATGACAAACTGACCCTTCCACTGCTAATTTCCTTCCTGTTGGAAGCCAAGGGTCACCTCTCCCTCCAACCCATTTGCTTTTGGCTCACATTAAAAAGAACTTAAAAAATAACTGAACCCTCTTCACAGAATTTCAATACAGATCTCTCCAAACTACTGCATTTATCTTCAACGTAAGTGTCCAAAGGGCATAATCCACATTATGGACTAATAGACTGTAAAACTGCATTTTATGAACTGTAGCAGTTTTCAGCAATAAAAATAGAATCAATGGACTCAAGTTGATAACATTTCTTTCCTACCCAACATTGGAATTAATTTAATTTTTTAATATTTTTTAAATTATGTACATTTTTAAAAGCACTTGAACCTGTTTGGAGTCTACAAATCTCTATGCTTACAGCTATAGATGACATATTGTTATATATATATATATTTTTTTTACAACCAGACTAGACTCAAAATTTTGTAAATTACAATATTCACATAAAAAAGTCAGGAAAATTAGATTATATTTTCTCTTCCTTCTTCCTATTTTCTTTCACTCCTCTCCCTTATCAGAAATGTACTGTTCCATCTCACCATCTGAATAAAGGATGGCTCACTGCTATTTTAGCTTTAGTCATAAAAATTCCTATACTTTAGTGTAATGAAAATCATACTGATGTGCCTCACAACTGCATAAATGTTCTGCTCAAAGAACACTACCTCTGTGAAGCTCACCAAAAATAACTTTCCTTTATTCTTAAAGCATGTCATGGCAAGACTATTTCTTCATTTCTTTTCAGAATTTTCTCTTAGTTTAAACCACATCAAAAAACTTCTAACATATGTCCCAGGCAATAAAGGCCCCAAAAGCCAAACATTCCAAGTAATTTTTTTTTGTCCATGTTGAATAACTGCAAAGTCAACCTGAGCTACTACCTGGCAGCTCAAATAATCAGGTAATTTGGATGATGCATTCACTGAATTCAGTGCAATCACATCCCATCTGGAGATAAGAACACCAGATAACAGAAAAAGAATCACTTGGGTGTGAGAGAGACTCAAGAACACAAAATCACAGTTAAAGGCAAAATAAATTACTGCAAAAGACTGAGCAGTTCTCCAATTCCTTTTTCCACAGACTGAACATCAACTCATTAACTTTCTCCTTTCCTACAGATACTATAGAAAAGAAGACCCTTAACTAAGCAATGCTTAACTGAAGGGTATTATTTTATATAAACCAAACACTGCATCTTTGAATTACAGTGTACCCTTGATTTTATTTATACAGGTGAGTGCAGTTCCAGATGATGCACTTCAGCCATCCTTGTTTGCAGATGGACATACAGTAAATTATCTTTGTGTAGGGAAAATGGCTGCTAGGGGATTTTTTCATTAATTCATCCATTCATTTATTCATACTTCTGAAATTTCAGGTGAATTACTGGAACCAATTTAAAGGGTGAGTCCCTTACAAAAATGAAGCAATTTGATTCCACCAACACTGACACATGTGGTTACTAACCACACTGAGGGCTGGTAAGGAAAGCTGTAGGGAACACTAATATAGATTATTTGCTAATAGAGCACATTGCATACTCCTGTTTTGAGGTATCTGTACAAGTGAAGAAGATACTTAGGCCAAATATCTGCACAGGGTTTTAAAAACTACATATTTATCAAAAAGCCACATTTCACATCTACTGAAATAACATAGAAATAATACTCACAGCTCAGGAGAGGAAACAAAGACCAGGCCAAGATTTCTGTCAATGCAACCACACCATGATTTAGTGATTTTATCAAAACTCAGAAGCTGTGGGGGTGGACTCATCTAACACTTAAGCAATTCAGAATTTCATAGAAAAAGAATTAAACCATTTCTATTTCACATAAAACAAACTAGATTATAAACCATCCAGCCCTCCAGGCTGAAACCTGAACAATCAGATGAGCTATATGGTAATTTATTCATTAACCTTTACAATGTGTGTCCCATGATCCACCTGAACCACAAATGGAGAGACAAATGCAAATCAAGGTGATCGCTGTCTGTTGTCACTACATTTAACATAATCTATGTGCAGTTCTAAATGTCAACATCTAATCAAGCCTAATCTATTATTGATCATCTTTTTTGTTTTCAAAATATTCATCTACGACACAAATTTCCATCAGCTTTTATTTCTTCAGGCACATCTCTCAAGTATAAAATGCATCTGTCAGATAAGAGCTATTGAAAATAATTTCCTAATTTGCTTTAAAGCAATTGAAACCTACTAATGATAAGGCCTCAGGGCATTACTTACAATCCAAACTACTCGTTATAAAATTTGTAAGGAAAATTATTAGTGGCAAAGTGAATAGGATGAGCATTACTGGAACTTTTAATGTACTTAGTGATGCTGAAGAGATGCCATGAGAAAGTAACAGAGCAGCAAACTCCCTGCAAGTGTGACCTCCATTGGCCTCCTCTATGGTTTTGTCTCTTGTTAATTAACTTCCAGCAGAGTTTTTTGCCTTCTAAAAATGGAGTTTAAACATGGAGCATGCAAGTTTCAAAATTCCTTTGCTGCTTAATGTAAACTACATGTAAGGTGAAGGTTTTCATTATCATCTAATGCTGACACCCTGGAAGATAGCAGCTCTCTTGCCATAAGTAATTCAGGTGATTTAGCAGAGGATTGCACTGTCAGTCTAAATAATGCACCCTATGTAAATGATATGTAAAGAGGCAGAGAAAAAAATGAACCTTTCAAAATACAGAATTTCTAGGAGGAAAGTTTGTATTACCTACATTTTTTCACTAATGGGATTATCAATTCCCACACCCAAAAGTCAAGACAAGCCAGAGCTGAAATAGTCCCTGTGGCTCAGAGTCTCCATCAAAGAGAGCTGGTTCCCATGACAGTGGGAGTCAAACAGCTCCCAGGGCCAGCTGGCCAAGGCTCCTGCTGGGAGGTTCAGACCTTGCCCTCAGGAAAGCTTTAAGAGACCAGGTACACAAAATCACAAGAAGGTTTCAGGTCTTTAATTTGTGTGGTACAAACCTACTTCATCTGCAGTCAGCATTTTGAGAAACTGAATTTTGATATATCACAGATTTTTAAAACAGGAAGACAGTTTTCCTAGCAGAGAACAACTTAGTTAAAGACACAAAGAAAAATAACAAGTTTCACTGAAGACCACTCTGAAAGCCAAGGTGCTGTATCTACCAGTGCCACCTACATCTGAGCACATCAAAAACTAATTATTTGGGGTTTGCACAGGGTGTCTCAGACTGCTCCCCTGAACTAAAAGCTTTAGCCTTTAACCCTTCTCCTCAGATCACTGCTATACGGACATGAAGGCTTACTCAAAAGAATAGTAGTTTTGAAGGGATCCAACACTGAAAAAAGAGCTCTGCATACAGTCTAAAGTTTGCACAAAACCTTGGATTAAACAACAATAGCAAAAAGTGCTGGATTCCTTCCAACCACCAGCATTCATCTTTCTATACTAGACGAGATGCCCTTTAGATAATCAGTAGAAAAACTGGAGTATTTAATACCATTATATTCATCTACATCAAGAGCAACCACTGAAATTATATGGAATAACACCTGATTTCCTGGTTGCCTTTTGTAATCCCAGATTTCTTCAGATGCAGCTTTTATATGATACCTGTCTCCAGTGGACCATTTTTCCTCTGTGCAGTGCACCCAGTCACTCCTCTTTCTTTGAGAACACTATCTTACAAAGGCAAATTCTTACACCTTGAGATGTGTATTGATATTTCTTAAGAGAATTTGCTTAACTCTTTCTGAAATTCTGTGTCTGGAAATCTGTAACCTAATGACTTTTTTACACATACCAAAATCACAGGGTAAGCATTCCTACAGCTGTCTCAACAGCAACAGAGTTTGGGTTCCCATCGCATCTGATGGAGGCTGAGAGAGACTTTGGCTGAGAAGCTCTTGTGTGCCACAGCTCTCATCCCATTTCTTCATTCGTAAATGCTAACAGTATCCTTGTTTACCTAAATTAAATAGTCCTTTAAAAAATTAAGTCTACTAAACTAAATTATTAAATCTAAAATAACCCTCTAAGTGGATGTTTCTACTGTTATCATTGCGGTGTAGAAGTGTTTAGCAACTTCTGCAATACAAACAAAAGCAATCTACCAGAGACAAGATTTTACATTTGCCTTGCTTTCCTTTTCAAAGGTCTTCAGCAGCCACACAGAACTGAGAGTAAAAGACTGTGCAATTTTGTATGGTCCCACTTTGTTTAGCAGAAAGTGCTGAATTCAAACCACAATTTGAAATTTGAATCCTTTGTCCAAATGCTTTCCATGCAATCAATTTCCAGCCACAAATACTGGAAGCACTACAGAAGAAAATTACTAGGTCCCCTTTGATTTTAATACATCCTAAATAAATTTGAACAATTCTGAATTTTAGCAAGATTTTTCCTATAAAATTTTATTTTAGAACAGCAAGTGAAACCCACTGAGAAAATTAGCCTGGGGACATTCAGAAAGAATGTCACTTTTACCCAGATTAAAATGCTAGTGCATCATCTTATGGAATGCTTTCTAATTTGTTCTTTTATTCTTTTATTTTAAGCAAGAAGCAACCAGCAGTCAGAGAATACAAATTACAGCAGCAAGTGCACTCTTAACCAAGGGTCCCCAGCCAAAACAAATCACTCATTACATGCATCAATGATACTGTTTGCTGTATGTGACTTTTCCCCTTTTGTTCTAGGTGCAGAAGCCATTAAGTGGATTGAGGCAATGGAGCTCCCAGCAAACTCACCTTTTAACTGTGTTCTCATTGTGTGTGTGCACCTCCACAGGGGGTTGTTACACACGGTGCCTGCTGCCCACCTTTCCTTCTGCACTGAAGTGACACAGCACTGTTTCAATCTAAACCCTGCGCAATGTCAAAAGCATGTTGGCATCAAGGAAAGCTGTGCTATCAGTGCAGTTAACATACCCACAGATTAAAATGTTCCCTCTGGACTGCTGTGTTTATGTCACTGCTTCTCACCTAAGTATTGCTTGTGCTGTCCCACCTCCCCTCATTAACGGCATGCTGCTCCTCTTGGAGAATCTGTCAGCAAACACCAGACACCTTCAAAGAGTGTCTGGGACTCAGTCAACTGACAGCAAACAGAACCATCTCTCAGGAGGGAAAAAAAAAATCTGTCAGCTTCTCAGAAATCTACCTAAACACAAACCAGGAATTTCTATTTAGAGACAAAATACATTTTAAACTCTCTGACTGTTCTACAGAAAGGAAATTTCATTTTCAAGATAATCTCTTCATGAAATAAGTACTTTTGAATTTTAAGGACCTGACCTACTAGACTGTCAAAAGACATGTCAATAATATTACAGCATTTTTTAAATCTAGTCTTATTTTAAAGATCAAAATACCCGTAATTTCTTTAAAAACATTGATGCTTTATGTAGAAAGGGAACAGATCCATAAAAGAAAGTAATAGTAGCTGCTGGTTTGGAGTTAGAGGAGTACTATGACCTACTCTAAAACTCTTATTTAAAGAGCATAAAACTGTACAGTATCAATTAACCAGAGGGGGAGAAATACCCATGCATTGTTTAGGGAGAGGTTTTTTATTATCTATAAAATTATCTACAGCCTCATTAAAATACCTTTATTTATTAAAATTAGCAAATCTCTAATTATTGATTGTCAAGGTATTCAGCACCTTTTTTTTTAAAACAGGATGACAGAATTTAGTCCAAAAACTAGTATCAATAAGTGAGAGAAATGCTAACTTCAAGAAGTATTATGCTGTATGGGTGAGACAAATCAGCTGACTAGAAAAATCTTTAGGAGGTTTTGGTTTGGGTTTTTTTGGGACAATTTTGTGTTTTGTTTTGGTTCAGCTTTTTGGGTTTTTTAATACAATGGATTAGCCAGCTTCAAATATAGAACATGTAGTTTATTTAAAGACAAGATTGGCCTCTAAGCTTTGCTCTGTACATTAAAATTAGTACTGAGGTCACAAATGGCTGCTGGATTAACTGAAGTGACTTCTCCTTAATGATTATTAGGAACAGACTGGTTCTTAGATGTGGGAATGATCAATAGCTGACCTACACAAAAGGTGTTGCAATATTGATAAAAAAGCATCCTTGGAACTAAAATAAGGACAGATGGAGTAAGTCTTAGGAAGACTGAGGGGATTGTGAGAAACAAACAAGCTAATTTCACTGTTTAACTATTTTTGTATGGTTCAGAAAGAAATCCTGCTAAAAAAAAAAGTGTTTTTATCACGTGAGAGACATTTTTTCAGCAGTAATTCTCAGTTCTAACACCTTATCATAAAGACTGACATATAATTTACAAGTTAAAAACCAGCTTCTGAAGGCAAATTGTTCACAACAGATAGTTTTTTGTTGACCTCTCCAGCATTATAACATGGCTTCTGGAGGTCAGGATAGATTATGGATAAATAATCCATTTTTTCATTCTCTCAGTCACAGAGTTCAGCATGTTAAGGGGCACATCAAGCACAAGGCCAGCCTCACCTTTGTGTCAACATCACATTGGGGAAATCCAAGGATCCTAATGAAACATTCCAGCTAACACCCACAGCTGGAATAGGAATAGATCCTAACCCAGCTATGCTATATTGGGATCTAAGAACAATCAAATCCTTCCCATATTGTACACATGCAAAATTTTCTCAATATCCCTGATCAGTTAAATGAGGTTTTTAAACATTAGAGTTCTCATGGAAAAAAAATAGTCAACAAAATGGATATTGACTTCCTGTGTAACTTACTGACAAACAACTTGCTGAACTTCTTGACTTTTCTAAAATTCTCAAGTGAAAATTTTAACATCAGATACCTAAACAAACCCTCAAGCAGAGTTAAGATCTAAAAGTATCTATCTGGAAAGACAGAGGAGATTTTAAGAAGACCTCAATTTCCTATATGCTTTTCCCTTCTCTCTTTTTCCTCGGTAAACTTTTTGACCTCTCAGAGAAAATGATGTCTGACCAGAGAATTAAATCGGTAAACTTCAGGAAACACTTCAGCTCCTCTGTGGTGTTTTCACTCCTGCAAATTACATGAAAACTACTGCACTGATTTGGTTTAAAACTGTATCTGCTTAAGCTATGCATTTTTTAATATTTAGTATTTCCATACCAATCATTCTTATTTGTCAAAAAAAAAAAAAACAACAAAATATCCAGACAGCCCTCAGTACTGCCAAATACACCACCAGGAATGTATCCTGAACCATTAATTGCAAATCTGTTCATTTCATGGCATACAAATGAAGGCTCTTGGATAACAAGTCATTTCATGCATATCTACAACTGCAGAGGTTCCCAGGCCTTCATTAGCACACAAGTCCATATGGATGTGGGATTTTACACATGGCTAAAAATATTGTTAAAAGTTTCTTAAGAACTTGAAACTTAAATATGATTTTGCTCATGATTTTATCTACATGCTGAAAAGGTAATGACACACATTTACTGCAATGTTTATTTAACTTTCTCATGTTTCTGTAATGATGTAAATGCTTATTAAAACATGAGCTGGACAACTGAACATCAGAATTCTCCAGGACTAGCACAACACAGGCAGCAGCACAGCCTTTCCACAGTAGTTTAAGTCCTCAAAGTAAGAGATACCTCCTAGCAGTAAAACATCAGCTTCATTCAGATAGAATTTCAATCTCTCCACACTTAAGTCCTTGGTCTCCTTATTGCTACAGAAAAAAAATATCTGAATTCTGTATTCAGAAAGAGTGCCTAGATTGCACTTCTGTAAAAATAAATATGTGAATGAAAATGAGCCAACTTCTTTGAACTGATGAATACCTCAAGGTCATTAGTAATCTACCTGATATTTTACTACCAGAATCAAAAAGCTTTATTACCTACTTTAAGCCACCCAATTTACATCAAGTGTAATCATTGTGAAAATAAAGGCTGTACGAATTTCAGAACTGACATTTGACAATATTTCTTACCTCAACTTCTTTTTTGTAAGAGGAGAAAAATGAATGCCAGGTGCCTTTTAGAGGTATGAATAAAAAGACCATGCTTGCATAACCTGACAAGTAATGATACCTGGAAACTGAAAAAGCAACAGCTTTTTTACACCTCACTGAAAGACATGACTCATTGTAAACTCTGCAAGTTCTATAGTTGGCTTCAGGAATTAATTGTCTGGTGATACATAATGGCAGATACAACCTGAAAGGAGCCAGGGTACAGAAGCTCTTTCTGGTTGAAATATAGATAAAAACAAATATGGTTTCTGATTTTTCTATATGTAGAAACATTTATGTGTGCACGCTTAGCCCAGGAAACTGTTGAGCCATTACCTGGTGTGACCTTTATCTTGAAAGCTCCCATAAGTTTTGCACAAGGAGCTGCACAGGTCAGGTGCCAAGAAAAGAACAAAGCGACACCACAGCACGCTGAAACCTTGCACAGCAGCCTGTTCATACTGGATATGAGGGATAACCATTGAAAATTTGTATGAACATACATGCACTCAACCTCCACCATTAACTGAGCCCTCTATTCCAAGCAGTTCTGCCACACACTGCAGTGGTTACTCCTCCAATGCAATTCCAAACCCTAGAGGGTTTTTTCCTGAGCAGTAAAAATTAGCCCTTGGCATGGTCATAATATGTTTTTGAACTGACCATTCCATGAAGATGAATGAGTAAGCTTACTTCCCTGCCAATAGTATCATTTGTGCCTGCCTTGCTACAAATTCTCTAAGACACCACACATTGATTTACTGGGTGAAGAATGACAACCTAAGAGCCTTACAGCTATATAAAAAAAATAATTATTTCTTTCTGTTTGACAAGACCAAAAAAGATTAATCCCAACATGGTTATAATAACAATTTATAAGACCAGAGTATATTTTTTTTGTGAAAATCCCTCTTTAATAACAGCAAACAAACCATTAAGAATGCAGTGGAAGGGCTGTCTGTTTACCAAGTCAGATTAATAAACCTATTCCCTTTCCATCCTTTTCACCCAAACCATCAAGATATGAAACAAGACATTCCTTTGCAATTTACTATTAATGCTGGGATGTTTCTACACACAAAATAGAAGATGAAATATACCCGATTGCAAAGTTAATATATCATTATAATAATTATTAGTGAAAATCCAACAGCAGTTCTTGCAAAGATGTTTTCAAGACATGCATGCTGAAAATATTACTTCAGGAAAATTAAAAAAGTCATGTTTCCTCATAAGATCTTAAAAAATTCTTTGTCACTGGGATTCCAAGTATTAGTAACTGGCATTTTAACTTTCCACATTTAAGTGTTCACACAATGGGCAACCTTTTTATTGTAGTAATTTCCTTTCTTTCAATTTCTGGATTTAGAGGAAGTTATCATTAAAAGCAGACTCTTTTTGCTAGCATTTTATTAACAAGGTGGGGGAGTGTGTATGAAAGCACCTGTATTGTTTCAGTCCATTTTCAGTTCACTTGGGTTTTGTTGAGTTATAATTATTTGATTTTGATGGTGATGTGGCAGTACCAAGGGTAAGAGGCTACTTGTTTCACTGAAGTTTGGAAGCAATGTGCAGAAAAAGAAGTTCCTCAGAAGTTAGGAAATTCACCAGTACTCTCTGCAGCCAACACCACAACACCTGGACTTGTTAGGAAAAGTTACATCAACATCAAGAAACCACTTCATCCCTGACTGATTTCTGGCAACTGTCTTCCCCATCCTTTAAAAACACCATTAAACCACTTTTAAAACACTATTTAAACACTATTAATCTAATCCCAGAATACCAAATACTGAGTTGCATTAATTGATAAAACTCTTTGCCTTTGATGCTTTTATGCTACCTTAGCTATCCTACAACAGCAAGAATATATATTTTTTAAATTGTATTCGTGTGTGGTGTTAGGCCTTGTGATAAAGCTGCAGACATTAGCATGCACTAATGCCTGTGACATCAAAGGAAATCTGGGTTGTGCCACTGTGAGAATCTGATGTCTTCCAAGACATAAGAAAGTGCAAAAATCAGCCTTAATATGTTTGTAGGCTCTACAATTACCAGCTGGAATTATTCATCACATTTAGCATGGGAGAGGTAAAGGAATCATACTAACTTGGAATGTCCTTGCCATAACTCACCCTGATGGCACAGGGGCTTTGTGGCCATACTACAGTTCTTCCCTGTTTTCTAGAGATCTTATTCTCTGATTTTACTGTTACTGAGGTCGATAGAAAGAGCACTGAAAAGAGACTGCAGAACAAAACTGTGAAAATACATGAACTGTATACTTGATAGTACTCCACGACTAAACCCAGTTTGTTTTCTTTCACTGTTACTTTCCACCATTGTCAAATTCAACGTTCCTTTCAACATAGCAGGTAAAGCAATTTCTGTCAGCAGCAACACTTAGAGATACCCTTCAGTTCCTGTAGTTTCAGTCACATCACACTAAAACCTCAAAAATGGCAAATTGTGCAAAAATAATGTCAAAAAAGCCAAATTGTGCAAAAATAATGTTAAAGGTACAGAAGCCACTCATACTGTGGGAATAGATGCATCCTCTGCAACTGAAATAGACAGATGTACATAAAACAAGCAGTTCAGGAAATTCTCTGCTCTATCCAGATGCTTGATAACATGAAACATGATGTTTCATAATCAGGTCTGGGCTCTTTTTTTTTAGTTCTTCCTAACAAAATACTGTATCCTCTGGGCGTGCTATGCATTTTTATTCTTATTAACAGGATGATTCCCTACTTAATCCAGAAGTAATTTTCTAAAATACACACCTTACAACCCGAAGAATTAAAATACCGTCTTCGGTGCGACCTGATGAGCATGCACCTGTTACAAAGATTTTTAAATGGGTGTTTTTCAGACAATCAGCCCGGAGTATGCAGAAATTAGGTGTTAAGGGCAGTCAGGCACCTTTGAACAGTTCGCTCACCAAGCAGCAATTCCCCCTAAGGCGCGATGAAGCCCTCTCAAACCCATTCTACAGGATCTGCGTTCGGCAGGACCGAAGCAAACCTTAAACCCACACTTCAAATAAAATGATGCTAGCGCTCCACCTCGCCGGGAGGCAACTTTCGTTTCCCTGCTCTCACTCCCACACCCCGGAGGCCGAGGGTGCCCGGGGCACAGCGGAGAGCTCCCGGCAGCCACGGAGTTATCCCCGGCGGGTCCCGGCAGCGGAGCCCCGCTGCTCCTCCGGCCGCAAACCCCCAACTTTTGGGGGCGGCAGGAAGGGCTGGCCGCCGGGAGGCGCCCGGTCCCGCATCCCCGTGGTCCCGCAACCCGTCCGCGGCCGGGAGAGGCCGAGCCGGCGGCCGCAGGTGCGGACCCCTCCCTCCATCCCCTCACAGCCCTCGCCCGCCGGAAAGTTGCGGGCAGCCCGCCCCGCAGCGCACCCGCGGCCGCTCTCACTCACCGTGGTTGCTGGCGACGTGCCCGGCGGCGGCGGGGCGCGCTGTCAGCAGGGGGAGGAGGAGGCCGACTCTCCAGAGCAGTGCCCTCACCTCACTACACCCCATGGCTGGTGCCCGCCGAGCGCCCCGCGACCTCGGCCCGCCGAGGCTGCCCGTGCTCCCTCAGGCCGGCGGGGTCCGCCGCCGCCCCGCCGGGCTGCGCTGCCTGCACTGCCGCCCGGGGCTGCGCGGGCCGGGCCGGACGCATCCACCGCCGGGCTCCCGGGGCAGGCGGCAGCACGGAGGGCGAGGGCGAGGGCGGGCGGGGCGCCGGGAGCCCCGCTGCCGCCCTGCCGTGAGGGGCGGCGGCACTGGGCACGGGGAGAGCTCCCGCAACTTCCAGGCGGTGGCGGCGGCCGGGGGGGGGGGTCGCGCCCCGCTCCCTCCGCCGGCTCGGGCCGGTGGCACCTTCAGCCCCGCAGGAGCGCCCCTGGCAGCCTCAGCAGCCTCCTGCGCGGCAGCAGCCTCCTCCCCCGGCCGCGCCGCACGGTACCCTGCATCCCCGGCCGGAGGCAGCGCTGAGGGGCTTCAGGTCCCCCAGGTGGAGCGCGACGAGGGCGAGAAGGGTCGGCGACTCCTCCTCACGCTCCCCAGTGCATCAAGGAAACTTGCGGGGCGGCATCCCCGACCCTCCGCCGCCGTGCCCGGCTCTGCCGCTCGCCCCTCTCAGTCAGTCTCTGTCTCTCCCCCTCTGCCGCGGAGCAATCAGAAACCAGGCGGCTCTGGTGTGATGCTCGCTGCTCCCTCCTGATTTGCGTGCCGCGCTGCCGGCTGCAGTTTTTTGGTGCCGCCGCTCCCCTGCCGCCCGCGGAGCGCTCGCTCGCCCCCTCCTCCGGCGCGGCCGCGGGGCCGCCCCGCTGCGCGCAGCCCGGCGGGTGCCGGGTCCGCCGGGAGCCAGCGCGGCCCCGCGCCGGGGGCGCTCCGGCACTCGCGCCCCGCCAGCCAGCGGGCGGCCCGGCGCGCCCGGGGGCAGCGGGGGAGGGAGGGAGAGAGGGAGGGAGAGAGGGAGGGATGGAAGGAGAGCGTCGGAGCGGCGGCCCCTCCTCAGCCGCCCGCCCGAGGGGAGCGCGGGGCGCGGTGCGGTGCGTGAGGCGGGCGCGCGAAGCGCCCCCTCGCCTCGGCGCTGCCGGCAGCTCCGGGCCGAGTGCGGCGGGCCTGGCGCTAGAGGGGGTTCGCGGACAAGGCACGGGCAGAGCGCAGCCCCGCTCGGGAAGGGCCGCGGCCGCCGCTCCAAGGGGTGCGGGCCCCACCCGCAGGTGGCAGCGGCGGCTCCCGGGACAAGGGGACCCGCCCGGGGCCGCACTGCGCTGCTGCTGCTCCGGAAAGTTTCGGCCGGGGGATGCAAGGGACAAACGAGCGTGAGCCGGCCGTGTCCGGGCATCCCCGGAACCCTGGAACATTTACTCTTTTTTCTTTTTTTTTTTTTCTTTTTTTTTTTTTTTTTTTTTTTTCTTGAATTAATTTCTCCGCCGGGTACCAGGAGATTGTGCAGAGCTGGGGAAGCCGCCTTGGGTGTGTGTGTGTGCGCTCATCTGATCTGATGTGCCGGCTGCTCACATCCCCCCCGCCCAGGTGCGCCGGGGGCACTGCCCTGTGGAAGTGCCGCAATCCCGCCACACTCCACATCCCGGCCTATCTATGTCGTAATAATAATAATAATAGTAATAATAACTATTATTATTATTATTATTATTATTATTATTATTATTATTATTATTATTATTATTATTATTATTATTATACTACAAAGGCGGGGGAAAAAAATAAAAACCAATCCAAAGGAAGATTCTGATATCCGTATTTCTGAATATGAAACAAACCAGGTGTCTAAATCCACAAGCCAGAGGGGAAAAAAAAAGAAAAGCTAATTCCCAATGCTTCCCAGTGTTCAAAAATCCCATTGAAGTGAGTGGGTAATGCAGCTACAGGAGTCTGCACCAGGGAATACCAAAGTTTCTGCTGAGGTACCTAAATGGATGTTCAGAGAAGCTTTGTGTGAGACCACTTAGCTTTGTAATGCAAGAATAAAGAATGTTTTAAAAGTTATTAATTTAAGGATTATTTTCAGAGGAGTTGTTCAATGACCAAAGAAATATGTATTTGTGGGTATTTGGAAGGATCTTCAAAGAGTCCAGTGACCTTACAACATTGCAATATTTCCTATGTGTTTACAATGTTCTATAAGGAAAACTTTTATTCAAAGAGAAAGTCAACAAGAAAAGCTTGAGGAAATATTTCAAAATAGTGAAAGAGTGATTAGTATTTTCTCTTAGGTTCAAGGTCAGGTAAAAGGAGAAAGTTAAATTTATAGAGTTTGGGTGTTTAGGTGACCTTTAAAGATCCCTTCCAACACAAATTATTCTGACACCAAGAGTCTCAATACTGTTCTGGTTTAGAATTAACACAGCCAAAAGGAAAGCAGCACTAACTACCTACCAAGGTTTGCTTTTTGGGTAAGGGCTGAGAATTCAGACTTTAATTCTTTTGCATTTCCTGGTTGAGTAGTAAGATGCTTCCCAGCCAGACTGCCATGAGATATTAATGCAGGATATCCTGTGTAAAGGGCCCCAGGTGAAGATGAGTCATTTGGAGCAGTCAAAAACTTTTCCCACATCAGTGGGAAAGGCCAATTAATTCGCACAGCAAAAGTGAACTGAGGTTCCTTCCCTCACTTCTGCTGTTGCGCAGTACAGATATGGGGTTTTACACCAGGCTTTTCTCAGACAACCCCAGCAGCACGTGTATTGATATGTTTCTGTGTGTATTTATGTGCTTATGTCTGTGCAGGCACTCTCCAGACACTTGTGAGCACTTGTGCATCCTCACATACACCTGTGTGCACATCAGGCAGGCAATTCCTTCTTCAAGGAGCTTGGAAGGTCTGGCTTCCCATTTCTGTTGCTTTTACAAGTTGTGTCAGACTACAGCTGAATACAAAAAGGAGGCAGGGAGAGATGTGACAGGAGCATAGACAAAATGAGTGTGTTTCTTCTCACAGCTTTGCCTCCTGCCAGCCTTGAACTCCACAAGTCACAGGAAACTGCTGGGGACCCAAACAGCTAAAAAGGATGGGTGGCATTCCCTCCACAGTGTCCCTGCACTAGCTTTTAATTTGAATTTTAACAGGATTTCCAGGGGAACAACTTTGTAAGTTGTAACTTGTAACTTTGTTGTCCTGTAACTTTGAGAACAGTGCTCATTCATCTACACACATATTAATTTTTTATAACTTTGTGTATTGTTGTATTGCAAATAAAATCTTAACTATTGTGCTTTTTCAGATGTATGCAAGCATACTAAATGCAATAAAGGATGGCAAAAATATTAAATATAAAAAGCCTAAATCCTATTTTTACTTTTTTCTCCCTGAAACTTATTCCACTTTGTATAACAAACTTTGAAGTATTAAACAGGATGATTGCACCAGGTAAGATAAAGAAGGGGAACCACAGTTTGAATACCTTCATCCTCAGATTTCTAGAGAGCGTGTTTTTGTAGAAGCAAGGAATTCCATATATTGCCATTCTTAAAAAAGCCAGAATGTGATCTGCCCTGTGAACAGAAAAACATCTATTCTATTTTTGTTATCTTCTTAAATAAAGGGATAATATTTCTGTTAATAACAAAAACAAACAAACAGGAAATATAGGATATAAATTACACATAATGGGTTGTCCTTTTTCCTTTGTGTAATTAACTATACATGATTTATGTTTAGTGCTGTTAATTACAATGAAACTCTGACTTTCTCAAAAAAACCCAAAAGCCAAAAGCCGTTAAGTTTTCATTTACATTTCTCATAATGTTGTATTGTGTATTAGTCCTTTGAACCATCACTCTTTGCTGTCTGTGTTTTAATGAGATCAAAGCAAACATTTTAATTAGGACACTGACCAAGAACAGGTTTACACTAAACTTAAAATACCTTTTCCATGCAGCACTCATTAGGATTTGCTGATGTTAAAAATGCTGTGATGTTTGGACCAAGACACCTGCATTAGGATTTTTTAAAGAGTAGCACTCACAGTTGCTGACTTTAACTACAACCTGTATACTAAGGAAAACACAATGTATTATTGATCTCTTGGAGTCTGAGGCAAGAGCTTTTTTAGTGAATAGAACACACTGCTGATTTGGCAGTGTAACCAGAAATGAGCCTTCCAATAGTATCTCTTTCTTTCAGTGATAAATGACATTTTCCCATAACATCGAAAGTGAATTCCATTTTGTTATACATTATATTCTTGTGTCTGTAGAATTGTACACTTTTTTGTTGTTGTTGTTTGAATGAGCAGGCCTTTTACTTTATCAACATCTTTATTTTTAGTGTGTTTAATGACAGGCTGACACCAGATTGTTATCAATATTTCTTCCTCCTACAATAGTCCCCAAATATGCTCATGGTATGTGCAGCAATTCACATGAAGTGCTTTTAAGTATTTGCAGATTTTGATAATTTTCTATCACACATCAAGGGAAGCAAAGTATAAGTTTAATAACTTTTGAGGCTTATCTCAAAACAGAAAAATGGATACAGAAAAAAATAAAGAAAAAGAAAGGTATGAGAGTCATAAAGAAAATTTACTATCCCAACAATTCTTCTAGAAAGATAAGAATACCAAAAGTAGGCTAAATACCTAATTGAATTCTGAATTTACAATATTATTTGAATTATAGAACAACATCAACACTTTAGTTATGAATTTACAGTGCTGCAGAACACTTGTACGCAATGATTCCTTCACATATAGGAAAGTCATTGGCCAAGTGTTGCCTGTTAATTATTTAATTTCTCTTCCTAGATTACATTTTTCTTTTCAGTTGGCTTGTGTATGGTTTGCACCTCTTCTGACCTATTAGTGAGCACACTAATTCTGACACTGCACAGTGCAATTTAATTAAGCAAAAATGAACCAATTAGACTAAACCACATTTTGGGGAAATTACTCATAAAAAGTGCAGTATGGTTTCATCCCCATCTCGTTACATGCACAGGCTTAGAACTGCCTCAAATTATTTTTTCACAAAAAAAAGATTACAAGATTATATAATGTACAAAAAATTTTAGGCATTTTTCAAAGTTTACAGATTGATGTTACAGAAATACCCATATGACAACACTTCAATTCCATTATTTCCTTTTACCTTTCCATATTAATTTATAAAATAAACAATTTATCCAAGTTCTAAAGCAGTGTTACAGACAAGTTAGTTTCCATACTTTTCACTTGCAGTTTCTTCAAATAAATCTGATTATTTGGATAAATAGGCCAAGCAGTAGATACAATCTAAGAAGTTCATGTTTTGCAAGAGGTTTAATATTAATAAAATTGTCCTGGAAATCTTTCAAGAATAACAAATTGCTTGGCAGAGAATATTTTCAATATTTAAATTTAGTGAGTGTAATCTTGCTGTGGCAGAGCAAAGGGATTCCAGATAAAAACAGAAGAATTAATTAAATCACAGATCCTGAAGGAGAGGATTGGAACATCTAGACCACAAAAAGTAAATATTTTGGCCTCATTGAGAGTGAAGAGCCAAACTTTTCCTCATGGTGTTGGCAGAGGTATTTTCAGAGATGTAGATGTGCATGTGTAGCATCTGAATTGAAGTGCAAAAGAGACCAGAATTACAGACCAATCAAACTTTGAAGTCCAAAACAAGTAAACTTTTTATAGAAATGTTTTATCCATCTCACTAAATTAAATAATTCCAGCTGAGTGATTGCAAATTGAGCTGGGTCTCAAAATTATAAAATAAACAAAATGTTCTGGAAAAAAAGGAGGCAAAAGCCTAGTAGTTACTAGAGAGTGAACCAGATTCTAGTCATTCTATCCAAAAGGTCCCTTTGGTATGGGGATGGTGAAGTCAGGGCACAAGCAAGGCTGTATTCTAACTCCTTATCTTCTGCAAATTAGAAAATTCAGCACCTAAATCCTCTTAGGTTCTGAGAACATGGATGTTCCATTTAATGATTGCAGTATGATTTTTTTTTTGCCATTAGAAGTGATAGTGAATATAACCATGACTGACAGTGAAATGATAATGCTGTTAACATTTTGGGTGACACTAAAAAGATTATAGGCCCAGTTTTAATTACTGGGCTTATAATTATAGATTTGAGGTTTCCATTGAAATATTATTGCTAAAGCTTAACACACCCTCCCATATTTACAGCTTTAAATGAGACTTAAATTTGGACCCTTTTGTGAGGAGGCAAGAACTTAAAACTTATACCATATCCATATAAATGGTGAAACCAAAAGTGAGTTCAAAAATATTAATTCCTCTTATACGTTTTGATAAAACTGGAGTTTTGCTTTTGTATGGCATTAGCTATGGACAAATTGGAGCTCTCTGTATCTAAATGCCCTACTTGAGATTTATAATACTTTAGAAAAATGGAAACATATTCACATTTAGTAGATATTGCTTCTGAAATCAAACCCTGTGGCTATATACACTTTTACTTGAACTACTACTGTATGTACTTAAAAATTCAAATCTCTCTGACTGTTTTTCCCTTTTGGTATTTCTGCCTTGTACATGAAAATGAGAAAACGTTGACGCTGGCTCAGTACAAATAACAATAAAGGCAAACAACCAGGCTTATAAAGATGGATCATTTTGCCCTTATCCAACTTCAGCTTGATGCAGGAATTGCTTCAGGCACCTGAGCAGATGTGTTGTCATTACCACAGATTAATGTTGTGGTGGATCAGTGACTCCTGTACATATTTGCATGATTTTACCAACTGGTGTGGTGTGATACATCCATTTCTGCACCAGCTGATCTGACCTCCTCCACAAGAACCAATTCTCAAATAAAACTGGTAAAGGATGTAATAACTACATCATGTGTGAGGCATGGGGGGAAGATTGTGTCAGCATAGGTGATATAATCTGAACTCACAGAAATGATAAATCAAATTATTTTCAGTTATATGCAAAGGTCCTTCATCACACCACCTAACTAATCTGCTGCAACCATTTGGTACTAAATTCTACGCCAAATATTATAACTAATTTGGGAAAACTATCAGCATCAAATAGACTATCCAGGGTCTGAAAACATCTGTCCTTGGCACACGCTCACACTGACATATATGAAGTAGCCAATCACTGAAACTTCAGTAAATTTGGATCTCTCAGGCAGCCTTTACTTTGCCCTTAAATATTCATTTGTGTCAGAAGACAAGACCTCCTTGCTTAGACATCACATTGGCTTCCACCATCAAGGACAACTCATTTATTGGATATTTGAGGAATGCATTTGGATTTCCTAGAGAATTTTGCACATAACTGTAAGGAGACATGGGTTTATTCCTTCAGACAGACCATTAAATCCTTATTTATGTGTGTTTAAAGGCTTTTAGATTTTAGAGATGATAACTTTGATAACAAATTGGATACTGATATGTACTACTGAAGGAACATCCTCAAAGTTTAGCTACCTCCATAATTTTGTATGTGAATTTCCCAGCTTTTTGCATTCTTATCATTTTTATAAATGTGGTATTTCCATTATTAGATGCTGAGTTGGGACATTGTGATCAGCATATACGTACAAGGATGAGGTTCCAAATGCTGTTCATGATAAAAAATTAAGGGAATTAAAGAATGTTGCTATGTGCCTGCAAGTCTATTTTATAAAACCTTGGAAATTCCATTTTTACTTTAAAAAAATAATTTTAGTCAAAGAGACAAGGACTAAACCATTACAAATAAAAATTTAAGCATTAGTCGTGTAAATAAGCATTGTAAATTTATTATTTTGCTAGTATAAGTTTATATGGTTTAGTGCCTGATCTCTGCCTATTTCAATGCACAGGATTAGAGTGTTCAGGACTCTAAAATCAAGTGAGACAGCAAAGTATTGCCAGCATTACTTGCTGTGTGGGTTTCAGGAAGACAAACTCGATTCTGTCCTGACCCTTTGCTGTGACACTGTCACTGAAGTCAACGATAATCACAGGTAGCTGAAGAGATCATGTAGGCTGCAATTGTCAGGAATGGATAAAACAGGTAGTGACCAAAGGTCAGAAAGTTTAAAAAAGGTCTGATCCCTTTCCTGGACTGTGAGTGTCTCTCTTCCCATCCATCTTGCTATAACCTTTCCTCTAAGTACTTTTTTTTTCCTGTGAGAATACAGTTTTGGAATATATTTCTTGCTTGACCGATCACACACAACATTAAGGAAAAATGGGGCACATTACTGCTGGGAAGTAAGAAACAAAAGACCTTCCAGAGTTTTTCAATGCCAAAGCCATTGTGATTTTAACTAAAACTTTGGTAAATGAGAAAGAAATGACTATGTTTTCTGATTTGACCCACACTGATCAGCTCTCTGTGGTACAGTGTCAGATTGCAGCTTTGCTTCCTTCAATTTCCACCAAATTAAAAGGACAGATCTGTAAGGGGTCTTTGGAACAGGAGGATTGCTCTGAATAAAAAGGAGATGCCACTTTCCATTGTAATATATTATTGGTTAGGTCTGTTCAGGTTTACATGACAGTCAGAGATAAATTGGAGCAGAAATAACAAAAAAACCAATTACCCTGCTGTTAAATCTGGTACAAATGGGGTGAAATTTATCACATAGTATATCATTATAGAGGACAAACCCCCTAAACTAAACCACATTCTTTTAAAGTCACAGATCTAAGAGGAAGTCAATCAAGAAAATGCATCTTCTATTAAAAATTTAGGTGAGAGGGCTTAGTTATCTTATAGTGAAGAAGTCAATAATACTACTACTATTAATACATTAAAATCTAAGGTATGTATGACAATTTTGTGCTACCAACCCCTTGGAGGGATTACTTCAAACTTTGAAACTTCCCTGCTTCCAATGATTGTCTCTACACAGATGTCTGTGGCTTCATCTTTGCTGTGATTCATTATTTCCTAAGAACTTAAGAACTTCTGCCTGACATTGCCAAGATCCTTCCCTGCCACAACTTCATCTGCCTGCCTCTTCCTAATCCTTGCAGTGTTTTCTAATAATGTGGAACAGGACTTGAACACCTCTTTCCTAGATGGATGGTTGCTTCTATTCACCAGGGTTTATCCACAGTATAATTTACTGTGGTGCTGTGGAAGCTATATAAAAATCACCAATGTCCATGGGCTATTTGAAAATATCCTGTCAGGGCTCAGAGGGACTGGGGGTAAACAATTTTCTTCACAGGCTTTGAGGAACATGTTCTTTGTCAACATTTTTTTCTGTACCTTTTATCTCCAATCCACAATTCTCAACAAAGCATCAGTTGTGATCATCCTGTCCACTGAATTTAGTGAAAACTGGCAGTGTTCCAGTAGGACAGTTGAGCTTGAAAAAGATTATTTGATCTTTAAAAGATTATTGAAACTGTCCCCCAAACCTCATATGTTCAACACAGAAATTGTTCCACTTTGGTTCCTGAAATCTATTAATTTGGATTGCCTTAAACACTTTGTCAGCTTTGTTAATAATTACTGTTAATAATCACGTAAGAATGAACATAAATTACAATGGCCTCTAAAAAAAGCCTTTTTAAGTGTCTGCCTGGATGCCAACATTATTTCTGTTAAGAATAAGATATTTCTGTAAATAAAAATGACTAAATATACTTACTGTAGTCATCATCTGCTGATGTAATAGGAGAAAACTACAATAATAAAGGGTAGGTGTTGCATCTGGCAACCTAGCAACTGAAGAAGTAGCTAAAATCTTACATTATTATTTAGCATTACACACTAAGAATAACCTCATCTTTTGATCTTTGATGTTTATTTAATTCCAGAATTTGAAAGACATCCATAATCACTGGAACTAAAAGGCAAAAAACAGCAATTAAATAAGTATAAACTAGACATTTCAATTTCAAAATGTAGCTGCTTCTAAGAGAAAAAGAGTCTTTGAAAGAGAGCAAATCTGTTTGAACTGCTGATCATGGGATAATCAGTCACTCATAATAACTCAAGCAAGAATTTTAAATATCTTGGCACAGATGCTGTTAATATCTAAGCCTGATTTTGGAAAACATCTTTTCAAGGTAGATTGCTGTTAATTCTGAAATGTTTACTTAATGCTATATTGAAAGTTAACAGTAGGCAGAAGTTAATGGGTTTTGCCCTAAGGGCAAATGTTGTTCTCATGGAGATGAGAAAGGTGAAATAAAATATTGCCGCTGACATGCCTTTAAAAAAATCTATTACTTCTGACTTCTTTAAACAAGCAGTTTTCAAAATACTAAATACAAAACCATTTAAAATTATTTTATAACCAGAAGCCAAAAAACAGGTGAGAACAGAGTCCTTACCTTCCTAATATTTTAGAACTAAAAGTAACCTGACACACTTTGTTCCAAATACTAAGCAATATCAACCAAGCTAATTTTTCAGGGAAACAAATTAATCTTAAAGATGCATGATGTGAATAATGTGAACACAATCTTAACTGTTACTGGGACCATGAAATGAGTTTAAAGCTCAGTACTGTTATGCTTGTTTAATGGGTAGATTTTAACTGCTAAGGACTAAGCTTTCATGACTCTCTGTTACATACGTGGTGCCACTAGAGGGACATGTACAGCCAAGAGTCACTCACATGGGCTTCAGAAAGAATTGGAGATAATTTATTAGCAAAAATGGAAATATTAATAAACAGTAGTTATAGCGATATGTTTTTAAACACACCTAAAATGACTCAGCCTTTTCATCTCTGTCTTTTCTTATGAGTATCTTAATTTATTTTGTTTGTAATATTGACATCCTAAAAAACCTCAGGAACATAGCTTTATGAATATATCATGTGGCTAAAAATAGACTGTTTTGATTTCTGAATCTGATTTAAGTGTCTTTAAAGTTATCCTCACTCCCCTTAATTAAAATTCAATTTGTGCAATTCCAAGAGTTCGTTTGTTTCTGTGTGAGCAGGGTGATGTAAACAGAGAAACTCATATATAGAGAGATCCTGAATATTCCATGATGCAAAAGGATTGAAGGATTCTCAAATGAATTTTGAGAGGAGGTCTTTGCAGTGGTCTGGCTGCACCATATAAGTGAGCTGCTAAAATGGGACAAGGAATTTTCTACCCTGCATTTATAAAATGAACACTTGAATGCACTAAAAAGGTATTTCTGTCCTTTTAAGCTTTTCAACACATCTGTTCCAGGTAGTAAAATGTGCAAGATTAGCCCAAGAAGAGAAACATTGTATTACTATAAAAAAGAAATAAATTGTGAAGTATGTAGCCAAACTATCAGAAAAAAGATATTTTTGTAAGTGCTGCTGTAAAACTCAAAGTGTGGTTAAAATGCATTGATAGCTGGCTTCATGTTTATTCCAGACAATTTATATTAGCTAATAGAGAATTAAGTGGGACTGTTCTTTTTTATCATTGAAAGACTATAGGCAATTGAATTTTAGCTATAATTGTAGACCTTATGAAATTTAAAACTTTAAATCACTGCTCTGAAATTCCAGACACAAATGAGTTGAGTCATTGAAGGCAATGATAATTTCGCCGTACTGAAATGGTTGGATTTAATTCAAAGCAGAAAGTGTCATTATCTGTTCTATTACCTCTTTAGTTCATGCAAACTGTGTTTACTTTACCTAGAAAAATACCATTGGCAGAAAAAGAAACACCTTTAAATCTTTCCAACTTGAATTTGAAAGTATTGCACAAAAAATTCTGCTTTCTAGTGCCTTTAAAGAACATGTTCCTATTTCTGAATCCAATGGAAAACTTGACAAATCTTTATGCATTAGTGGGAGAGTAAATTATAGTAGATAAAATATTTGAATAAGTCTCCGAAATAGTATTAGTTTAAGAAGAGTGCAGAAAACTTTACCATGTGCTTCTTGAAATGGATCAAGAGTACTGAGAAAATATATTCCTAGTTTGACCAACAGTTTGATTTTATGATAATATCTCCTCTTCATATTTTTACATTTTATTTAAATTATTTTTACCCTTGAAATACCTAAGAACAGATCTGATATTTTCATGTGAGTGTGTGGGTTTTCTGTTAATTATTTTAAGGAGAACTACAAATTTGACAGAAGACCATTAAGTTAAGAAGTTTACTCACCTTACCTCCATGAAAACAAAAACAATGAAAAGGAAACTCCACTGTAGAATATCTTGATTAAATCAGCAGCATAGGTAAAACTTTCCTGAAAGGAGTTTTTTCCAGCCACCTCTGTTAATATTCAAGAAGAATAAAACATGGCAAATTCTGGACTGTGGTGATTTATTGGCTACTGGGCACTCAAGTGGTTTCTTCTCTCTTTTTGTCCGTGAAAAGTTGTCACTCACCTTAATTTACATCTCATGTATTTCCTGAGTGTGTAACAGAGGCTTAGCATGGAAAGATAAGTTGACTTTTATGCCTCCAAAAGCTGCTCAAAAGTACTGAATTATTACTGTGCCTCTGATGGTTATCAAATATTCTGCTGTGTATTATCTTATTCTGGCACAAATAGCTGGACTTACTAAAAGAGGATTAATGGACAGGGTCTACACTCTGAGAAAATCAGATTTTTTTTCAAAGTTATGAGGTTTGGTGCTTACTTGTGTCTGTTGAAAGGTTACTTCAACCAACAATGTCTTGGAATATTTCCACTTCTATTACAGATTTTGGATTTGGATCTAATTATATGAAACAAAAGAAGAGTATAAACCAATCATTTGTGAGTGACCAGGTAAGGAAGAACCAAATGTTTTTCTTGTTATTTTGAATCTTCACTGACACCTTTGTGAAAGGCAATATTGGAGATGTGATTTTTTTGCAGAGCTAAGCTCTCCAGACAGGAGCAGTGACTGGGCACTGAGCAGGGAAAAGCTGTTCAGGATGCAAAAAATTCTGAGAGGCTGCAACATGCAGCAGCTGTGCTCTGTAAATTCAGAATCCAGACTGGCAAAGCTTGCAGCCAAGTTCTACAGGTATTAGAAATATGCAGTGCTGCACTACATCTTTTTCAAGCTACTTAAAGGGCTTTTTTTTGCTATTCAGTACAACTCCCCTTGACACAACAGCTAATTCCTAGAATGACACACACACACACCAAAAAAAAGCCAAACAAAAAAACTTCACCAAAAAAAACAAACAAAAAACCCCTTAGAATGTTATTTGGACATCCAAAGTAAAATTTACCCCATTAGGCAACAAGGAAAATCAAAAGATAGAACTGGACACTTTAACTTTTAAGGAGTTGCTGAAGCTTGTATTTCAGATACATTCATCCAAATATAATTTTGTGGTGTTACAAATACCTGAGGTTAGAAGAGAGGACTAAAGGTTTTGATAGAAATCTGTAATTTAAAAATTGTTTACATTAAGTGGATTAAATGGAATAGTCGTTTTTAAAAATTTTTTTTACATCATCTGACAATATCTAAACAGGCACTGTTACAAAAGGAGTGTGAAGTGGGAAAAGTGAAAAATGTAGGAGAGGCAGTTCAATTTCTTCCCCATTCATTCTGTTTTAAATCTCTAAAAAGGTTAAAATTCACACATATCACAAAATACCAAAACAAAACAAAATAAGCAGTCACAGTAAACAGTAATTGGAATATCAGAAAATCCTTTGCCATTAGGAATTTAGAAGCACGTATTAGGGCAAACCACTGAATCCCATTTCCTTCTCCCTTCATAGAGAAATGTGTTGGAGATGAAATTTCAGTACCAGAACTGGACATTTGGTCTTCTAAAAAAAAAAAAAAAAAAAAGGCAGTTTTACACTGTTTTCATCGAGTTATTCATCATTTTACTACTGGTATTTCTGACACCAGAATTTGTGTTCTGGATTACTGTTGCCTCCACAAGGCTTTGGCATTAGATTTTAACTCCAATCTTGCCAAAGGCAGTATATAGATGGGACAGGCTTCTGAAAATGATTCAACTGAGAAAAGATAAAAATTTCTTTGATTTTAAGGGGGCTCTTACTTTTACTGATAATTTACTATGAGAATCAAAATTCTCATTTCTAAAGTCTTTTGTGGTGTGGTCATTCCATGGCTAGTAAACTTTTATTTAATTTGCTAATTCCTCACATCAAAAAGGTCCTTCTCTTTCCAAATATATTCATTATTAGTATATTCTTATAGTTTTGCTTAAGGTTTTTGAGTACTTCTCTGATTCCAACTAGTTGATATGAATGCTGGAAAGAACTTAAACATCCTTTGGGGCAATAATTTAAAAAATAATTTAAAAAATTAAAACAGCTACTTCTAAGAGTATTTGGAGATGAATCCTTCTTATAAAAAAACGTGAAATACGGAAGAGGTATTTGTGGGAAAGGATCTCTCCTTTAACAATATTTGCATATCAAAACATTTGTATGGAGTTGTATTTGTACTAACTTCACCTTTCAGGTGCTCACAAGATTCTTCCAATATTCTGTTTATCAGTGTTTTCCAGTATTTTCTAATCTTTGCACCCAAGTCACAAGTTTCACAGACTACATGGGAAATTTATTAATCTGCATGAAAAATGTAATTGTGACAGAAAACTTCTTCCTTTATGTTTATCCCTTTTGGAAACTGCCACACTCAGGAACACCCTCTGCCTTGAGGCATCTCCAGCAGCACTCATCAAAGACATTCTCCATCAAATCAGAGTCTGGCAGAGCCTGGTGGAATCGAGCCCTCCCTGGGGTACACAGTGACATCAACCCATCTTTACAAGCCACCAGGGGCCCTTGCCTGGCTCGTGCTCAGCTGTTGCTGCTTGAGCAAACAAAATAATCACAATTCCTGGGCATCGCAGCATTCCAACTTTGACCTCCAGAGTCTCCTGGACAAGTTTTACTGGTGAGATCAGAGATGATTTGTTGTTAGGTCCAACAGCCAGTTTTTATTCTGGGTACAGATCATAAAATACGTTTAGAAGCTTGAGCACTGAGTTATGAGTGCAATGTTTGAGCATGAAACTTTTAGAGGCTGGACTCTGTAGTTGAGTTTAATCTCAGTTTACACATTTAAATTTTCTCCAATGCATATGGGAATGATGACAGTCTTTAGAATGGAATTCACACAAGTAACACACCAGGGGATGTCTGAACTAGCAATAGGAAATGATCAGAATTTTTTTGTTGTTGTTGACTTCTAGAATGCAATTTTTTCAGCTAGAGTTTTAGATTCTTAATGCCATAGATTTGTGGAGCAGGGTGGAAGAGAGGGCAAGGTTTCTGTTTTACACTACAGATGAGAGAACTGCTTCCCACAGCTGTAATTAGTGTTGCTTGCCCCTTGAATAATTTGCATTGTTTCTTTATTATATAATTAGGAATGTACAGGTTTTTCTTGATCTTATTTTTTTTTTTTTTTGAGCTTTCCTTGGTGTAGGTATTTTATTTTCCTGGTTATACTTTTGTTGTTTTGCTTGGGGGTTTTTTTTGGGGTTTTTTTTTCAGATTATCTAAATAAGGAATTTCCATACCTGTATATTTGTGTTGTGGACTGGTTTCTATGGAAGGAATCTAAGAGTGGGTGAGGTATTTGGGAGAATATTTCATCTCCTCTTTTAGCTGTTCCCATCATCCACATTAGGTTTTATCTCTTTAGCTGGTTGCACATAAAATTCAAAGAGGAAAAAAATAAGTGTTTATCAGAACTGATACACTGGAAAATAACTTTTGAGCTGTAGACAGCTTGAAAGAATGATGTCAGATACTGAGATTTCTCTGCAATTTCCCAAGTTTACAGATGTAAACCACAACATCTCCTGTGTGGCAATGGTTAAAGCCTTTGTTACTGGAGGGAACAGAGTTATCAGCAATAGGAAACTCCTTGAACTTCTGTTACAGTTAAGGAGCCTTGAAAGAGTCTTTGGGGAAAAAAAATCTACATTTCCATATCTTAAAAATGGACCATGTTAAGCTTCATTTCTTTGATCACAGATTGCTTAACTCCTGCAATGAGGATGTACAACTTTAATTACATCTTCTCACAGTGGAACCCAATGCACTTTTCCACCTGCATATGAGCTACAATTTTGATATTGGTCAAAATTATTCCTTCTTAAAATTCCATTCAATTCATTTCCTGCTAATATTATCATTTGCCATGCATATAGACAATTTTTTCCTAACACATCTGTTTAAACACTTTTGTTTTAAATTTGCACAATGTATATTCTATTGTTGGACAATTACATTTATGTGTTTTCTTACTAGAAATACCATCTTACATTAAATGTATATAAAATCTTTAGAGGTTCAGAAAAACTACTGTGAGGTTCAAAGGTCATGAAAATACCCAGTCATATATTCTCAGTGCTATATTTCTCACTTTCTTATATTTATCTTTTTGTGATTTAAATGGAACTTAATAACTTATAAATTTGCAACTTCTTTCTGTAATAGGTAATATATTTCCTAATTTCTAAACACCAGAATTCTCTCAAGATCCACAGAAGTAATTTATTAGGTTTACTATCTTTTGAAAAACAAAATAAATTGCTGTGAGAATAACATTTATGGGCATAGTTTAATAACAGTCCTTGATTTCTTAAGTACACCATGATTAAGTATTGAAGATATACTGCAATGTTTAATTTTTTTTCCATTAGAGATTGCCTATCACACCATTTTCAGGCTGTAAATTATTTATGTCTGTTGAGCATTCTGCCTTGAATAATTTATTTACTATGGAATTGTAAATTGCAATATTCTGTCAAATTTCAGGCTACCCAATAAAAATAATCCAATTTATTAAGCACTGATATTATTGGGTACATGGGATTCCCCAGTAACTCGTAGTCAGCACTAAAGGATCTTTACTATAGAATGAGAAAGGAAAAGATTAAACTGGGCAAAAAGTCAGGAAAAATTAACGAGTCTGAGATGTTTCTAATTAAGGGAGTGGAATCAGATTCCAAACCCAAAAAACTTTGCATATTTACCATTTGATGCGTTATAACATGTCAGAGATTTTGATTACAGTCTAAAGCAATTGTCATTTAATTGACTGTTTTATTTACATAGCAACAACTGACAGCAGTGGTTAGCTCTCTTCTGAAAATCAGTGTACAATTTGCATGAGCTAATAAAAAAAATTGTATTCCAAAAGGAGAATGTGTGATTGCTTTTTCAAGTAAGAGATATGTTGGAAAAATAACTGTAATCTTTCTTTCTTGTTTCAGTCTTCGTGAAACCAGGAAAAATAAAGCTTGGGTGCTTTCCAATCCAATATGGAAAGTATTGCTTTATTAAGGTTAGTTCCATTAAACTTTATGGAAGTGAATTTTCTGAGTAAGGCAAAGAAGATTTGGCCAATGAAAGACCAATTATGCATTCTTTGGAAAAATAAACTAACAGACTGTCTCCCACGACAGCCCAAAGTTGGATTCCTGCTGACCCATATGGGCTGTTCAGTAACATGCAGGGACACTGTTCTGGCATAATCCACTCCACAGTGAACAAAAAAGTGAAAACCTTGTTCTCACAAGAGATAAATCCCCTGTTTGACACACAGTTGAACAGCTGTGAAGTCAATATAGTAATAGATATTTATTTGAATAATAGACACATTACAGGCCAGATTCTTCGTTCTGTGCTTTCTGGAATGTCATTAGCCATGATCCTTCCCAATCTTATGCTTGGTTCTAATTCTTCTGTTTGAAAGGTGTCTTCCATGCCCTAATTATCCTTTTAAACTGGGCCAATGCAGAGTAACCATTTCTAAATCCAATGGATTGCAGTAGTGCAAAAAGCAGAAACGAGCAGTTCCCAATTCCTGCCCTGATATACACAGATTGCACACCCAGAGGATGAGTTACTTCTGTAAATGCTGGACTAGCCTTCTTTAAATGGCTCTCTATTAATGCTGCTTTATTTTATTTATTAAGCAATTTAGTTTTAAATGGAAGACAATAGATTTACATCAGAGTCAGATATTCCTTACTAATTGCAAAGTGGATTATGCTGTCTATGGAATTATATCTGCCTTCTGCCTTTCCAGAAGAAAAGATTGGAAAAGTAAAACTGCTACACATTGCAGCAAGATATTCCTATTATTCTGATGGCTACAAGTGCAACCAGCTTCAGCTTGTTCCAAAACCTAATTACCATTTAATTTCAAGTACTCTATCCACACTTTTTCTTTTCCTTCCAACAAAAAATGAGTTCCAATACCAGGTGACCTCGTGGTTCCCTTTCTTCTTTCAGATCTGAAGGCAAGGAAGATTTCAGTTATTCAAACCAGCTAAATGATTCAAGATACAAGCAAAACTGACCTGGATGGATACTAATTAGTGAAAATTTGATTTATGGCTGTTTCCCAGCTTACCAGCCACTAGAGGGCAAGGTTTTTCTGTGTCTTTTTCTGTGTGAGGAAGAATTTGACTCCTAACAGGGAGATGTTATTTCCTTTTAATCATATATGGCCTTGAACATGCCAATCAACGAGGTAAGTTTGGACTGGAAGACTTTCACCACCATGGAACAACATTAAAGGAACAAATAAAATTTGAGATGCCTACAAGAGGATTTTCTTAAGTTGGCAGTCATAATAAACATCAGCCTACATTAATTCAATTCCTAACTTAAAGTATGCAACCTGCACCTTTTTGTCAGTTGTGTTATTGAGTTCTTAAATGTACCAATGTCATTTGGAATAAGGAGGACAGGTCCTTCAAACCTCTGGAATTTGAAAGGCAATGTTTATTCTCAGATCAAAACAGGTCAGCTTCTATTTTTTATAAAGAGGCATATGGAACCTTCTCTTTGCTTTTCTTCTGCTTGTGGTTTTTTCTTTATTTTTTTCTGGACATGTATTTCCTTTTCCAAGTGAGTACCTCTCAGTTTTTCCAACAGAAATTTAATCCCTTTATTTTTCTTTGTATTCTACCACTGTGATTTTTAACACATTCTGATATTTTGTGTGTTATTTTTGTGAAAAAAAAAATAAAAAATTGTATCTACTTCTAACCTCCAGAGATTTTAATTGATCTTCCTCCTTAGTGCTTTTAGACAGGGTGGATATTACAAAGTTCAGTTCTGAATCAATGCAGAAAAATTATTTGAAGGGAGCATTTTCATTTGCATAGGTCCTCAAAATCACTCTGTGGTCCTCAAGAAAGTCCATCAAACAGATATAAGAAACAAAAATACAGCATGAATTTATGTAAGAAAGAATCCAGAAGTTGAGTTGCACTGTAGGAAAAGCTGTGTCTATAAGGACTGGAAAATAAAGGCCACAAGAATGTTTTAGTTTCTTTTATCTAAGTATATTATCTTTCCTGACACACCTTCTTTAACAGATAAGATAGGAAAAAGAACTGAAACCCTTCTGTACTACTGAAATTCTACCCTAGAGAGGTGTTCAAGCTGTGAGTGCAGTAATATATCTGCAGTCAGAGATTCTGACTCTCAGTAGCCCCGTCAAGTCAGCAGAGCTTTACAGTGCCAGGGAGGAAAGCACTCAAAGTGGGAAGAGAGATAAAACATTTACAGCTGCCTCTCCATTTGGAATATATTGCCTGCTACTATCCTGGGTAGTCTCTACTGTCAGAAGTATAGTTTCCCAACTGAAAAGAAATTTTAAATGCCATTTTCAAATATACATAATTTTAAGTATTTCCAAGTCAAAATGTAATAATGCTTGCTGAGTAAAATCTCATTGTTCTATATAAAAATATGAACAATGAACCAAATTACAGGAAAGGTCTATCATTGCTTTATTTTGCATTCCACTCTAACATTTTAAATTGTATAAAGACTCAGGAGAGAAACTGTAAACTCTCCATTGAATGCATTGCTAATACCAGTCTAAGAATGCAGTATTCTGTAACAGTCAATACAATAAAATATAGTATAATATGGTCTTTAAAATACCACATAGGAATATATATAAGCCACCAATAAAACAAAGACAGTTTGTTTTCCTTCAGCTGAGGCAGCTGAAGCCACTGGTGCCTTGCAATGAAGGCACCCTGTCCCCTGCCCCATCATGTCACCACATAGCTCAGGAATGATCATGACAATATCAAATGGCACAAAGCTATTTGGGATGGCTTCAGAAGGTGAGAAGTTTTCACTTTAGTCCCTCCAGCTCTCTGCATTACAAAATACATAAAATCCTTGGCAATTAAGAACTTACATGAACTTTATACAAATATAAGGATTTCATTGTTGCACTTGTTAGGAGGCAATGTGAAATGGAGGAGGGAAAATCTGCACAGCTGTGCTCTGACATTTTTAAGCAGAACTTCTGTTCACCAGTCTCAACTGCTTTCAGAGCATCATTATGTTTATTCCTCCCCATGTTAGCAACAGACATGAATTGTTTGTAAGGAAAACTACTTTCCCCCCCCCATCCATTAGTCACCTCATTATAGCAGAAAAAAAATCATTTTTGCTAATATAAAATATGGGGTTTAGTAATTAATTGTTTTAAATCTGCAGAAACTTTGATGGCATTGCAGATACTTTTGTATAATAAATAATGTATAGGGAATAACATTTATTACAACTATTTGCTTTCTGGTGTTTGAAGCAGTGTCAAAATTCACCATCTTTCAGTGTGTAGTTAGTATATTCTACATGACCAAGCAGATTAATTGTGTGTCTAATAAAAGTAACAAGTGTAATTGCATGGGTTTGCTCATAGCTTTTTGATTTACAGTTTGAGTCACTGAAGGACAGAATTATGACTGTTTTCTTTATAAATAAAAAGGAAGTGATATGATGGCTTGTTTAATTCATATCTTCTAATTATTGCATTTTTTCCTTCTGTGTTTATCAGAACCTAATGTATTTGTGGATTTTTCTTCCTAAAAGTCTTTTAAAAGATGCTTCTGCTTCTCCCAGGGACAGAGTAAGAAAATGAAAGATTCAAAATGTGGCATAATGAAAAAGAAGGCCTTGCCTAAAACCTTTAATTTCTTTCCAAGGATTTGCTCTTTGATTTTTTAAGACATAGGGTAATGACCTTCAACCAATTTCTCCCCATTTGTGAGCTTGCTCTCAGTTTTGTGTGGCTTTTTGTGTGTGTTTTGGTGAGTTTTTCACATATTCATACACAAGCCTGAGGTGACATGAACTGGAAAACACAGTTCACATATTAAATTAACTTTCTCTAAGGACACATTTCTAAGAATTGCTTTATATCCCTAGCTATAAGTTATGGGTATGCAGTTGCTTTATCTCACCAGAAATTCCAAAATCCTGCTTGTTTCTTAGGCCAACTGTGTGAACCCAAATTCTCATGGGTGAGTGGAAAGTCATGACTTGCTCTGAACAGGGTAAAAGAAAAGCAAGGGACTCCAGATGCTTTCAGCAAATCTATAACTCTTTATGATCCTTTATAAAGCAAACTCCAAATGCAAAATTTTAAAGTGTTCTGTTCTAAACAGTGTCCAACAATTTTTTCCAATAAAATATGCAAAGCAAACAGCAACAAAATTCCAGCAGGTCAGCAGTTGGTGTTCGTATAACATACAACGTCATGGACACATTTTGCAAGCTTTGTGTTATCTGGCTTTGATCTCATTTACAATTTCTAATTTCAGTCCAGTTAATGCTGATGTGCCATCCCAAGATGCATGGTAGCTGTGTCACTGGTACAGCTGCCTGATTACTCTTAAGTCTCAGTGGTAGCTGCTCTCCTAATGAGCCAGGATAAAATCATTGAGAAGTAATTGTGTGCAGGTTTTAGAGATAAGTCTCTGCTCTGCAGCAAAACAATCTTGACAGACAGTAATATTTCTAAGGCAAAATACTCCTCCCTTCTTCTTTAATGAGCTATAGATTTTTAATCTGGGGGTTTTGGTGATGGGCAGGATGAATGCACCAGGGACATCTGTGTGTTATACATGGCTGTATGTACAGACAATGGGGAGATGGGAGTCAAACCCAGCTCTCAGCCACCCCAGAAGTTCTGTGTTGCTGTTTCCTGTGGTAATTTTCAGTCCCAAATCCAAATGCATATTTGCTTTTTGAGGATGGACTGCATTTTCTACCAACCTTTCGTGTAAGCAAAACCACATAAACCCAGGACTTGAGTTACACAGCAAAACTGGAAGAAAATCTACTTCGAATTTGTAAAATAATTCAGAAAATTTTTGTAGCAGCAGATTTTCTGTCTCTTGAAGATGGAATGCAGCTATATCATGGATATTCAAAAAACAGCTAATGTCTCAGAATAAGGAAATTAAAGATAACAATTACTTAAAAGACTTGAAATTTTGTTTGTATATTGCATTCACCATTAAACACAGCATGTCTGGCACTAATTTTGTAATAGCATCTATGAAAATAGGAAAACTCCCATATAAACCAGGTAAGATACGTCCCAAAACATCTTGAGAAAGATTGTGAAATCTACAAGAAAATAAAGACACTGTTTAGAAGTACCTGTTCTGCTTTTCACTGGCTTTCATGGTTTCATAAGAGCAGTCTGCTGGACTCCACTTTCACCATGCTGCTACCAAAATTTTAAACTTTTAGCAGCCACTACACTGCATCTCCTTTATCCCACAGTACCTTGGCTTTGCCTGTTCACGACCCTGTCATGAACAGACATCCAGTAAAAAAGAAATTGGTGAGCTGGAAAAGAAAAACATTGAGAAATCTTTGAATTATCAACTGTACAATAATATTTCCTAATTGTCCCTATCAGTTTTCACCATCTCTTGATGAGAACAGTAACAAGAGCAAATAGCAGATGGCACTGCAAAGGTCTGAGTAAAGATATTCTCATGCAAGTTGAGTCAATTCACTGTGGTTTATTCTCCAGATATTGATGCATCCCCCCAAAATTAAGACATAAAATAAACTTATCCTACCTACTTCATTTGTGGGGAGCATATTTTTTGAAATGCTTTTGTGTCAGTTCAAAAGACCAAAATTTAATTCCAACATTCCATCAGATTAACTCCCTTTTCTGACACACCAAAAGGAGGGTTTTGCCTAACAGGGGAGATGAGAAAATTGTACTTTGTCTGATACTCTGTATCAACCACTTTTTCATCTATAATTTTGGTCTGGAGAGAGAAAGAGACAATCAGCCTTACACTAAACCCTAGTGAGGATTGAGGGGTTTGGGTTGACACTATTTCCATTTGGACTTTTCAAAGGCAAAACACACGACACTATGTAATTTCAAGGAAACCTCTTAAAACAGCATTATGAAAAGTATAAAAATGTGTATAGTTGACATTATTTCATGTTGTAGATCTCCACACACACATTTTGCTACATCCTTAACTTCCCAGATGAAAGAGCTCAAGTTACCCTGAGCCCTTCTCGTGATTTTTAGAGATTTTCAGCCCCTGTTTTTATAGGAAAGGATAAATCCCTTCTCTCACATCATAAGGCCCATTTTAACTCCCCCAATCATTATAAACAAGTGCTGCTTGTTTCCTTTCCATACTGTCTCTCTCCTTCTCTCACCTTACCTAAATTGATTTAGTTTTTCTAGATGTGTAAATTGATATCTTTTTCTATCATCATAAATGATGATAATGGCATCTGTGCTGTTCGATTAATTTTTTCTGTATTTCCAGCCCTCCCTACCACCAGCTGATGTTACACTACAAAGCACTGCGCCACAAAAGGGAAAACCTTTGGTCAGGCCCTGATGCTGCTGATTCACAAGGGTTCTATAAAATCTTCATCTTAGTACCATAATATCAAATCAAAGGGAAGAGATTCTCTCATTTTTTCCCCCTGCCTTTGGAAAATAAGATAATTTGATATGTCAAACAAGAGATGCTGTTATAATAAAAAGACCAGAGAAGAAGAAATGATTTTTTAGAACTGGCCTGGAAGGAGAATTGACTTTTGCAGCTGGTTTCTATATGAAGTTTTTTATGTGTCCTTCAACAATTCTCTAACTATGGCACATTTTCCCTTCTGTATAAAATATGGATTACACTTTCTTACATCTTTGACTATAAGAATTGAGGCCTTGTCTCAGAATGAGCTCTGTGCATTTTGAGCTTTTTTCAAGGCTGACATCTGTCCCACACAATGCTCTGTAGACATAGGGTAGTTTAGGGAGCACCTCATTTGTGAGTTCAGAACGTGATACCCCCTCAAGAATGTCAGTCCCATATAGTGAACCTTTAGATCAGATTGAAAGAGCAAATCTCATAAAAGCATTTATACCTTGTCTGGATAATTCTACTATTATCTATCTTTCAAAACTCAGCTGAAAGGATATATTTTAATTTTCCTCTAGATTCTCTTCTTATTCCTAGAGCTACCTAATTTTTAAGACCACTCATGTATCATTGATGTTATAGGAAAATATGATCAGAATCCATGAAGATAATGCACAGTTATAAACTTGTTTGTTTTTTGATTTCACTCCTGGAGGATTTAGCCTTTATATGGGTAATTGGTGACATTTTCAACAGTCTCCAATCTCCTCTAATGTTAGACATTATAAATTGCATACTGAAAGCTATTGATTACTGAATTTCTCTCTGCAACTGAAAATGTTCAATTTCTTCAAGGAACTAACCCTAACTTTCAGCCTTCTGTTTATACATCATAAAGTATAAACTTTTATGGGATTATAAAATAATCTCATAAAAGTTTATACTTTATCCATCCCATAAATGACATCACACATCCTGTGTGATGTCCTTTAAATGTCAAGAGTTTCTACAGAACTGTGTAAATGCACTTTAATAAATCTGTTCACCTAAAGAACAGGAGAATATGAAAATTATGTGGTATTTGGAAAGGTAGTTTCTAACTTACCATCAAAGAAGGAAATGAGCAAAAGGGAGTTAAAGCAAATAAAGTGTCTGTAATTTGAGAAGATTTCAGCCAAATATGGGAAAGAAATTAAACAAGTGGATAAAAAGCAGAGCAGAACAGTAACATCTTTATCTGTTTACATAACAAAAAGGGAATTTCCTAGAAAACATTCAATTTCATTTCTCTAGAGTGCCTTCCAAGGTGAGTTTGTGGTTGGGGAAGACTTACACAGCAATATTCACTTCCTCCCTCTACCCTAAGAAAAGTAGAACTTTTCTTCTCAAGGAATCAAAGCTTTCAACATCACCATTCCTAAAAAAGAGACCTCATGAAGTTTTATGCCCCAAAGAAAATATAAAACATCTCTGTCTGCACTTGTGTCAGGGAGCTAATAAGTCTCTCAAAATTCATTACAGGCTCAGATTCAAGCCACATTCTTGGTCTGAAGTAGGCATATTTTACTTTACAATGGTTTTGTTGCATATTTAGTAAACTGCAGATTTGTTCCTCTTCCTAAATTTCATGCAAATGAACCTTAATGAATATTCAATGCTCATCCTGGGTAAGATGGAGGAGAACACACGTGCTTGGATTTAGTCTCAGAAGAATTGTATCTAGTCATTGAAATATAGATCAAGAACTTTCTCATTTTTATTCAGACAGTGCATGAAGCAAGATACACATGCCTGCAACCATCAAATTTAGAGAATAAATTTTATTTAAACAAAATTTTAAAAACATTTACTTCCTTTTGAGTTTATAGCAGTATTTTATTGCCTTTTTGTCTTCTACAACTTTGAGTTGTGCCACTCCCCAGAATAATATATCCCTCTGAAAAGATTTATCAGAAATGTCATAACATAAAACCGTTAGAGAATCTTAATTCTATCTGGGTGCATGTTTTCAGTTTCCAAACTGTGAAATGAGTTTTAAAGAAACAGCTTCCTTCTGTCTGCTTCCTACAGACGTAGATGTATCCCCATGGAATTTAAGTTATAGTTGGAATTCTGGTGTTCCCAGAAGGGTATAAATAGCTATTAGACCAATAGAAAATAGGAGAAAAATAGAATCAGCATTAAATGGAGTAAAGAGAAACAAAACAAGTAACATTTATTACACAAAATGCTTCTGAAGAGCTGTGGCTCTTCATCTGGGGCACACAGGAAAGACAATTATTGGCAAAAGAATTGAGTGGGAAAAAACCCTCTGAAATAGTCTAGTTTAATATAAAATCTGTTTCATAATGAAAGTTGTTTTCTCTTTTTTTTTTCTGTGAGCAAGGATTTTTTTGGTTACAAAAGAAATTATGCTCTTTGCTATTTCAATCTAGCAGAATCCTGAATAACAGAGATGTAATTATTGTTTAAGAGTTTCAACTGGTGAAATTACATTTTATTCCTCATTTAAAACTAATTTAAAATAAATCTCTTTGTTCCACAGCCCATCTTCCATATTTTTTTAAAGAAATTTTTTTGAAAGTGATTTTATTAAAATTGTCTGGTGTGCATTCAGTTTTGTCTCCGTTGTAGAGCACAAAAACTCGACTGAAGTGAAATTGGAGCAAATTTGGATGTCAGAAAAGCTGTGTGTAGGAATTGCTCCAAGGACTTCAGGATCCATTGACAGGATATTAACTCAGAATCTCAAAAAGCTGATATGTTTTCCCTGAAAATTTCTGAAGGATTGAGGTGGAACATCATCCTCTACCCATGAGCAGAGTTTGGACCCAGATAAAATGTAGTCAACCACCACTGATTCTTTGGTGTTTCAGTTGTGACAATTCATAATTTATTTTTATTTTATCCAGGTCACAAAACTAGTTCATTTCAGCATTTGGTTATACCAATACTCTGTTTTAACAACTTCATTTGAAATTATATTTCTTGCTCCACTTGAGTGGGAGATGGAACTTAAAACCTTTGTCCTTTTGTTGCTTTCACAAACTGGCATTTTTTTTTTTGCTGCTCCATACTGCCAGGTTATTTCTTTTTTTTTTGCCAGGCAAAGTATTCTAACTTTTCATGACAGCCAAGACAGCCAAATCTGGTGAATCAACAAAAAGGTTAAAGCAAAAGGTAATGCCTGATAACACCTGCCTTCACTGAGTCAGTCACACAAAATGTTCCCAAACTGAGCCCCTGGCTGGGAGCTGTGAAACCAGAGAAGGTTCCACACATGCCTACAGATATTAAACCCACACTCCTTTCCCCAGCCTTTGGTTCTCCTTCTACTGTAGCAAGGGTGAAAGAGTGGATGATGTTAAAATTCCTTATATCAATCAAGACAGACATTTATATTTTCAGGGCTTTATGGTTATCACAGTATTAAAAAGGCTAAATTTTTCTATTTCATAGATGTTTGTACTGCAGCAAAACTTTTGCATAGGTTTCTTTTTGTCTTTCTTCAATCAGAATTGGTTTTTCAAGTGTCAGCAGCAACCAAGATGTGCACAAGGAACCCAGTGGCTGCAATATCAAGAAGGTGGCACCTCCACCATCAGCAGTGACCCTCCAAATCAGGGGCCACTTCACCAAAGTTTAGCTGAGCAAAAAGATAAGCAAGAACCATGATCTGAATAACTGAAATATAATATATTTTTATATATATTATATATATATATATATATATATATATATATATATATAAATTATCCTCTCAGCAAGAATGTTGTTTTGCCACACATGGGAAAAATAGGTCTCTCTGAGTAGGTCACAATAAATCTCTTGGGAAATTTAAAAAATTAAAATAAATCAAGGTGAATGGTACATCAAATCTGACAGAGTTCAAAAAGTGTTAGGACAGTGCTGTCAGGCACAAGGTGTGATTCTTGGGGTTTTCTGTGCAGGGCCAGGAGTTGGACTCACTGCTCCTGATGGGTCCCTTCCAACTCAGCATATTCTGTGATGCTGTGATAGATTTTTTTTGTTTGATTCCAAGTGGAAATGAATGCCTTTCTCCAGGGAGCAGAAAATGCATGGTTTCCAACAACCTTCTTATTGAACCAAAAGCAGATCTTATCACTGGGGTGATGCTACAGCATGAAGATGGAGGAATAATGACTGTAATTTGTCCAGGTGCTAACACACTGTGGCTGGAAGTTTCTTGCTGTAGAGTACAGAGCAATAAATTACTGGCAGTGTATAGATGTTGAAATATCCAATCCATTGGTGCATTTGGAGAAACTTTTTAGATACTCTACAATGATTTAATGCATTATTTGCCAACAATATAGAAATAGAAATGCTGACCTTTATTATGGACCCACAGGAAATTCCTGGTCCTTAAGATGTAGGAAATTTGTCATTCCTCACATGCATTCTGGATCTTTTGTCAAATACAGCTAAGAAAGCTTAAATGTAATTAGGAACTAGCTACAGCAAGGCTTTATTTTTTCACTCCTGTTAATTCTTAGGATAGTTTCAATGCTAGTTGATTCCAGCTAGCACATTTTTAGTTCACTGGAGCTGGGTTCTGTAACACTGATGTGTTTGCATTCAGTCTATGCCCACGGATAACCAGCGTGGAGGGCTGAATGTTAAATAATCAGATTATAAACTAACATCAATTTGAAGACTTTCATCTAGACTTTCACTGTTCTGAACTTCAAAAGAACCAAAGCAGCATCTTAGTATGGCTCTCTCTAAAATGTGAGATCCCAAATGTGAATCCCCCAGAAAATTCTGTGAAGCTTGTCCTTCTCTTTAGTAACACTACCCTTACAGACTTAATTATGGTCTTTATTAACCTATTACTCTTTGTGTCCACCTTCTTGAAGACTATTATGTGGAGAATCTGTTTTCCATAATTCAGTTTCTTAAAAGAGGATCCAGGCATTGAAATGATATCTGAGGAAACTCTTGTTGTAGGTCAGTAAAGAAGATTTGTTTACATTGACTACTTGCTCCCCTGAAAGAACACAGGAAAAAAAAACTTTTGTGGTGCAAAGTATTCTTTTACAGCCTTAAAAATTGCTCGTTTTGGTGATCAGGCCCTAATGACAGTTTAACACAGGGAAGATTGAAATGTCTCCCAATACACAAAGCAGGAATTTGAATACTTTGCCAGGTGTATTCTTTCACCACACCATGCTGAAAGGGAAGGACTAAAGTCCCCAAAATTCTTTTAACACTTGTTAGATAGTGTTGTATGTATTTACTAGGGACAGAGTGATCTGTACCCAAATAAACAATTAGTGAGTACTAACAAGTGTTAATTTTGTCATAGATCTGGATGCTGCTGATCTGATTGGACTGTGTGGAAAAGGAACCAGTATAACCACATGAAGTAAAGTATTTTAAAAGATCAGGCTGGTTAGATATCATGTATCAGTAGGCATGAACTAGTTAAAAAAAAGAAGACAAAATGTCTGCATTTTTTCTCCCAACCTGTGCCATAGGAGTCCAGGCATCTTTCCCTTTTTACAAGGCCATAAAATGGGAAAAGCTTTATCTTCCCTGTTTATACAGTGGGCAACATATTTCTGTGTTACAGGTCTACTTCACTAGAGAAAATGTATTCTATTTAACATGACACCCAGAAGCCAGGGAAGTGCTGAAATGTCAAAACCCCGTCTATGACTGGTGTGTCAGAAGTTTATCTCACGTTATAAAGTTGTTCAACAGCTCTATGATTCCCCTGAGAAAAGTCATTTTACCCACTACACTGGAGCACAATTGCTTGAATATATTTACAGTGAGTAATCAGTGGTGAAGCAAATGCTAAGCTGTAGTTTCACCCTGCTTACTGTGGCTGAAAAATGATTTAAAGTGTGATTCTTTTCCATCTTGACACTTAGTCTGTGAGCACAGATTACTCAGGGTGGAGCAATCAGGGTTGTGTTTCTTCATCCAGGAGCTGCAAACAAAGCCAGAAAACCCTTGGGGTTCATGTAGGGCCTGTGTGGTGGCTCAGGGCTGGCACAGGGATCCCAGGGATGCCTTAGGATTTAGCTTTTCTGTTTTTCAGATCCTGTACTGCTTTAGTGTATAACTCTAAAACTCCATGGCCTGCCAGCTACTGTTCTCCTATTTTATTCAGACAAAACAATTACTCTCTGGGCCTAAAACTCAAGGACTGTCTCAGGCCCTGAGAGATGTAAACAACAGTGATGTGGGGGGCAGACTTGGAGTAAATGACTTCATTACCTGAAAGTGTAATTGGAGGATTAACCCCTGATGTGTAAATGGACCAAAATTATATCTGTCTGAAAAACTCATGGCTGTCATCCATCCTGGGTGAAGCCTCTCAGAGGCTTTTGACTGCCCACGGTGTACCTATTGAAGGCCTTCAATAAACACCCACTTTTATTCCCTTAATTTTGCCTACCCTCTGGTTTAGGTAGCCACTCCAAGGCATCAGCCTTGCCCCTCCATGTGCTGATTGTGGAGGGAAACCTGAAAGCAGAGTGAGCCCTCTCTCCTGACTTAAGATGCCTACAACTATCCTTGAAATCCCCCAGGCACCAGGTGAGGAGAGGAAAACCAGGTTTTGGAGGGTGGGAATGTGTGTTTTGAGGACCACCATGTACCAGAGGCTAAGATCTCAAGCACTGGGCAGGGAGAGTTGTTCAGCAACAAAGCCCAGAGACAAAGTGGCCTTGGTCCCACATCCCTGTGGATCTCCTGCTCTGGCTCCAGGCATTTCAAGGTTACCTGGACAGAGGAGCTGCTGCCTGCCAGGGCTGCTGATGGCCCAGGTAGAGGAGGGACTGCTACCCCAAGCCCCTGCCAAGGTGGGGACACTCCCTGGGGACACTGGCCCTGCTGTGACATCTGAGGACAGGGGCTGGCAGTCCCAGGGGGCTGATGAGGGGTTCCAGAGCCCTGGGAAAAACATCCCTGAGTGTGGAGGGACAGAATGTAAGAGAATAGTGCAGAAGGTAATCTCACCCCTGAGGAGTTGCAGCTGTACTCATCACCAAAGATGAGGAACAGGCCTGCCCTTAACAGGCCACAGCTGTGTCCAATAAGAAGAGTGGTACAAAAGAGTGGGTTAGCTGCTTGAGGTGAGAGTTGGTGTTTGTTTGTTGTGAGGAGTGGCTCAGGTGAAATCAGGAAGGTATGGGGACTTTCTCAATAAGATGACAATGCCCAAGTTCCTCAGTAGGGTCTGCAGACTTCAGGGTACTTCTGGCTATCACAGGGATGGGGCAAGAAAGAGGAAAAAGGGTAAGTAAACATTTAAATGTCTTGTTTATTTCAATCTTGTTGTTATTAGCAGGATAGAAATTTACAAATTATTAAATTAATACTCTGGTTGTTTTTTCTCTCAATACATTATGAATTATAGCTGAATGCTGAAGAATTAATTACCCTTTTTCTCTTGGCATTTGTAGGTGAAGGCCACAGACAAGGCCAAGATCCTTCAGTAAACAATCTCCTCCCTGGATGACACTGGAGTCTCCTTTGGTAACCATTGGAAATAAGCAGCCTTGTGTGAGTACAGACAACACAGTCTGCTGGCTATTTCTATTTTAAACTGACTTGCGGTTCTTCTACTTGCAATGGTTTGTAGCTTTCAAAATCAGAGGTTTAGCCCATCACTTCTGTGTTCATATGTTTATTCCTGCCTCTAAACCCTAGTCTCATGCAAAGCATTAAAAAGAAACTGGTTTGTTTTGCTACAATATCACCAGAATGCTAAAATGTGCTTATTTAAGTGGAACTATATTGCAAGTTATTTACTCCCATTGTGTTATGAGTGAACGTACTGGATGTCTCTCTCACTAGGCTTTGGGATATTCAGTAATAAATTTCCTGAACTCAGTCCAGAAAGTCTACACAGAATAACACTTCAAGATCATCTTTCCCCTATCACCCCTCACAGAGATTTCTCTGCAGTTCTTCCCTTTTCTGTGGCTCTCATAAGTGATAGCCTTATTTGCTGGATCTTGAGCTGACAAGTGTGATGTATTCACTGGCAGCCATCTGACTTATGCACAGATCTAGGCCAAACCCCATCAAAAATGTGTTTAACAACAGAGAATAAGATTAGTACAAGTAACAGCCAGGCCTGAGATAAGTTTTTAAGTTGTTATCCCTTATAATTCTATCATACCCCATTACTGTTTGGTTTGTTGCTTTCACTGTTTACAGCAGCTCTCAGGTTTGTCTATGACATGCATAAACACAATTTCTATGCTGCAGGACTTCTCAGGTGTAGGAAGAGAATATTCTCAGGAATTCAGGGCACCAGGTTATGTTCTATGACAGACCTAGTTAAGATGTCCCACTGGCCCTTATTTTAAAACCTCCATTTTATTTCCAGGCTCTTTTGTCCCTCTCCTTTTGTTTAGTGTCCTTGTCAGTCTTGTTGTCATCTCCTAGATTAAATCCCTACAAGCATTCATTACTGTAGTGTGGGAATATAAACAACTCCTTGGATGACTTCATACCCGTGGAAAATGAATGGTGCAATATCACCCCTCAGTGAAATGGAATATACATCTTAAGCCCCTGACACTTACTCTATTTAGTTTAAAAGCTTCTTTATTCAAGATGTATTTTCCCTCTGTGTTTAAGGAAACAACTGCTTGGCTACTTAGTATCTCACAATAAGTGTCACATCCTTTGCCAAGGAAACGATTACTCCCTTGCAAAGACAAATGACAGAGGTCTGAAGCAAATCCAGGGCAAAATGCCAAAACACAGTTGAAATTAGAGAAGCTGTGAATCAGCAATGCGCTGGCATACATAAATAATTTGAGGAATTTATTTTGTTTAGCACAAGCAAACAAGGCTGCAGTGATGTATGATGTATTACATTCTTTCCGGAAGCTGCTGCTTCACAGGTACCAAACTGCAAAAATTACTCTAAACATTGCCACCGTTAGCCTTGGCATTTTTAAAAAGAGTCACAGATCTACATTTAACATGTCCCATGGCTTGGGAGTATGGCTTCTGATTGTTATTGCTAAATCCTCTAGTGTTTTTTAAAAAGATGAGCCAAGCTGATTCTTTTTTGTAACCTTAGGGTAGCAATCAAAATAACAGTGTATAAGTAATAATTATTGTTCATTGTTTCACCAGTCAGATAAAATGTTGCTGTCAGTATCTGGCTATATGTAAATTTGTTACTTTTATCTTGTATTTTATATGTAATTTTTCATTATCTGTCTGGATGAGGTTAGGCTTCATACCTGCATTATTTGTGTATTTCAAAGATTTTTATTGAACTCTGCATTAATTCTTTACCATCTTTATAAACTGTTTAAAGTCTCTATGCTTTATTCTGTAGCTGAGTCTTGGTTAGCAGTTGATTAGTAACTGCTAAATACAGCATTTAACATGAATTTCAAGTCAAATTCCATCTCATTTTCATCCCATCTCAAGGTATGTAAAATTGTCCTTTAACTAGGAGTATTAACACAGCAGTATCTAAACATATCATCATCTTTTCTTCTTAGCTGGCAATTCAAACAAATAGCTTTTAATTTGTATAAAATATATTTTTTCCTATAATATTTGTTTTCTCACTGCAGAATGAACAGTGTTTCTCAGTAGCCAATGGCATCTCCAGGACTATGTTAAGAGAACAATTTTGAGGCTGAGATATTTGACTGCATGACAAGAAAAGATTCTAAGGTCACAGGAAATTTAGAAGAGCTTTTAGCTTCAGCTGTATTTCCAAGGCTGTTGCTATGCTAATGAAATCTGTGTGGTGAAAACTGCAGATGTTTGCAATACAATTTAACTAACACATGTAATTTTAATTAGGTCACACTTTGCCAAACCCACCTGCAACACAAACAGCACTATAAAGGAAACCTCTCAAAGCTGGTTGAAGGATTGGTCTAAGCGACAAACTCCATGTGTCTGTTTGTTATTCAGTGTTCCAGAGGATTAGTAATTGTAATACTTTTGCTTATTTTACTATCTGAGTTGCCGCAAGTGCTGTAGAACTTGAACACAATTCTTCTGTTTTCTGACTTTGAGCATTTTTATTTTTGGAAGTGAAAGGTAAGAGAAAGCAGCCTGGATGGCCATTATATATCACAGCAAGTATAGTGCAGCCTGAAAGTTAATTCGTTGAGCAATTAAAATAGTTGATGTAGCAGCTGATCACTGATATGTTCTGTGAACTCTGTCAGAAACTTGCAGGTAAACCAGAATGGAGGCTGTCTACATGCAAGTTTGCTACTTGAAAACATTAGAGCTTCCACATAAAATCTTTAGGATTAACAATATGGAGTGTCCAATTGTTCCATAGCACTTTCAAGAGTATGAATCATAATAGTAAAAGGCAGTAGGAACAACATTTTATATTCTTAAAAGCATTTCTATAGATGGCATTTTGTCTGTCATTTGTTATGTTAGTCATGCAAGATTTGTTGTTAGAAACATGTGGTGGTATAAGCATGGATGGTTTTTTTCCATGATGTGTTTTTAAAGGGGTTTTTATCTTTATGAACATAAACTTAAAAGTCTGGCTGATTCTTTTTCCACATGTGACTATTAAGAGATGTTGCAACAATTTTTTTGTCTATAGAAGTTTCAAATATTGAGTCTCCTGGAAATAACTGGGAGTGTAATTCAGGGATAGAAACACTCTGAATTTTGTTAGAATCAGTGTGTAGGCTGAGTTTGAAGGCCTGACAGGTAAATTTTTAGTCAAGGTTAAGGTCATACAGGACTTTGACAGGCAGCAAATAGTCCTGGGGTATTAGCTGGCATTCCAAGATTATTTTTGGAATTAATAATGGCATTTAGGCTGTGTTTGTGATCTGTGCAGGTGTGAGGTGCAGCTGGAGGGGGTTTGTTTGGTAGTGTTACTTGGTCTGCATGGACACCAAAGAAATGAACCCTGTCTTGTGCAGAAATTGGACAATTGCATGAGTTTTCTTAGAGGGCACAATACTGAAGTAAAAGATTGTATTGTTTTCCATCCTCAAATAAGGAGTATTTCATGCTGAAGTCTCCCATTCTTTTTAATGGTACCAGCCTTATGTACTTTTAAAGAACTAAGCTAAAGCTCTTGTCTTAGTATGAAATCAGCTACTACAGGTTTGCATCCATGCTTGGTGTCTTGGGTTTCATCAAGCAAGCGCAGATGCCAGGGCATTTTCTAGCTAACAATCCCATTCTTCTGTCTTTTCTATCTAAATAGCTGGTAAGTTTTTTTACTGGTTTTTCCAAATGCTTTTGAAAGTATAACAGGCCATAAATGTAAGAATTACTTTAAAATAACACTCCTTCAAAAAAAAGATTACTCTGAAGCACTGTTCAAAACAGCTCTTCACTTGGTGTGAAATGAAACTCTCTTAAAGTGCCACCACTGCCTCAGGTACAGGCTGAGCGAGGTGGAAATGAAAATGACTGTTTTGAGGAGGCAGAAGGTCACTGCATTAGTTGTAGGATTGATTTTTCATGTGGAAGAGCATGGTCTAAAGGCTCCCTAGCTCAGGATTTGGGATCTGGGTATTTATACAGCTGCATGGTATGAGAGCCCAGAGGATGTTAATTTCTGAGCACTCAAATTAAGTTTTATATGAATTAAGGGCCTTCATTTATGGGCATTCTGGAGCTCCTATTTGGGATTTGGAGCAAAACAAGTTGTTTGTACAGATACAGCTGTACATGTAATGCCACTTAATATTCCCAGCAATTAGTGTGACAAAATTTGACCTGAATGTCCTGAAGCAAGAAATTCTAGGGTATTAAACCAGTTTGTTTAACTCACAGTGTAGTTTAATAAAGTAATCATGTTCATGGAAAATGGCATATTTAAACACAGATTTTGGTTACATAGATGCAACACTTCCTGAAAATGATATGGAGGGTAGGGAGCATTTGTGTTTTCTGCGTTAATGCCTCAAACCTCTCATATTTGCGGAGCTCAGAGGTTTGGTGGCAGGCCTGCAATATGATAAGGCTTGCTCATAGGGTTTTTTGGTCTCTTCCTAGCTTTTTTTTCCTAGATCAGCATAATTCTGAACTGTCCTCTGCAATTTACCTGTTAGAGTGCAATTTTGCCAATAGAAATCCTGTGTTCTGTGTTAGGCAGAAGTCAAAGGGCACCTCCCAGCTGGCACAAAGGGAAGTTGTGTTAGAACTGCTCTATGCAAGAGAAACAGAGATTTAATTTTTGTATGTTCTGCTTACTTGAGAATTAAAGAGCTGGGGTTTGACTTTTTTCATTTTTTTTTAACTTGTTCAACAGCTTCTAGCCAGGATGTGGGACTAGGTTTCATAACCTGCCCTCTATATTAATTAGGAAGCTGCTTTTCTGTAGGCCTAGGACTAAATTTTTTCTTTGTTGTTAGAGTTGTTGGTTCAGACAAGAGAGGCTAAAAAAAAAGATGCTATTCTTGGAGTTCTCTTAAAGCAGCTCTCTGAGAAGTCGCTCAGGTGAATAAGCAAGTTATATTAATATATGATTGTTGTAGTGCATGAGATAACCTTGTCTTTTCCAGATTCATTCATAAAAGGGGCCAGTTTAGTTAAAAATTGACTTAGAGGAAAGCTTCTCTATAAATTGCCGGAACCCTTACAATTTAAAAACTGAAAAGTGTCTCCTCTGTGTTAAAAGTAGGTTTTCTCCCTTCAGTCCATATAATAGAAAATAGAATTGTCAAAGTTCACAAAATAAAGGAGGGAAAATATTTCTCTGCATTGGGCAAGCAGCATGACAAACTGCAAAAATAGCAGTTTTGGTTTGCTAATGTGTGTGATTCTGTAATTGAGACAACTTCTCTAGTTTCTTGAGATTTTCTGTCTTTTTTTTACCTTCATCTCCTACTGCTCTAATTGCCCCTGAGTCTGATAACTAATATTTACAGAAAAAGATTATCAACTGGCTTTTTTTAAATGATGAAAATAATACAGCATTCCTATGGATTTTGTAAGTTTAAAGAGGAAAATAAACCCAGCAATTTTAATTGTGCAGTTTTATTAGTATATGGTCAAAAAAGATTTTTTTGCATGCTTTTGAAGATTACATACAAACATATTTAATCAAGTGTGATTGCTTTCATTGAATCTGAACCAGTGCTGAGGAATGAATAGTCTTATCTGAACCACAAATCTACTGCTAAATAAAATCAATGAGAAGAGCAAAAGTCAGTTGAATTATGAGCTGACCCTGCTAAACAGGACTCAGGTGACCAGCAGCAGATTTCAATTATTGGATCACCTCTAGGACTGGAAGTATACTTTACAATTAGCTATTGATTTAGGCAACTTCCACACATCATTCTTTTGTCTTAAACATAATGGTTTTGTCATTCTTTTTAACTCCCCAGTTGTTGTACAGCTTATTTCCAAGCCTAAATGTGGTTGTTTTTTTTCCTACAGGATGTATCTTCTGAGTCACTTGTCTTGTAATCACTCAGTAAAGAAAAACTAGATTAAAAAAGACCTAATCAGGGCTGTTGGAACATAGTTTATAAAGGTAGATAGCAGAGCATATTGAAGAAATTAAGTTCTCTTCAATTAGAACCAAAGTTTTTACTTTCTCAAAGGTATCTTTTCAATGGACGGAAGTGCTTAGCCTTGTGAATACTGTTCTGTGGTGGAGTCCAGGAGCAGTACTTTCAAATGTAAATGGAAAAGAGGAATGGATATATTGTGAAAAAGATTATTGCAGTGAATTGCATCTTTGAGGCCTTTTTGAAGGGTGCGGACAACGATGTTTCACACAATAATAAAGGAAGCTGCTGCAGAGCAGTCTCACTCGAATTGTTACAAGTGCATTGTGCTTGTCCTGAGAGGTGTTTTGCAAAAGAAAGGCAGAGCCATTCTTGTTGCTGTCCCCAGCTGAAGGTCTTGGAGGAATTTTTCCCCCACAGTTCCTGAAAGCTTTGCCAAGTCTCAGCTTTGGAATAAGTGAGTAATAGTAAGCAGCAAGCTAAAAATACTGCAGTAAAATACTCTGCTGACAACTAGCAGAGGGGTTTACTGTTTCTTTTTTCCATTTGTTATCCCCACAATTGTAACTGCAGTACATGCTTAGAAAATAATAAGTGTCTTCTTGGTTATACTGATTATTGGCCCTGATAGAGCAGTCTTCTGAGCAACAAGAAATTGAGCTAGACTAAGCATGCACCGTGTCTCAAGTGATCGGTGTATGTGGGTAAGAAAAGCGGGGAAGATGGCGAGGAAAACAAGATTTCATCTTCCTGTGGGTGTGCAGTGAGGGCCAGGGTGCCAGTCATGCCTAAAGATTTTTTACAGCTTTTTATCTATTTTTTGTATCTTTGTAGCCTTGTCGATTTTCAGTATATAAATTTGTGTAGCCTCTAGTACATTTAGTACATTTTGTGCCCTCTCTCACAGTGTAGCAAATTCTTACTTATTCTTGAAATTCTGTTTAGTTTTATCCTTAAGAAGAGAATTTCTGACTTTTTCTTTCTAACAGAACTTGAGACATAAGAAATGGGGCAAAGAAACCCTTAGATCAATGCCAAGGAGCTGAACCAAGGGTGGGATGCTGGGGTAGCTGGTCTCCTATTAGATGTACCTGCAAGGTGTAATAATTAATTTTATAGAAATTGTTGTAACTCTTTATCACATGAGTGCAGAGCCATATTTGTGCACCTGAAAGCTTTCCTTAAAGAGGTGCTTTTATCCTACCACTGCAAGGTTTTTGTTGTTTTGCTCTTAAGCAATGCAGGAGCAGTAGTGGGGGTATATGGCATACACATTCTCTGAAAAAAATTCCTTCACCCAGGATTTTTCTTTTGGGAAGCTAGGAAGCCTCAGAGAAAAAGGAAAAGAATAGATAGCTGATTTTCTTCTCCTCTGTTTTGCTCATATGGAATGTATTTGGAAATTGTTTATCCACAGGTGGTTGTTTTGTTGGATTCTGCTGTAAGTTGTTTTCTCTCATTGGCCAATCAGTGCCAAGCTGTGTCTGGACTCTGGAAAGAGTCACAAGTTTGCATTATCTTTTTAGCATTCTCTAAGTATCCTTTCTGTGTTCTTTAGTATAGTTTAGTTTAATGTTCTTTAATATAATATAGTCTCATAAAGTAATAAATTAGCCTTCAGAACATGGAGTCAGATTCTTTGTTCCTTCCTTCATCTGGGGGCAATGCAAATACAATAGTTCAGCCTAATTGTAAAGTATTATTGGGCATAATAACTCTCTGGCCTACCCTTTTTCAAGATTGGAAGCTTGCTTTTGTAAGTCATTAGTAGTTCTCAGAACCTGCTGAGGGCCTCACCAATGTTTATAGCTAGTTATGGTTCTGAGATGCCATAGCAGAATTGTGGTCTTTGAGGTCCCCAGGACAAGGTGAGAGATGAGAATCTGACTCCATGTTCTTATAATATCATAAAATAATAAATTAGCCTTCTATTATATTAAAGAATGCTATATTAAAACTATACTAAAGAACAGAGAAAGGATACTTAGAGAAGGCTTGACAAGAATGATAATGAAAGCTTGTGACTGACTCCTCAGTCTGACACAGCTGATGGTGGTTGGTCATTAAGTTAAAACAATTCACATGAAACCAATCAACATGCACCTGTTGGAAAACAATGTCCAAGCTACATTCCAAAGCAGCAAAACAGGGAGAAGCAATCAGATAATTATTGTTTTCATCTCTCTCTGAGGCTTCTCAGTTTTCCAGGAGAAGAATCCTGCGCAAAGAGGATTTTTCAGGAAATATCAGTGACACAGAATTCCACATACCTGTGCTAAAACCAGTGAAATGGTCACTGAACTGACTTCACTGTGCCACCATTGTTACAGAATGGGTTTTTTTTGACCTGTGGATCTTTGGAGAATATCACTTGTAGGTAGGCCACTGTTGTGATATTGGGACACAAGATAGATGATGGATTTTGGACCTTATTAGCATAAGAGATTTGATAAACAAAATGCCTTGGCAAAAGCAAAAACAGTACTTTGAGAATTAAATCAAGATTGCGAGAAAATTAAATCAGACATGTTTACTGGAAAAAGAAAATTTTATTAAGCTATGCAAGCAAGAGATGTTGTAATATCCATAAGTTTGTGTATGTGATTTTAACCTAATCATTGTAGTAAACATTACTGGTCTTCCTAGAATAAGTATATAAGCAGTTGTACTCCACAATAAATTTGGATTCTTTGGCCATCTCAAAGTCTTCACCATCTCTCTTCATCACCACTAATAGGCCACCAACATTCTTCTGGTTTTCTTGGGCTGGCTTCCTTTCCAGGGCATTTAAAAACCAGAGTGTGCATCCCCTCTCATGGTGGATGGGACATCTGTGTGGCACTAAAGAAAATGCTGCAAAATCGTTTGCTGTAATGAGAAAGCTCTGGTGAAGCAGCTGTAGTCACTTGTTAATGCTTTTGAAAAAGCTGTTCCTTTGCATGGTACCTTAATGAAACTTTGTACTAAATACTGCAAACTCTAGCCTTTGCACATATTCAACTGCTCCAAATTAAATGGTGGTGCAAAAGGTTGGTGGGAGTTGTGGTTTATTTAATTGGGAATTTTGAATAATTGTCTTCTCAAATGAGGTTTAACAAGCTTTTAAGTCATTGCTATTGCTTTCTGAGCTTGGTTTGTAACCAGGCATCAACATAGCCATGTGCTTTTTTTTTTTTTTCCGGGTAAAGTGTGATGCCTTGCAGGGAGTTTGAGTATAGCCAAGAACTGAACAGGGATTTGGACTGTGTTTTTTCTCCTTTGTGAGGAGTAGTCTCTATACAGCTCCAGCAGGAAATCTGCAGAATATTTGACTTAATGTAGGAATGGCTTATAAAACATGGTGATGGAGGAAATGAATTTTGTTTAAAAATTGGATATATCCAGGCTTGTTCTAAGTACCTGTTGTGTTTTCCTATGATTTTCCACTGTCCGGTTGTTACTGCACCACCTTGTCCTAGTGAGATTAAACATCTCCCCAAGTGTCTAATCTCATTTTGATCAAGAAGAAATCTGTATTCCACATTTCCGTTAATTCTGGTGGAGCAGCTGGTGACTGCTTAATTTTATGTATTACTACCTGATTGCATGAGCTCTGGCTTTGTCACTGCTTCATCTGAAGTGAAAGGTCCAAGTGATTCACAAGCTAAATGAACCCCAGTAGTTCATCATAACAAAGTTTAATGACATGGTGTGATTTTAAATGATGATGCTGTTTTTGCTACTAATTGGTGTTAAAATTCTCTGCTCCTCTTACTTTTGGGAAGGTAAACAGAAGATGAAAGTTGCAGAATGAGGCAGACTGACATGGGAAATAAACAAGTAATATTTTTTTAAAGCTTGACACATGTTACCATGATAGAAAAATATTGTAAACACTCAGTAGTTTTAATAGACACCCAACCAAAGTGTTTACTAAGATTCTTGAGAGAGAGTTCTGCCAACAAGATTATTTGTTTATTAATTTAATCCAACATTATGCTCAGTTTGGCACTGCAACACAGAACTCTAATGCCTGACTTTTGTAGAAGCAAACTTCATGCTTATTTTATAAAGGGTTCAAGAGAAAAACATTTCTCAATTAATGTTTATGTTCATTAGATCTTTAAATATATGGCATTCATTTAATAACAAAGTCAACTTGATAAAGGCCAACAGATTCTACAGGAATAAACCCAAATGTTTATAACCTGAAGCTGGTGAGCATAAACCTTGTTTAGGTTGCAGCTGCCTGCTCAAACAAAAGGCAATGGCTACTCCAAAAATGTTCCTACAGTCAGATGTGAATGAGAAAATGATTATAAGCTCAAGGCTCTTCAAAAGAAAGTGAGAATAATATCTTCCAATTGTTTCCTTTCATACAACTGAGTGTTTTGGGTTTTTTTTTTGTCCCAAGTGCAATGCTTTCATCTTGATTTTATCATATCTTCTGTAACATTAGTGACACTTTTGAACACCTTTCAAAACGTACTGTGGGCACACAGATTTGATGTGGTTTCTGCTAGAAACTTGAATCTAAACGCTCACAGCTTGCATGCAAGCCAACTTCATATCTTAAATAATTTCAGGAATTGCAAGGACAAGCAGCTGCCTTTAGTATTTTCAAAAGGAAAGGGAAACCAAAATCTGCCTTTGAAATTCAAGGTTTTATCTAAATTAGAAAAGGCACCAGCAGAGAAGATATTTTTTGTTGGTCTACCTTTTTTCTTGGACTGTACAGGCTTTTAGATCTTGATGTCCTTTTCTTAAGTGTTTAGCCCTGAATATTGCCAGCACAACAAATGGCCCAATGTAACTAAGACAGGTTACAATCTGTAATTCAGGACATAAGTATTTGGAAATGTCATTTATCTAAAATCAGATTTTCAGTTTTTGAATGTCTAACAGAAATTTCGTGCCCTGAAATTGGTACCAATGAATCTGAGCTAACTCAGATTTACCAAATGTCAAAATGCTTGCTGATGATCACTCTTTTCTCTCAAAACCCCTCTCTACTTTTCTCTATTCACTTGTCTAAGAGCTTCTTTATTCTTCTTCTTTGAGGCACAGGTTTAACAACCATTATCTGTGTTGTACTCTCCCTTGCCTTTCACAGCATTTTGCTCTGCATTGTGATGGTTTTTTTTCTAGTAGTTCATTTTCTTTATACTGTGACCTTTATTTCTTTTTCAGCCTGCTGCACAAATCTATATTTCACATTCATAACTTCCTTTTTTCCCATTGCCTGTTTCTTTCTCATTGCTTTCTCTAATTTGTGTCTTTCTCATTGCCAGGTTTTCCCTCTCCCCTGCTGCAGGTGGAACATAGAATATATCTCTAAAATGGTGATTATTATTGACACTTTATTCACATCTGCCACCAATTGCTGCCTCTCTACAGACAACTGAAATTAAAGCACCTAAACACAGGAGCTCTCTATACTCTCTGCCACTGATTTATCAGTGATATTTTATTCTCATTGCTTCACATACTTGCCCTCTGTAATTTTTTTCCCACAGATGGACTTTTGGCAACGTGTCTGCACTGTCATTGAATCTCCACCTCTGTCTTGATATCATTATTTGATTTTACATCATCAAAAAAATACATTGGGCTTTAAAAAAGCATGACTACTGCTCTGTCACATCAGTCAGGCTATTGTCCATCAGCCCCTCAAGTTCCCTATCTCATGGCCTCTATAGAGACTAACAGTCTAATTTAACATGTGACTTATAATAAAAATAAACCACAAATATAATAAAAATGACAGAACATTAGAATTATATAATTACCATTTTAAACTATGCATAAGGTTTTTTCTGTCACCCAGAAGTGGTCTAAGTTTTTGTAGTGCTGATCTGCCACATCTGAATCCGTCATCTGTTGTGGTAGGAAAGTAAATCTAAAGCCAAAGAACAAAACCTAAAGTCTGGGATCCTGATGAAATGGGTGTGAGGAGACCTTTTTCTGCTTCTGTTATGACTAACTTGCACTTTTCCATCTCTGACTGATATACAGATAAGCAAAATGGTAACTCCCCTCCAGATTAAAGCTGTGTGTGCTTGTGTGAGTAGCAAAGTTGAAACCCATTGCTAATCCTACTTACGAATTCCATAAACTGCTCAGCTGCTGCAGCTGCAATTTGACAGTTACTGCTGTATTTTGCATCTGATGTAAAAAATATGGACCACAAGGGTAGTTATATCTCCCTCCCCACAATTCCTTTAAACCCCCCCTTTCAAGGCATCCCACTGGTTTATGTAAATTATATAGGTGCTGGCTGGGTTTTATTGGCATAGAAATTGTTTATTAATATTTAAGAAACCTCTTTCAGAACAGATTCTAAATAAGAATAGTTCAGTTCTATTTCTTTATTTGTTACTTACAAGGGGAAAACTTGTATATCTATGGATCAGTCACTGTAAGGGGAACAATTATGTTGTAATTAACCTTTAGAGTTTAAAAGAACTTAATGATGGCCGGTGATGAACAGAGGGAGATGGGCTGATAACAAGGTTGAAGTTAATGAATGCTTTAAAAAGGGATGCTTTAAAGTGCCCTAGGCAAACTGCACAGCTTTTCTCATCTGCTAGAAAAAAAGATGCTTTGTTTTCAGATAGATTTTCTTCGATAACATTCAATTTGGGACCTCATCATTCTTAAGAAAAGAACACCTTTTTGTTGGGTGACATAATAATTCCTCTTCTTTAGGAATTTTTGAGATGAAAATGAAGATGTATGATGTCAGAGCATCTGCTGCCGTGTGTGTGTGCTGGCAGAGCCTTTTCCTTACACTTTGGCAATGTAATCTGCATAGTCAGTCCAGGCTCCCTTTGGACAGAATTTGTAGAGCTCTGAGCCTTTCAAGTTGTGTTTGATCTACTACAATGTCTGGCAGATGTTTCAGATCCCTTGTTGAGTTGCTGCTGTGGATACCAAGAAGAATTAGGGTGGTCAGCACAGTGGTCCTGAAGAGTTACCAGGAACCAGACCCCTGGCCACAGGGCTTCATGCAAGTTTGGAGAAGTCAGCTTTTTGCAAAAGAGGATATTTGTAAAACCAAGCTGAAGTTTTGGGATTCATGTAGCAAGGCAAAGCACAGTAAACTTTCTACAAAAAGTCACCCTATTTTCTGCTTTTCCTAGCCAGCTCTAGGGGATGGTGGTGTGAAAATGGAGTGAGACGTTGTAGGGTAAAAGGCAGAGTGTGAGGGCTGAGGAAAAATACAAGAGTTGCAAAGAGGGAATAAATCCACTGAATGATAAACAGGAAGGGAGGAGGTTTGATTGAAAGGGCAGTTAGCATAAGGTTGAGAAAATATAATCAAGACATCCTCTCAATTTACAGAGATCGATACTTTAACAAGCTATTTAACAATGTCTGTGTGCTCAAATTCCTATCTATATCTCCCCAGTATTTCTCCTGTGAAGCTGCTTTGTCTTGGTTTCATCTGGGATTGCGTTTTTCTTCTTAGCAGCTGGTGCAGTGCTATGTTTTGGATTTAGTATGGGAATAACAAAGGTAACGCAGCAATGTTTGGGTTGTTGCTCACCCCAAGTCCAGGACTTTTCAGTGTCTCATGCTGTGCCAGTGCACGAGAAGCTGCGAGGGTGCGTGGCCAGGACAAGTGATCCAAACTGGACAAAGGGATATTCCATACTCCAGAAAGTTTGTGTAGGAACTTGGAGAGGTTTTCTGTGAGGAGCTGATTGTTACTCAGGGCTGGGCTGGGCACTGCTCAGTGCATGGTGAACAATTTTGTTCTGCATCACCTGTTTCCCTCAGGTTTTGTTTCTCTCTCGTTCATTACAATCATTGTTACAATTTTATTAGTATACCTTAATTTGTTTCAATTAACGGACTGTTTTTACCTCAATCCATGAGTTTTACTTGTTTTCCTTGATTCTCTACATCATCCCACCAAGGCAGGGGGAAAGGAACAAGATTTCTGTGGTCCTCACTTTTGCTGGCTGGGGTGGAACCACGAGGTGCATATTAAATAGGGAAAAAAGTGTCATTTCTAGCATCAGAGTGAAAGATTAAAACTTTTTCCTCTCACTTCTCCCACCTCAACCAGTGAAAAATCAGCATGAGGTCTTTATCTGTTATTTTTCAGTGCAATATTGGAAAACAATTGCCTTACCAATTGTGGCACATCAGCATGAATGTGGAACACTGGGAATTAGCTAGACTCCTTTGAAACAGCAATTACTGTTTGTCATAGAACTCCTGCACTGGAATATAGAAAATTAAGCAGATCTGTTTTGTGGCTTTTTTTTCCAAAGCTGCTGTAATGAAACATTGTAATAGTGGCAACAAATCACAAATGATAATTTGCACTCACTAGGCAGCCAATTAAAATTCTGTGTAAAAGCATTGGCGTGATAATATTTTCTGTCTAATATCATGGATTTTGCCTTAACTTCTCTTGTTCTCGGTGCTCTAAAGTGCTAATGGATGTATCTTTCCAACATTTATTTGCCTGGTTGCCAATAGCCTAACTTGGAGAATGGCAATGTTTTACATTCGCTTACCAAGTTTCTGCAGTATGTTGGAAAGCACTGATTTTTATGCTCTCTAACAGATAGAAAAAGCACTCTTTGGGCTGATAAATATTCCACAGAAATGACTGCACAATGCTTTAAAAAACATTAAGTCTTCATCTCAAAATTTTCACATTTTTTAATTTGAGTTAAAAATGCATACTAGAACTAGCATGGTTTTGCAGACCAAGGATAAATAGACAAACATGAAAAAAAAAAAGAAAGTGTATTATCTTTCTACAACACATTTGGGATCTATCTGGCCTTCACTTTTATTAATGCTGCTTCAAATTTCATCAATGGGGAGATATCTTTGTTGTTCTTTACTTCAAAATGCCACTCTGCTCAAGTCCATTTAGTTTGAAGCCCTCTATAGAGTAAAACAGAGAGTAAAATAGGCTGATTTCTTTTAAATTACACCTCCTGAGAAAATAATTGTGTTTTCTTATAAATGGAGAATTCTGTCTTGCTTTCAATTGTGCCAAAGAATATCTGAACATATGTCAAGTTTTGTTACATGTTTCTTTTGAGACAAAGCACTGATGAGAGAACTGTCACTGACACTCCAAGAGATGCTCACTAGAGAAAAAAATGCTGCTGCACTGGGCTTTGTCAAGCAGCAGCTCCATGTGTGGAATTGTCCAAGGAGCAAAAATCATTCCTACTTGAGCAATTTCTACATACAAAGTGTGGTGTGGCCATGCTGGCGCCGAAGTGGTTTTCTGAGAAGTCTTTGGGAAGAGTTTTCTCCATGTGGTGCTGCTCAGGAGTGAAATTCTGTGGGGTAGCTGGTGCTTGAAATAATGAAATCAATTCATATTTTGTGCAGAAGCACAGAGTATAAATAACTGTCAAATTCTGGGGGGAAAACTGTTGTGGAGTGATCTCCCTGCAGGTATGTGACAGGCCAAAGTGACTGGGGAAACCCTTGCCAAAGATGCCTCCTCTCTCTGATTGTCACTTCTTATAACTGGTTCTTCCAGCTTAGAGAACAAGAGACTGATATAACCATGGGAGCATCATTTTGGGGTGTTTGGCTCAGAGAGGAGAAGGTTGTGTCTGCTGCCAGGCTTCATGTGCCTGTGAGAAACTACAGGTTTTCCAGTGGTCCTGACAAGTTTTGAAACCACTGGAAAGAAAAAAATCCCAGTTAATTCCAAAGCTTAGCCAACACTTAATCTTTTTGGAGATAGGCCCAGAAAAATTGCTGTCTCTTTGCACTGTGTCCACACTGTTTTTTCACAGCAGTTTCTGTGTTTTCTTCAGCTACAGTCTCCTAAGTCCAGCCAGAGCTCCACAGAAGAGGAGTCCAGAGTTTCATAATAGCAGTTTTTGGAAAATAATGAGGCTTTGACTTTCCTAGGTATGTTTGATAGAGGTTTCAATCCACCTTTATGTTTTTTGTTAAGTAGGTTTCTGAGTTAGGAACCTTTGGTCTTGAAAAAATCAGGAACAGCAAATGGTTTTTTGCTCCCTGCCTGTGCTGTATATGCCTTCTCTGCCATTGTGCCAAGCCTGTTTTATCATATAACTATAATAAAAACTTGTGCCTCGATACTTGACTTAACTATTAAAAAAAAAAGTAGGAATTAACTTTTTTCTCCTTAAAAGAAGACCTAAACTTTCAAAGAATCTTTAAGTGTTCAAGTAAAAAAAATGTAGCAACTTGAGGAACTGAAAACTGCATGTGGCTAAAGCTTAGTATTTCAAATGAGAGTAGTGCTGGTAAAGAAATGAGATTAGTGGTAGAAATAGTCTTAAACATGGCTTATTGGACCTGGGAGGGAAGGCAAGCCTTAGGGTTCTCTAACAACCGCTGTAAGGAAATAATCTGATGGAAGTGCAATGGCCAGGACTGTGGGTCTCACCCACTGCAGGAGCTGACTGAATACAAGATTTTAGCCTGTAGTTTATCAGAGATGTTTGTGTAGGAGTTTTTCAAATCCTCTTTTTTTCTTAAACTTTCTCTTTGTGCCCTTGATCCCTCTTTTGAGCAGCTTGTTGACATTTTTTGAAACACAATTGATTCCGCTGGGCAAGAAAGTACCATATCTTTCCTCACCTCTGCTTACCTGTTCTTCCGTCTCTTAATTCTCTGAATGTCGCTTCTGTCTTTGCCTCTGTTTGCTCTCTCCACCTTCATTATTCCTGACCTCCCTTGTTTAATCTTGTCCTCTCAGAGTGCCTACAATCCCCTGGAGATGCTTCTCCTGGTCATGGGAGCACAACAGAGCTGTTTCATTGCAGGGCTTTTTTAGGCTTCCTTTGGAACAAGCTGTGAAGGGGAGGTGAATGTCTGCAGGTCACCAGGATCTAATTGCTTCCCCAAGTCCTGTGGGCTGGCAGGGGAGTGACAATGTCAGCTCTTGCACTTCTTTATGAGCCAAGTGATGTTTCTTGTTTTGCTTTTCTTTTCCTCCTGTGGTAGTGATTACATGATTATTTAATCATTTGTTGTTGTGCATTTCAAGAATGCCACTGCTACCCTTTCCATATAGAAGAATGGAAATATAATCCTAAAATTTTTAATGCCAAACCCCAAATATAGACAAAATCGTTATGTTCTGTACTGTGAGTTTTTATCCAGTTGTGATATTGGCCAGAGCAAACTTCTTTTAAAAATAATTTCATAAAGGATAGGGAGTGTGGAGGGAAAAGAAATGTCTACTTTACTTTATGAGAAGCTGCTCTTGAACCCCTGAAATTATGGCTGTGGTAATGTTCTGTCACCTTTGCTAACCCTGATTTCTGCTCCACCTTATTGATCTGGAAGCATCATGTTAAACCAGAGTATCTGTGACTTTAGCCCTTGAGTTCTTTAGAACAGGAATCTGACAGGTGTGTAGGGACACCTGTGTTCAGGTGTATTTCTTTATTCATTTTCCACTTTATCTGCCAGTCTGTGTTTAGGGCAGTAATTTTGGAAGTTCTGCAGGCACAATACTGCCCACAGAATCTATTTCCTCTCTATGATCTCAGCAGATGAGGTACTGTCTGAAGAAGAATTGTGCTGCAGAAGCTTCAAGGTGCTTAAGTCTCTAGCTTACACAGTGTGATTTAAAGGATGGCACAGGGGGCACTTCACTGATCAAGGAGAAACACCAGCAGGTTCCTCCTAGTGCTCTTCAAATAAAAGGAAGCAAAGAAAAGGTCATACAAAAAGAAGTTAAGAAATGGGGGGAAAAATGTGCATCAGGAGCTGTAATGGACAAAAGGTCCAAGCAGGCAATAGCAATGCATCATTAAAAACAAATAATCAACAGATGATAAGTACACCAGCTAACTAAACTGAGATCAACAGTGTGTTCCAATTGTTTATCAAACTGTACTTTTCCTTGTGCTAATTTTAAAAGTGAAATGATTGCTCAAAACCATGAATGATACTTGAGAGAAAAATGGAAGAGTTGGGATAACTTCCACAGGTAATGATACCTGGTGACAAATAAAGACAAAGTGTCAGGAGAAAAAAATGGGTCAAAGGAAGCTTGCAAATGTTTAAGCTCCATTTTTAGTTTGCCACTGTCAGGTGTAATAAAAACAGATAAACACCTGCATGAACCTTTCAGTACCTGGCAGACTCAGGGAATGGCTACTGAATCTGTGACAGGGGTTGTTCTACTTTAAAGTTGGGTAAATTTTAACTCCTATTCCATGATTATTCTATTCAACAGACATTGAGAGCAGTTCTTTAGCTGATAGTTCAGAAATGCTTTCTTCTTACAATGAGAAATGCAGCTCCTACAGATTAATGTATTTTCTGGGTACAGTATGGGAGTGCTCAGGCAGGGCCTGAAGTGACTGTGATGCTTGTCAAATCCTTTGCAGGTTCCCACACATGGCACATTCAGCAGCTCTGTCCTGCTTCCAGGTGAAACAAATCCCAGATTTTCATCCTCCTTTCCCACTCCTGATTGCAGCTACTTTGGAGAGAAGGTACCCATGACTTAATCTGGCGAGACTCACAGTTTTGACAGCTGGGAGATCAGAAAGGAAGGGATAATGCCAGGCACTATCCCTACCTGATCTCTGTGTGACCTTTATGGGTAATAAACGGTGAATTCCAGCTTGGGTCAAAGTTTGAAAACTCTGGCTGTCTAAAAGACTTTTTTTTTTCTCTCCAAGTCATGCCAGCCTTTGTTTCCATGGTAATAGGAATGAAAATCTATTGGCAGCTTGTAGGCAGGCAGCAGATGACAGCTCTCAGTAGCAGATTTCAGCAGCTGACTTTCAAATAACAGTCCTAAGAACCCACTGCAATAACAAGTACGAAGATTTTACTACAATATTGGCTCCTCATGTATGTCTTACTTTAAAACAGAGAGAAAATGGATAAAATTATTACTTAGAGAAGTGTTTGTGCCTCTCTATTGCCAGCTGCTTGCTTGTGCTTTTTGTCTTCAGCCTTGCAGTGTGGGTAGGTGTAATTGTATGTTTTCTATGCAATACATACATGATACTGCTATTTTTGATAATCAAAGTTATTTGGTACCTCTAAAAGGGGGAGGTTTAGGTAAAGAAACTTGAAGAGGCTAAAACTTTCTAGGATGTAGAAGAGAGGAATCTCAAAAAACTTTGGTGAGCAATTTAGGACTTCCCATCAAATGTAAAGGAAAATTTCAAGAAAACTATGAAAAGAGAAGAGGTGACTTGGGGACTCTCTGAAGAGCTTCCCAGGAAGGAACAGAGCAGTAAAACACTGCTAAAGAACAGGTTTTCACTCTGTTTGTAAGAGTGTTCCAGGAAAACTGAGTCAACACCTCTTTGCATATTTAATCATTTTTCCTTTACATGTAGCTTGCATGTTTTGCAGATTATTTTGCTGGTGGCATTCACCTTTTGAAGAGTGAAAACAAGTTAAATTTCAGTATTTAAGTCAATTTCAGTGATGCCAGTATTTCACAAAACTTGTGGAAGCCCCATGCTCAGAGAAATTTCTAAGCTGTTTTCTTTCTCATCATTCTGTCATGAATGTCTCCAAAAAGGTCAGTCCATTAAATCACTTCTCATAAGAGGCCTTAAAAGCTCTGAATTGTTAATCCTAAACTCTTCTCCTCATCTTCAGGACTAAAAAAATTATTGGTGATGCAGTTCCTGATAAATACAGACCAAAGGGCAGTGACTTGAGGTGGGATATTCAAGTTTGCTGACTTTTCTTTCTGCTTGAATAACTATAAATGAATTCTGCTATGAATGCTTATACATGTTTTGGAGAAAACAACAAAATGAAAGATTTCTCAATAAGGAGTAAAAAGAAAAAAAAAGGTGACTGTCACTCGTTAGGTGGTGCATTAAGATGTTTCATTTTCTCTGGGTGACACTATTTCCTGTGGGATCCAAATTGTCTTGATCAGTATGAGGATTTCATATATAATTAGATGTTGTCATGCTGCTTCTCTTGGAAGAAGAGGTTTCTGTGAGATTCTAGCTATTACTTTATCTGTTTCTGTGTACTGCATCTAATATCTTTACTAAGTCCCAAAACACCCAAGATTAACAGAGAAAGTAAATTTTCATGAGTGCTTCAGTAGAGGGAAGATAAAGATCCCATTTCTGGGTGGAAAATTTCATGTTCCAAAGGCCAGAATAAAAGCAATAAACGAATTGTTTACTAATTGTTTACCTTCCCTTCCTTTCCAGTTCCCCAATTGTACCAGTCTTTGCTAGAACATTCCAAATCCTAAGCTAAATATTGGCTATTATGGGGCTAAAATAGGGCACAATTCTCAAGAGTTTGGGCTTCAGATAAGAGTCTTTAATTATTGTTCCACTGGTTTTTATCCCAAAAAATTTGTTTGCTGGTATCTTTCAAGGCAGATGATGCATTTTTTTGTCTGCACCTCTAGGAACTTAGCACAGTAACAAATATGGCTCATTACAAGTTTATTAATTCCTGACACTTTCAGATAAGTGCACAAAAACCTGTTGTTTGAAGTACTCAACAATTGAAAACCCTCTCAATTCACAGTAATGACAAGTGAAAATCTGAAATGGTTCTAGTTGAGTATTGAAAGGTAGCATTAAACAAACCAAACCCAACACGGCTGAGCCTGTAAGGATGGTGTTGAGAGGCTGTTTTTAAAGCTGGAATATGTAGTAAAAATATAACTTCTGAGGCCTGTGTTAAAGGGAAATGGATAGATGTTCTGATCTGCTCCTAGTAATGTGAGGGAGAGTATAGCTAGTGAAGTGAATAATTGTGATGTGCTAAACTTAAGGTAACTTTTTAATGTCCAATATGCCTGATTAGAGCATCAGTGGGGTTTCTGTGAAAAGGAAATTAAGAGAAGGAAAAAAAATCCATTCTGATTTATGATGCTTGTTGTAAGTACAGAAATATTCACTCATCAGCCATCAGTCATTTGTGCTGAAGTTGTGGTTGCAACTAATAAATACTAAAGCATACCAAGTTTCTATACCCACCTCAACTCTATTTCTTCTTGTATCCAGATTCAACCTTTTTCCCTGAATCATGATTCCTTATTTATGGATGCCATACTTTTATTTTCTGCTGTTGTCTAGCGAGGCACTGAAGTGATCTGTAAATGTTAGAAGCCCAATCTCAAAATATTTGTGTAAAAAGGTATCTGAAATCGTCATATTTTTGGGCATGGAGAAGTTTCTTAGAGTGACTTAAGTGCTGCACTTTAAATTCCCTGTGTCCCTGTAATGTAAAAAGCAGGAGAGATAACACTTCATGGACTCAGAGGTGGTGGACATATAAGGAATGTTTTCCTAAGAATCCAAGTTTTTCTGTTCCTCTGTGCTTCAATACTTGGTCTCCAAACAATCTGCCAAAGCAGAAAAGCTCTCAACATGACTTTCCTGTCTTTATACTGAGTGTTTCTAGAATAGAAGATGGTTCTTTGTCAGGAAGTAGCTAAAATCTTTGTCTGATCTTCACAGACAAGATGATGGTAATATGTACCAAGGAAATGTATGAATAAGCTATCTAATTTTATACTAATATTAAACTCTGTTACACTGATATATCACATTTAGGGCATTTAGGGTCTTTCATTCTCTATTTTTTTGCTATTGGTTTGGCTTTGCTTGCTTTGGGGTTTTTTTTTGAGTTTGTAGTGAGAGTTAATCTATTAATATTTTGGGGGAGAAATGGAACATATTGAGAGAATGCTGAAAGGCTGCAGTGTAAATAGAATTTAAACCTTCCTAACATCAAAAATACAAACTGGAAGATAAAGTAGTGTGAGAAAACTAAAGGCACAAGCCTGGGCCTGTTGGCGGTAGTTTTCACAGGCCAGGCATGTGAGAGTTTATATATCAGTGAAGAACAGCCCGAGTTCAGCTATTTTATTGCTTCTGTAATAATCTGAATTGTAATTTTCTGCTGAGATTCAGTTAAATTTTCAGCATTTAATAGGCCCTTAGAATTAAATCATAATATAGGAAAATGTTTGCCCACCTAGACATGTCGCCTTATGTATGTGAATCTTTATTTTCTTTTTCCTTCTTAGGATCTTCTAACATCTAAAGAAAGAAAAAATGAAATCTACATAAAATTATGTGAAAGAATGTTGCACCTCAAGGCTTTTAAGAAACTAAATATATATAAATTCATATTTAAAGCATAAGTCTGACTATTTCTCTGCTGCTGTTGGAACAGAGAAAAAATCTAGAGTTTATCGAAAGTCAGGTATGAGAAACCAATTCAGTAGCAGGCATCAAGAAACTAGTTTTTTTTTTTTCTTGTTACACAAAATTTATATAATTGGAGCAGACTATACAATTGAGATATTCAAAGATATTCCAGAGAGGTAGTGCAAGGATGCAGAATATACTAATTTCAGGTGAATAAACGGATCCTGTTTATTACTCCAATCCTTATTTTCCCTAATAAAAATATTGATTCCTACAAAAATCCACTGTTTTTTTTTTTCTGGTAAACTTCAGAGTGATGGTATAGCAGGGTTTCTATGAATGCATGAAAGAAATTATTTCTAACTATGAGGGAAATATTTTTGACACAAAAATACCAATTTCTAATAAAGCAGCCACTTTAATAGTAGAGTTTCATGAAATAATGAAAACAGATATTAAACCTGTAATTCAACTAAATGTACTCTAACTTCTGTATCTCATGGAAGACATAAGGATTAAAAAGTACAATTCTATTCTGAATCCTCACTTTTAGAAGATCTGCATCATTATAGTGAGAGCATTTTCATTTCTCTGCTCATAAGTTACTATTCTGAAACAAAGAAGTAGAGATGTTTCAGATTATTGGTATAAGCAAGGTCCTGAAAATTATAGCAAGGGAAAAAAGCTGGTAATTTACTTCTGGGACCTCCAGTATGATTCCAGTCCGTGCAGAGGCTAAGAAATGTTTACCTACTAGTCAGTTTATTTTGGTATTTCTTTTCCAATGAAGTTTTTTTCCTAAAATGCTTCAAAATGAAGCAGATGTAAATTTCTATTGAACTTATTCTTTGGTTCCTTTGTTTTTATGAGTTCTCGACTTTTATTCAGTAGGTCTTAAAAGAAAATCTTAACATCTGATGAACTAAAAAAAACCTTTTTGCCCCTCTGTGTGATGAAGGGCTTTGCTCCCTGCTGGCTCTAGAGGCTGTTAGCAACCACAGACCCACTCTCTAAGGAAATCTTTTATTAATTATTTAACAGAGACAATTGACTAGCTGTAAAAAAGTAAGAACACCAACAGATTTAGGACCTCAAAATTATTATGAAGCCCTTGCATGTGTAAGTGCATAAAGAAAATAAAGTAGATAAATAAGGCAAATTTGGGCAAAAATTGAGTTCCAAGAAATTTCCATGTAGAACTTGACTGTAAATACACAGTGTTTGTGTATTTTCTCTTTTTCTTTGTTTTGTTTTTTTGTTGCGTTTTTTGGTTTTTTTTTTTACAACAATGTGACTTATTTAAATGACTGTGGATGCTGTTTATTGCTTTTCTAATATTTTTTCTTTGCAATGATGCTTAGTAGCACTGTGAAGATTCCCAACTGTCTTAGAATTAAATTTGAAACAGCTCCTGAGTGATGGCACAGGTCAGAAGTGCAGTAAGACTTTGTACCAATGCTTCTGTGACTGCATTCAGGGGAAGCTTTGGATTATGATAAATTATATTATTTTTTATGTAAATCACAATGTATGAAAGATTTTTATAGTCTCCAGGAAGAACCTATTTCTTCATTTTTAATTAAGCTACAAGAAAAGCAGTGTAAATCTGTGCTGCACTGAACAAGGATCATACATAGGCATTGAAATCACTTAATCTAACTTTTAAAGGTGTAATTCAGCATTATGTTCTTGTATTTGCAATTAGAGGGTTGAACAGATGTGGAAGGCTCAGTCTAACATGAAATGTTAAAGAATCTTTATTTTTAAGGTATTGCTCGCCTAGAGAAAAGAGTAGAGTTTATCTGCTGATTCAGATATTAGTTCTGTTTAAATATATTAAAGGTGTGAAGGATCTAATTTTGGGGCATGTGAATGTTCTACTGAAAATTCCACTTGAAATTATTCTCATAATAGATTTAATTTCTACTGGTTGATTCTGACATAACAATTGGGAGACAATGGTAAAGGATTTTTACAGTTCTTATAGTCAGATCACACAGGTATCAGATAAAATCATGCCTATATTCTTAATAAAATGCTATTTTTTTCCCCCAAGATACACCGTAAAATTGCTTTTTCTGTAATTGCACTGCTACAACCAAAGTTCTATGCCTAAGACTGCTGAACATTCATGGTGAATCACACAAATACAATAGGGAAAAGAGAACAGAAGTGACATTTTTCCAGGGAGTTGTTTTCAGACCTGTGAAGTAATTCTGAAAGCAGTTATTTCAGCTGTGAAGCAAGGAGAGCATATTGCTGAAGCCTAAAAGGAAAGAGGTTGTGTCCAATGAATAATTTTGGCTTTTTAAACAACCTATTTGCTGATAGAATGTAAATATAATTTGTTTTTTTTAGATTATTACCCAAGGCTGCCTACACATTGGCCATTGCCCCATTGCCCTCCTAGTATTGTTTTCCATTGTTTCTTAATTATTTTTCTTTCAAAAGATGCTATACTTGATCTTTTGCTCAAGTACTGTGTATAGATTGAATTGCAGGGAGAAATCATATATTGCACATATGTTGTGGTAATGTGACATTTTCTTTAAAATAGACAAGTCTTAGACTTTATTAAGTCATTAACATTGTCCACAGAATAAAGTCTGTAAGAACTAGAAATGCCAGAAACAGGAAGCTGTAGTCTTTCCCTGCAATATAAATGTAAATTTTTTCTTGAAGTGTTATGAATGTATGTTCATATACATTTAAACACCTTCTCTTTTAGGTCAACACCAAATAATTGTCATGTAATAAATAACAAAAGGTCCCTAACCTTAATTTAAACAATTGAGGATAAAAAGCACAGTATTATTATTTGGAAGTATTGAGTCAGAAGTAACTCTTCGTGCTAATTGAGCAGTCTGGCTGCTGAGGAAAGGCTGTTGTGGTTAATAGAACCCCAGGCAGAATTTTCTAATTGTGAAAGCATCTTGCAACTGTCAAAAACTACCTTTTAAAGACCCTCATGGCTATTTATAGATATTCTCCTGAATGTTTCCTAAGTTGAGCAATAGCAAACTTTGATTTGAAATGCCCTGACTTAAGGAGTCAGGAAGAAACTTTCCTGACTGAAAATGATGCTGAGTCCTACCTCTATAATCATGCCTGCCAGGACTCTTGAATTTATTCACCAAGCAGTCTCTCTTTTCTTGTGTTGAAATAATCTCTTCTCCTTGTTCATCAATATTCCCAGAACCTCTCACTACTTCAGTTTGGTGTGTGCATGCTGCCCTAACAGGGACTGGATTCTGTTACCTTATTCATGCCCAGAAATGCCTCCAAATGAAATTGAATTGAGGTAATGAACACTTACAGGGTTTCATCCTGAAGCTAAGGAATGGAGACTGACTGGCAAGTAGCTTGAAACATTTTTAAGGAATCCCTTGAAGTCTGCCTAGTAATTTTAGGGGTGTGTAAAATCCTTTTAAGCAAGGAGAAGCCATTTTCCTGGCATAGGGTTGGAAATTATAGGTGGACACTAAAATGGCATCATTGAAGCTCCTGTTTCTATGGCAGAAATCTGCATGGATAATATTCTCTTTATAATAAATATAATCACAAATGCATAAAGCCAGATAGAGGTCAAAATCCACTAGAGGAGAGGATGCAGGGGTCAGATACAGAGACAATGAAAAGAGGAAAATGTAAGTAAAAAAAAAAATTAGCTGAGAAGCAATGGGGTCCTTCCCAGTGAGTGATATATAGCAGCAGAAGAATGAATGAGAAGTTTCTGCAGCATTAATTGTGCCTTTTCCTCTCAAGGGAGCTCCTCATTCAAGGATTGACCCCTTGTCTGGCATTGTGTGAAATGTGATTTTGTTAATTAAATACCAGCTTTGTGAATGCACTGAGCTCTTCAAATTAGCCTATTAGCAGTTTAAGACAATTAGATGAATTAAAAACAGAATTCCTGCTTCAATTAAGACAGCATTTGATCCTCCTTCATAACCTTTTTTATTTTTATTTTTTAAGTACCCATTTCCCAGCTGTTTTAAAATGATGTACTGGTATTGCAAAGGCTGTCCTGGCTTCTCTGGCCAAATTCTGCCAGTGTAACTCATGGTGAGTAATCCTTCCCTGCCTGAACTAAATCCCTCCATCTAAAATGAGCTGTTCATCTTGAGCCAAGTGTTGCTCTGTGGAGCTCAAGTAGCAGAATGGAGTCCTTGCTGGAATTTTGCTGTACAAATATTCACAACATGGAGTTCTGGTGGGTGAGGTTGTTATTTCTTACATTTTTGCTTAACAAGACTTCCTGCAGAGATCATTACCTAAAGGGTCCCACTCATTACATGTGGAAATAGTCTCCCAAAGAGAATTTTGGTATTAGGAAACCTAATGTTGAAATAGGTAAGGAGGTTTTTATTCTATTTTTGTCTTTAAAAAAACTCCCTATCGAAGTAAAACCCTACATACCCCTTCAGATGTGATAGGTTAATGCTGCTCTGTCACCCTGCTCCCTGAATTGTTAGGAGGTGTAGGCAGGACGTGCGGAGGGTGTGGGTGGCTGCATGTGATGTAACTCAAGGGAATATTCTTTGAAGAGGCTTTGAATATGCAGTAAGTAGCACTTTAAAAACTGACAGATTTTGCGAAGCCATACTTGGCAGCTTGAGTGTGATAAATAAGATTTAAAATGAGGCTTTTCCTTTTTTTTCCCTGACTGAATTTGTCAATACAGATGCTGCCATTTTAGCCATTCCCATTGAAAATGCTCTTTGAAAATTGGCAATTTTATAAAATTAAAGTCTTCTAAAATCCTGCAGTTGCTTGCATGGGAATTGATGAGAATGGCTTGCAGCTGGTAACTAAGCCTAGAAGTAAACCATGAGTAATGAAGAGAGGTTATGAGTCAAGGAACATCCTCATGCCTCCCCCCTCAGTACCCTCTGAGGCAGTACAAGCCCTGCAAACCACTCCAGGCTGTATTTGGATGAGTGCAATTACAAAAACAAATCCAGTTTTTGGTGTGCACGGTGAAAATGCTCTTTTAGAAGTTTAAAACCTCTAAAAGTTCTTGTAGTGGAGCGGTGTGGCCGGTGGAAAACACGCCCAGGCTAGAATGACCAGCCCGCCCCCAGGCGAAGGGGCGCTTCCCCAACACGAAGCCGGGCACCGAGCCTGAGGCACTAAACTGCCCTCAGGACGGTGGCCGCTGTAAAACTCCGAGCCGCAGGAAGAAGAGGCGTCTCTCAGTCTCTTAGTATGATCGGGTTTATTAGGTCCCGAGGGACCAAACACTCCCAATGAATCCAGGCGACGGCAGCAGAAAACTGATAGCCACGAGGTGTGGAGAACCTCGGGTTTTAAAGGAGATGGGAGGGGTGAGGGGTAACAAATAAGGAGAGGGAAGGGAAGGATACATTGGGGATTGACAAAGCAGTAAAACGAATCATGTACAACTAAGGGGGGGGCCCCGGCCCCTGAGTCAATCACCCGACACCCTGGCCAGAAGCTTCTGGAAAAAGAGGCAGGGGTGCCGAGTGACAGGCAGGCAACCGGGGCTGGGGAATAAAAAGATACATGTGATAACCATAGAAACTGGGGAGGGGTTTGGGGATTGACAGTTAATTGAGTTTTTGGACAGGACCTTTGAACATGAACAATGGGGGTGAACAGAACAAACGAAAAACGAGCTACAACATTTTAGAAGTGCCCCCACTCTTCACTGTGCATTTGTCCCTCTGAATGTGAAATGCTAAAATTGCCAGTTCCTCTGACACGTGGTCTCATCTTGAAAGAACTGGTAGCAATAAACCAGATTATGAGGTCAAAGTGATGTATAAAAATGCAGTTCAAAGAGGTTTTTTCCCTTAGATGCTCCCTAAAATTTTCTTTTAGTGTGTGATGAAGGCTGAGACTCCCTGGCAGAGCTACCCAAAGACCTGTGCAATTATGCACTGCAGTTTGCTGCATTTTTATTGTCTCTGTTGTATCTGAGATATCACTGTCCAAGGAAGGTCTTGCAGTGCCCATTTGTGAGAAGCTGTGTGACAGAAAACTCTGGGGTTTTTGTGATTGCTGAAATCATATGAAAATCTTACCACATTTTATCTTCCATTTTATCCTCATTCCAGAAGCTGTGAATGAACTAAGTTTAAATCCTGTCTCTAATAGGCCTGTTATCTTTTAGGAAGTTGCACCACAGAAAAATAGGTTCTATAATCATTTTTCCTTTCATATTGGACGTTCTGTAGGCTAACTCATTGCAAAAATCTATTTCCTGAAGTTCAAAACATTGAAAACACAGGGCCTGTTTCCCTCCATCTCCCTCCCCTCCATATATAGACACATTTACATGGAAAAAAACTCCAAATTTTTATTGTTTTTATAGTAGGAAAACATTACATTTCAGGGCTTTCTTCAATTTTTAGATGCTCTATAAACAAAAAATAGGGGAGTGGTCAAGAGTAATGATCTTATAATCCAACAGATAATGTGAAAGAAGTAAGTCTTCCTACCTGGATTAATGTTCTCTCAGCAAATGCTGGTTTAAGCATAATATACACAATATTTAATAGTCTTAGGATGGCTGAGAAGCAGTGCAGTCTTGGATTATTTTGATCTCTTATTTTGATTTCTTTTTCTTTTAATTTTACAGGATGCTGCTGCAAGTCCTTGTCCTTCAGCTTGTGATTTTCATCTCATGTGGATTAGAAAAAGCATTGTAATACTCCAAAAATCAAGGCCAGAGGTACTTCTCACCACAGAATGGGTGCATAAGAAACTCAAACTCTGATCCTATTTATATTCTAGGTATATTTCAGAAACTGAGATTCCAAATTTTGTCTGAAAACTGCTTCTCAGGTATTTTCACATGGAAAAGCAGGAAGATTTTTGTTGACAACAATACTAGTTTCATCAGCCCTTGTAAAATGGCATCTTTGTATTAAGTCTTCTATCCCTCTGATTAATTAAATGTTACTTCATAATGAGTAAAATTTTGTTGTTATACTGTATAAATCTATATCATAGATAATAATAAGCCAGTACTTTTAAGCTGGGCTCTGTAAAGCTGGATTTGAACCACAGTATGGATTTTGCTGATGTCCTGTAGGTAAAGGTTGAAGGCTTTTTCTTATTCCCAGGTTTATACATGGATTTTTTTTTTTTTTTGCCAGAGAAGACTTTGAGAACACTGGCTGAAATTTTACCTCCTTTTTAGGCCCCTTTTTTACCCCCTTTCAAGCCATCTGCAATTTGATTTTCCTACAGCAGCCCCTACACATTGTGTACCATCCTTGAGGTGCAGCTGATCTCAGAGTACCTGATGCAGTCATGCTGACAGCACTTTATTGTATAATATTTTTTGTCATCAGCTGTAGAAACATCTCAATGGAAAGTGCCACACCAAACTGTGACAGTGACAGGTGAGGAAAACAGACGAATCTAAAATAAAAAGAGCTTCCTATGCAGCAAGCATTAAAATAATTTCTTCGATCAGAAATGAATGGGAAATATCCACCCCCTATTGATATGAGTTGTACAGTAAGAAAAAATGATCATCTTTGCTTCCAGTGAGTAGGAAAGACATCCTTAAAATAATTGGACAAATATGCTGGTGTGTGTTTCAAAAGTCCCACAACCCCTGGTAATTTACTGATCTAAAAATTGGCCAAGGCAAATAAATAATGACATTAGTGTCATCTTTTTTGACGTCAACTCTGAAGAAATTAGTAATATTGAGAATTTTATTATTTTGTGAATATTCCATGAAGAGAAATCAATAAAAGCTGATATAATGCATAGAACAAGTATAGTAAATAGAAAATATGAATTATGCATTTGTCTCAAGGGTTTTCTGATGCCTTGGTTTGAATTTTAAGTATTCAGTGAGACTAATAAACATCAAAGTCTATACATATCTAGAAATCTTTTTAGAAATGCTCCTGCTGTATTTTGAGGCAAGTATATTTTCTTCTGTGAATTATCTCTGATACACCACCAGGAAAGCATCACTAAGAGGTAAAATAATTTGCATGAGACAACAGAACAGGAAAGATCAAAGTGTAGAAGAAAATCTGTGTCTATTTTTTTTCCTTCTCCTTTTCTAAACACTTGATACATTTCTGCTTGTTCAAGACTGGCCACAAATTGGGAGCACTTTTAATATTATAATGAGCAGCTGTGATAAAGTGCTAAAAAGTACTGGGAGCTGTCATTGAACCCTCAGAGTTTTATGAAGAGTTTAGAATTCTGCTAAAATATAAAAACAAAACAAAAATGTTGTAGTAGCTAAGATAAGCATTTCCCACAAATGCTGACAGAGTCATTATATACACAGAATAAAAAGTATCACAGGAATATGCTGCAGGATAATCTAAACTCTTGGCTGTTACCTGTTGCATTTGGGTGTCAGCAATGGAAACCTGCATCAGCTGAGTGATGCTCTCCTTTGTAATGCCTTGGGAAAGTATTTGTTTAATCATTGTCATGGCAGCATGAATGAAGTAACAATGAATTATTGTGCTCTCTTGTTCTGGGTTTAGCAGAAGTAAAATTTAGATACAGAAACAAAGCCTTACATTGGTTACACTTAAAAAAAATTAAAAATTAGAGAAAATGCTCCAAAGAATGATATCTAGGTGCTCAAAGTGTAGCTCTCTCAAAACAAAACAAAAAATCAGATGTTATTTACGTTTTTCATGTATGAATATTTTAAAAGTAATTCTGAGAAGCCCAGTTTCTAAATCTGAAGTGTTCAGGACTAACAGTCAATCCCAGCAATTTTATTACTGAATCATCTTGCTCGATCATTCCATCTGTGGCAGCTACTTGTGTGTATCTCCAGGAAGATTTGGGATTTTGTACTTAATTCCATTTTATTCTTTTCATGTTTTTAAATTTTTTTTTAATTAATTTTACCCCATTTTTCATCCAGGCACACAAGAATGCTCTTCTGTTTGTACTGGAGCAATCAAAAAAACTCAGGAGGTTTTAAAGTAAGTGGCTTATTTTTTTTCCCCCCCTCACAATTCCTGTGCAAATATGAAAAATAGCTTTCACAGAATGATCTTTATTTTGTTTTATTTTAATGACATAGATTTCAAAAGCTAAAAAATTGAGACCAAGCTCAATGATTAAGCCCATATATTGAAGCAATCAGAACCCACTGTTATTCAGCCATTCTGTTCATCAAATCTCTTGTTATTAACACAGGTAAATACCTACAGTGTCTCTGGCTTTTTTCCCTTCCTTTCTTTCTAAAAATGTGCTTTATTTTTATGGCCACCACCTGTTTTTTCCTCCCTCTCTTTCTCTTTTTTGGGAACATGGGTATGTTCTTTTACCTGCTTTATGATTCTTTGTCTGATTCTCTCAAAACCGCTTTTCTTTTTTTTTTTCCTGCCCCTTTAGCAGATGTTCCTCTCCTATGCTTAAATTCTGGCTGCTTCTCTTTTCCATTTTTCATTTGTTTTCTCTCTCTCCTGCTGGCAGACAGATGGGGGCTTGCTGCTTGGCACTGAAAATGTTATGGAGAGGGTTAGTTCCCATCCCACTATGAGAACAGGCTGTTCCTGTGATATTTCCTTGCAAATAGAAGGAGAATACTCTGGAGCAGCAAATGGCACCTTCCTGGGACTGCTCTATTTTCATGACATTCTGAAAAGTCCTCCAAGTGTATGGAAAAATTTGATATAGGGCTGACAGCCTGGATTTGAGCCCTTTTTTTCCCCACACAATTGCTACTGTCATGTACTTGATCTATTCAGGTTTTTTTTTCTTTGTATTTTTTGGGTGATGCATTGAAAGACAAATGTGGAAGAAGAGCTGGCTTGTGCTCTTCCAGTATCAGCCTGGAGTTCTCAAAACAGAAAATGTTCTTTGTCTCAAGAAATAATACATATATACTCTGTATATGTTGAGCCAGAACTGAGTCTAAGCATACATCAGAGGCTTGTCTCATGTGCTGATTTTTATCTGAGCAGCCTGGCAAGGAAGCCATATCATTAACAAGCATCATTCCATCCAGGCACATTCTATGGAAAGCCTCTGCCACTTTTAAAATAGTAGGTAAAAAAATAGTGGATGTGTGTGTGTGTTATAGTTCATATGAGCTTGGTTTGAAAACTAAAATAAAACTGTTCCCAAAGAGTTTTTACAATTGATATCTACAGCTGAAGAGGCACTGGGAGAGTGCCTTTAGCAAGGAGCAGTGCTTTACCTGCAGCTGCTTACCCATTGTTCCTGAGTGCTTACCCATTGCCAGCCTTCTTGAAATAAGGTCTCTATCTAAAACAGAGATTGAGAGTTTTTGCAAAAGCCACACTCAGAAGGAACCTACAAATGGCATGACATTGGTTTTCATATGCAGCTTTAATTTCTGAGAATGAAGCACTGTCTTCATCTGAGCTCTAAAAAGTTGAAATTCAATATATTAAAAACCTCATTGTTCCAACAGACTAAAGTATTCCATAGCCAAGGATCACCTGTATATTTGTATATTTGCTTCTGACCCATGATCAAGTTACTTATTACCCATAAGCTAGTTGATTACTAGAAGAAGCATCTTATTTTTTCCTTTACTCATTCAGTGGTACTTCAGTGTCTGGGATGTGAACCTCATGTGTGTTCACCACTCTTACTCAGCTGAGTAAGAGCAGCAAAACCTCCTTTATAGTAAAGGAAACTGAGCTTCTCTTCACTACCTCTACTTCACAGAGGTAGAATTTTAGATTTCCAGCATTCGGAGCAGTTTCCATATTTTATCATAACTCTAGCCCAATTTGCTTCATAAGCAAGAACTTCTCTGAATCATAGAATAATTTAGGTTGGAGAAGTGCTTTAAGGTCACTGAATCCAAGCATTAACCCAGCAAAACCATGCCCACCACTAAGTCATGTCCTTAAGTGCCACCTTCACTGCCAGCAGGCCAGGAGCCGCAGTCAGGTAAAGAAAACCAGCGGAGAACCTGCTGGAGCCATGAGATGAAGCAGCTCCCACCCTTTCTACTCCAGAGCTGCACATCAAGACAGAGCTGAGCTCTGCTCAGAGGCAGTTTGCTGCTTCCTCATTCAGCTTCCAAGTCCCCATGAGTGGCAGACAGGAGCCACACAATTTGCAGCTGGCCTGGGGCTCAGAGGGAGGACAGAATCATCTGTGGAACAGCTCAAGCCCTCAGCCCAGCTTCATGATGCCTTTAGAAATCAATAGGAGTTGCATAGAATTGAATTTGATGAAGGCTTGTGGAGACCAAAACTGCTTTTGCTCTCCCCTTTGTAAAGCATTTGGCAGTTTTGAACACAGACTTAGAAGGGCAATTTAAGGAGTTTTTATTCATCAACCATCTTACAGCAAAAAATGGGTTATGTAAGAAAAAGGACATAGTTTATATCATTTACACTAATTATTAAATGGTCTCTTTTTACATGCTCTTCACTCTGGTGTTTCAGTGACACCCATAAAAGTAAAAGCATTCTTTTTGCATCAAATTGCTCTTCATTATTAGAAGCTCTTCCTATTAGTTTCTGAAGATACACCAACAAAAGCAGTTACACAATCCAAGCCACAGTACAAGTTTGTGCAAGTTTCCTGGAGTCACTCAAAACTCCTCAGAAGGGAATTATCCTAAACAATTCAGCTTATATTTCTAAAGTTTTGATAATTAACTGTTACTGAAGTATCAAAGGAAAAGGATTTCCTGCCTATTCTGGTAGCAGTTCTGTCTTAAATTAAGAGCAGAATAAAAGCTTCCTTTTTTCCCCAACTAACTGTGCTTCCACTTGACAAATCATTAGATGTAATAGATCAGCTTCCTCTATTTGCTGCAGTAGTCTTGGAAAGTGGAAACTCTATCGTATTCTTTTGCAGGGATGTTCAAGCAAAAGTTGATGCATAAGTTTAAAGTGGCAATTAGGAATAAAAAAAATGAACAGGCATAAAAAGGTTTCTGGAAGTTATTTACTGTTTCTTGAGATGATGGTATGTGAAATGATGCAATTCAAAGAGAATAACACCTTTAAAAGGAATAAGAGAAAGATTTCTAGTTTATTTTTTTCATTAACCCAGACTCATTTTTAAAAATCATTTTAGTGCCCAGGTGTCAAAATCACAAAATCTTTTGAGACCTGAGACACTCAGATGAATTTGCCTCAAACATTTCTTAAATTTCCTCAATTTTCAGATATAAAATTAAAAGTTACTTATTATCCTTGATCAAGTTACTTATTACCTATGAGGTAGTTGATTACTAGAAGAAGCATCTACATGTTCTTATGGATGATAGGACTATTTCTTTATTCCTAAAATATATATATATGGGAGTAGTCCCCTTGTCTTTCTACATGAAATTTATGAAATTTAGATATGGAACAGCCCAAATCCTGCATTTTCCTATAAATGTTTCTATTGATTAAGAATTGAAGAAAACACAGAAATGGGAACTACTCTTACAAACTTACTCTCATCAGATGTGTATGATGGAGGGCTGTGTATGATGCCAGCTTTATGACAATAAACCCCTCACCAAGATGGATCCTCCAATAAAACCTTCCTAGGAAAGGCAATAAAACTGGATATCACTGGGCAGTAGAAAGCTCTGGAAGGGGAAAACTTGCTTGCAATAGGAATTCACTCCCTTCATTCAAAGCTTTCTGCACATTGCAGATCACAATCAACTCTTCAGTCCTCCTTCTCCACAGACATTTTAGCCTGAGATGGATGTGGGACAATCAGGATAACTGCTGGAACAAGATAATTAACTGAGATTGCTGACACATGGACTCATACTGCCAAAACAAATGAAAAAAAGCCCAAACCAGGTGATGACTATCTGAAGTTTTTTGTATTCTCAGGTATATTTGATCTCTGTGATGAATCTGAGCCTGTCTTCAAGCAAGCTGCAGAAAGAACTCTGAGTTTGAGCATGAAGGTGTCAATAAGCAGTTGTTTTAAATGAAGAATTATCAAAAAACATAAAAAAAGAAGTTAAGAGTGAATGTGAGGGCATAAAAAGAAAGATGAATTTTTCTGTGGCCTGGTAAGTATTCAAAAACCGTGGACTGAGGTTTTTTTTCTGTTTCTCATAGAATTGAAAATAATATCCTTCTAAAAGTGAACCAAGGGGATGTAGGCCTCTCTGCATGGTGCTGAGAGTGTTAGGAGTGAAAAGAGATTGTTTGAGATGCCTTATTGTTTGACAATAATTATGGTAATGCCAAAAGAGATTCTAAGAGATCTGTTTGTATGTGTGAGATCTAGAAAACTAAATATGCTGATACTTGGGACTGTAAATGTGTGTATTACAAATAATTAAAATGACATTTTAAAATGTTGTTAAATTCTACTGGTTATGTAGGATTGGGCTAGAAAAGGGCTGAATATTGATAACCAACTTGGCAACGAGCAGTACTCTCTTCTCTTAATTTTCAAATATTTTGCTATCAGAATACAGCAAAGGTAGTTTTGTTAAGATCTTGATATAAAAAGGCTTAAATGTTTGAGCAAATGTTTTGGGTTTTTTTTTTTTTGATGGTGGGAGGTTGCCTTCTTTCTTCAGACAGAGGGTGACAAGTAAAGGAATACATAAAATGAAAAGCAGGGATAGGAAATTGCAGCCTTTGATTCTCTCGCTTTCCTTTTGATTTTGAAAAGATCACAAAAGCAGTAAATGGACCACTCAAGAATTCCTTTTCTCTTTCAGCTCTGGGCTGCTTGGAGATCTTTTACTTTCTTCTGACCCCTCTGTGGCATCCAAGACTTGCAGCTGTGCAAATTCCACTTTTTAGATTGGTAAATTGCATCCAACAAAGTGTTAGGATATAACTGAGGAGAGAAACAGAAAAGCATCAATTAATAGGAAAAGTGAGTGCACCCTGACACCCTAGGAAATGTAATGGAAAGCTGATCCATATTTTGATGTTTTTTACACTTTTCATGTTTTTTCACTAATGTTAGAACAGAAATAGTGATGCTATTTCTTTTTGCTTTTCTAGGCTGTGGATTTGGAAGGGAAGCGATGAAATGTGGTGAGTAGGTTGAGGTAGAGCAGCACTGTAATGTGCAAATGATTGCCTTGGTTATATCATCTTGCTTTCCTTCAGTCACTTGTGGCAAAATAAGATTTCTTGCAATGCTGACTTTATTTTCATGGAGAAAGGAGTTAACTCTGTGGGTGGTAAGGGTTGAAGAGCAATTTACACCTCACTGGGCAGTCTGTGTCATTTAACTTGATATGATCTTGTTATGTATGCAGCACCTTTCTAAAATTTCTGGGACTTCTTAATGTCATCTATTCCTGCTCTGTATTAATTTTTTATGGGATTGAAAAAAAATCAAAGTTTTATGTTTCCTAACTTATCCCAAATCATTCTTGGTCTCTTGCAATGGTTTAAGCATATGAAATGTTCTCAATTCACATTTCAGTGAGATTCTGTGGGATGACAGGAAGGAAAACTTATTTATCACTCTGCCTAATTTCTATTATTTGCTGAGGTATCTTATATTAATGTAAACCAGAATCTTATCCAATAATAGTCTGAATATGTTCTGGGAGTTCTACTTTGTTTTTTCGCTTTCTCTTCCAAATATTTTTTTACATTCTTGTCAGTAGCCAGGACCTGTGTTGTATAGTAGGTTGCTCTGAAATCAGTTGGCTTGTTTAAAAAACCCCAAATGTTTTCCATTTATCAATAATACCTCATATCAGATATTTCCAGGGTCCCTGTCAGGAATCGTCAGGCAGAGAATTGACAAGAAACTCTGGTGAGTTGAGGGGAGGCCCCTGTGGATGTGCCTTGGATTCATTCTCACTCCCCTTGTGAGTGTGCATTGTGAGCAGCTGTGAGGTTTGGAAAGCTTGGCTACCAAAGGGTGGCATGGAACAGCTGTGTTTGATTCTTTCTGCAGATGTGGAAAAAGGCACGATGGGAGTGTGTGATAGTGACAGGATGGGTTGGGAGGAAATTATGTAGCAGCCTCTGTTTCTGATGGAGTTTTCAAGTCAAAAGGATGTTTCTGTTCCACTTTTCTTTCTCTACCCCCTTTGTTTTTTTTCCTTTTTTTCCATGGTGTTCAGATTATGTGTGAGACAGATGCTCAGCCCCCAGCCACCATCCTCCCGTGGCTTTCAAGCCTCCAGTTTGATTGAATATGAGCACAGCAATGCTTTTTCTCCTCGAGACAGTCTGACAAACTCTCTTTGTGTGAATGGTGCACTCGGTTGCGCTGGTAAACAGAGTTGTCTTTTTATCCAGATGGCTGGAGAAGTGATGACTTCCTCACAGTGCACCTGAATTGTACCATATCTCATTCCTCCAGGGAAGCAGAGGCTACAGATGTCATCTGATATTTCTTTCAGCTGATTCAGAAGTATTTGCCATCAGGCTAAGGCCAAATGCTTCCTTGTTGTGGAAAGGTTGTAGATAACAGCTCTTATTTGAACAACTTTTTATAATATTCACGTGGTGGGGCTCTCAGGAAATGCTCCCACCTGAAGTGAGGCATTTTCCGCCACACAGCTGTGCAGCAGGGCAGAGAGGATTACAAGAGCTCAAGCTCTTCCAGCCTGAACTTTGCAGGGTGGGAGGGAGATGGTAGTTCTTACAAACTGAGAGGAAAACCAGATTTTCATTATTGTCTCAGTGGTGAATGTGAGGAGTTTTCGTTTGGGGATTTTTGGTTGTCATTTTTAAATAATTTTTTGTGTTGAAACCAAAGGTGAAGTCTCTTGAATTCAGAGTGCTCCTTTCAATGAAAGGGAAAGATTTCAGTTAAGGCATGAGCATATTGCTAAGAAATACATTGCTGAGAACAGAAGTCTAGAAAGCCACACAATTGAGATGACAAGCACAACAAAATCAGGGGTGCTGAAAGGACTTTGACAGTTTTCATTAGCAGAGTTGTCTGAGGGAAATGCCTCCTTTGCCTCCTTTTGGCAGTGAGTCAAGACAGCAGTGCAAGGAATGTTACCTTGGGCACTGAGCCAAGTCACTTTGTGGCAGCATTTTAATGCAAAACACGTTAAAGAATTGACATAAATTAGAGAATATCAGTATACCTCCTATTTTAAATGTCACGTTCTTGACTTTAAAACTATTAGAGCTAACTGGGAGGGTGACCTGTGGAAACTTCTTCAACTAGGCAGTCATACCATCTAAAGTCTGCTGGACAGTGATATTTGTATTTAAATCAGAGCTCTATTTTCAAAGTGTGGCTTTTTCCTGTGAAATCATCTTAAGCACTTGCTGGCTGGTTCTGACTGTGCAATAATACAGTTAAAAGCTACAATTACCGGAGAGTCTCACTGAATGAAAGGCAGGACTAAATCTACTGATAATTTCAGGACAGCCTTCAGAGGTTTCCTTTATTTCCCTCAGTCATTACCCTGAACTTGTAAGCAAATGATGCAGCTAAATGAAATGACTGAAGACACTTTCTAGTGTATTCATGCTACAAATTGCTATAAATAGAATAGTTTTATGCCATCATGCCAGCACCTCTGAGATATAGTTCTTGTCCAACAGAACCTCAGAACTGTGGAAATCCATGGTCACTTATTGTGTGCATTCTGGAATATCACTCTGGTGATTCAGGGGTGACATTTTCCCCACCTAAGAGTGAGGAGAAATGCATTTCACCTCAGCATGACTTTCATTTTCAGATAGCTGCTTTGGAAGGGAAGGCATGAACATCATGGAACTGATTTGGTTGCTAAACTCTGTTAAGATGTCGCTGATTTTTCACAGAAATTGGGTGCTTTACTTCTTTTTCACCCCTAACATTCTGATTGCACTCCCTGCTTATGTAACGTGCATATGTCTTGCTATGCATAAATTTTTTTCCCATTGCTTGGTACCTGACAGGCTTCATAAACTTGTACATATTTTTGAGCTTTCTCTGTGAGGCAATTTAGTTTGCACTACAAATGCCTGACTTATTTTCAGTTGTTTGGATCTCAGGTTTAAATTTGGGTGTGGTATTAAAATACAAATCTGTTGGGTAGACACTTGCAAATTCTGTCATATGCTGTGAAAATATGAATGTGAAGCACAAAATATTAAACTTGAGCTACTTCCCCTCTCTCTTTTCCCTCCTTGTACACCACACACATACATGCCAGAGGTTTTTGTCCCCTTTTGCAGGAGGAATAGAATGGGGATAGTTCTGCCACCAGCCTGAGTTTTCAACTCTTGCCTTTCAAAATCAGGGGTCAGAGCATGAAATCTGCATCTCTTCAGGGAAATGCAATTCCAGTTAATCTAAAGAGAAAGAAAAAGATTAGTGACTTAAATTTCTGTTTGCTTTTTTGTTGACCACAATTGGCTGTGACAGAGCAAGATTTGCTCAAGATGGATTCTGTATTGCAGAATCCTGAGCTTCCTGAAAACTTTGAATTTTAAATTTGCTTTCCTTTTTTTCTCAGTGTTAGCAGGCAGGATGTCTTCTGTGAAATGTAACTGTGGCTTAGGGTAACCTTTCTGCTTTGGGTGAGGTACAGACAAGGTTCTAAATTGCTGCCACCTGTATGTCACTATGTTTTTGTGCCATGACAGCAAGAAAATGGCTGAAGACATCCCAGTGATTTGTGCTGCATTTTTCAACCTGGCTTTGGTAATATACGCAAAGCTGGCAATGTTTTTCACAGACTTCCTTAGCTTTGCAGTGTCTGTGAGCAAAAACCACCTCAATATCTGGTGTCTGCCTGAGCTTCAAGTACTTTGCACAGCAGATTCTCCCTGGGGTAAACAAACAGGTGCCTCAGGCTGAGGTTTTCTTCACAGCTCCTTGGAACCTGAGGATATTGCTTGGGTCTAGATATCCCACATCACAAACTGTGTTTCACAAGACATTTGGCCAAACTCTCTGTTTGGTGCTGCTGTGCTGCTAATTTATGGGGTTGGTGCAGGCCTGATGGGAATGAGGGGAGACTGTCACAGACACATTTTATGAAAAATCCTTTCCTTAGGATTTTTTCTCTTGAGAGGCTGAGAGGCCTCAGGGACAAAATGTAAACAATATTTATCTGCTGCTGTGGAATGCAACAGGTGGATCTTTGATTGGTCTCATGTGGTTGTTTCTAATTAATGGCCAATCACAGTCAGCTGTCTCGGATTGTGTGGTCAGTCACAAGATTTTATTATCATTCCTTTTCTTTCCTTGCTAGCCTTCTGATGAAGTCCTTTCTTCTATTCTTTTAGTATAGTTTTTATATTGTATATGTCATAAAATAAGAAATAAGCCTTCTGAAACATGGAGTCAGATCCTCGTCTCTTCCCTCTTCCTGGGACCCCTGTGAAAACCACCACAGGGAGAGTCTGGTTTTGCCACATTTTCCAGCCATACTGTGGAATGTGAAAGTGCAGGGACTGCATGGGACCTCACTAATGGAAAGGCTGTAGTGCCATTCTTGGACATCTTCCCAAGTTTCTCACCTTCACTGCAGCTCTCATCTGATTTTAAAAGCTGTTTTTGGTAGATCAGTATCTCTAGCAGAATATGTGCTTTTTTTTTTTATTTCACCTTGTTGGTGTGGTAGTGTCAAATCAATCTCCTTCTCAGATGAAAAACTAAAAAAAATTGTTAACTAGCAGTTCAGCTCCTCAGAAAAGCATTTAGTTACAAATGCTGGTATAAGCTTGTCCTTGCAGCCTTCTGTACTTACAGATGCCACTGTAAATTTCCCTGTTCAGTGAGAGCACCCATTGAAACAGCACTTTCTACAAAGAGAGACTTGAGAAAATGCAACAGAAACTTTGCATTCGTGTCTTTATGACTTAATGTCTTTAAAGCAGCCATTTTTTAAGTCAATTACTTGTTTTCTTCTTTTTATGCCCAAGTACTCTTTTGTTGGTTTTCTGCTGTGCAATCTTTTATACTGGAAGTCTATTCTTTTTTTTCCTTGTTCTGTGAAAATGTGTCCCAATTTAACTTCTTAAGAGCTTATTTTAGTGGGTTTGTTTCATTCCCTGCTGCAATAAGAGATTATTTTTCTGAGGATGATGGTGCTTTTTTGCTTGAAACTGCAAAGCTGATAAAGGTGCTTGATATTAAATGTACCTGACAACTTCAGGCGATGATGGGAGGGTCTGTGCTTCTTCAAGCCTCATGACCAGGTTGTGATTGACAATAAGACAATAGAGGCCTGAAGAGGTCATGTGCCAAGCTTCTCCTGTGGAATAATGAGGAATAATTCTAAGAGAGGGGGCTTAGAGGGTTGTTTGGGGTTGTGTTTAGTTTACAGTGAATCTACAAGGAAGGTGCCCTCTTGGGCATACCCAGGGAGATCTGGGGTCAGGCTAGAAGCTCTGCTAGGAACTTTCTTTTTGAAGTCTGTTCTTTCAGTTTTTCCATGGCCTCAGCACATATTTATTGCCTTTTCCATATTTATTGCCAGGTACAAACAGGTCTTTCTGGGGCTCTTCTTTAAAAACAAAAGAAAACCCCTTGCAGTATGCAGGGACAACCCCAAATCCGCAAAGCTGGAAAGCAAGCCATGTTGCATAATGCCAGGGACTGATCTCCTGCAGCCCCTTGTGCAAACTCTTTTTTTATTTCAAAGAAGGGGCTTGACTGAATATCCAATCTTCTTTGCATATCATTCTACCTGACTAAACAATTTTTTTCCAAAACCCTGGTGAGAATAGATATGTTTTTCTTTACTGGCTGCCTTCCCTCTGTATTGCCAGACTTGCTGCATAAAATAACCAGAATTGTGCCAGAACTTGACCCTTGAAAGAACTTCTTGGATTTTTGTGTGTGTGTGTTAATACTTCATCTTCCCCTCCCCTTCCTTCTTTGGATGTCATAATCCACATTCTGCATTGAAGGAGTAAAACACAGAAACATGACAAAAGCGTCTCATTCTTCATTTTCAGTGGGTGCATGACAGCTTGGGGACTATTTTATCTTTTTATTTCCCTGACAATTTGCCTTTTTGTTATAAATATGAAATGACTGAACATAATGGCTCTTTCCCCCAATATTCTAAACAGTATTAAGGCAAGGAAGGTGTTGAGGGGTGCCCTGCCTTGCTTACTCTTACTGGTTTATAGGTATTTAGCACACATTTGTGGCATATATAGATGTTATGCTAATATTTCTTGGTTTAAAATATTATGAAAGGAAATAGTCTAAAAGTACTTTTAGCCTGATTTTTCTCTGAAATGTCAGTGTGCCAGGTAATTCTTCATGATAAAATACAGTAAGAACAGAGAGCCTAGAGTATTTTAATCTTAGTGGAATTCATTTCTTATGTAAATTAAGTGAGAAAATTGTACAGATGTGAGAGAATAGGAAGTTTCACATTCTAAATCCAACTTCTAATGTCATTGCATGAGTTCATCTTTCATTGAAAATTTTAGTAATATTCTGTTAAACTCAATAACAGGTATGTAGGAGAACTTCATAATGTAATGACTAAACGTTTTGCAGTGTAAAACTACATATATAGAATTTATATATCTAGATAATCTTATATTATTTGCCTGTTCCATTGAGTTAATTATTTGAAGTAATCAAAGCTCTGCAAGACTTTAGTATCTCCATTACCTAATAATTTCCACCTAGGTTTTTATATAGTAAGTTTCATCTCCTTCTATTTATTTAGAACACTGTTCCATCACAGCTCCCAAGTCAGGAAATCTTTGTACACTTGACTGTCAAAGCAAAGCAATTTTCAGGAATTTGCTTAAATGTGTGTCCCCCTCCAATGATGTCTCTATTTCTGACTCTGCATTTTGCAGGCTATGTAGAATAGACTCTATTTAAAATGTAGACTAGATAGGATTTATAATAATGTCACCTGACCTTCTCCTGTAACTCTGTAGGGCTGAAAAGTCTGAGGTAATCACTCAGTAAATGTTTCTTACTAAAGCAATGACAATCCATAAATAGAACTAAAGTGGAAGCTGTATATTCTAGAACTTACCAATGGTTATTTCAACTGGTTTAGTTGTTCAATTAGTCCACAAATAGATTAACCACAGCAGATTAATTCAGGCTCACTATCCTACCTCTCCTTTCCTTATGATTTTCTCTTCTCTTTTTTCTTACTTTCCATAATTTAATAAAAATAAAAAAGAATTTATCTATGTTTGAATACAGATGGTAAACCTCTAGAGGTGGATTTTTGGAGATGAAGCTTCAGGGGATGGAAAGATAGACATTTACATTTAAAGTGCAAATTATTTGGGCTAGTGGGTTGCTATGTCTTCAGGGCCATTTCTGCCAGTGTTCCTCTAAATGCGACACGTGGGACTGACTTCTTCAGCCTTAATAAAGATGAAGGTTACCAGAGCATGAAGCTTTACAAACAAGTTCTATTGATATATGTTGAAGATTTCACTAATTTGCATTTTAAATGGAAGCCAGTTTATAGCCTTGTAAAATGGAGGATCCTAATAATTGCTTTTAGCACTAAAAGTAACTGATATGGCTGCAGAGTTACACAGCACTTCAGTAATGCAAAGCAGGAATTAACTGCAAAACACAGACATAGTCTTGGAATGGAAAACAGCACAGTGAAGGAGAACAGGAGATGGTGAAGGAAAAGAAAGTAAAAAAGGTTTTGTTTTTTTGTTTGTTTTTTTTTTTTTTTTTGCTTGAAGTGAGAGAGTAGTTATGGAGAAGCAATAAGCCACCAAGAGCAGAACATGTCAAAATAAAGATGCAACAATCAGTGGATCCTCCAGACAACAGCCAGGGGTTTCTATCCATAGTTTAGGAAAGTAGAATTTGAGGTAAAAAACTCTTGAGGGTGATGAGACTAAACCTAAACTTACATAAAAACAAAAATGAAGCATATGGAAGGAAGGGGGAGAGGAAGGTAAGAAATGAGGATGCATTTTTCCCTCATCTTAGGGGAAAGGAAGCAAAGACATTTGGTTAAGGCAGACATGTCTGCCAAAGTGAGAAGGAAAACTGAGTGGTATTGAAGCTATCAGCTTGAACAGTTTGAGCAGTCAGTCTGCAGACTTCCATTTGCATATTTGATGCCTTTTGCTTTTTTCTGCTGTATCAGTGGTATTTTCCTCTTTCTTGTTCAAGGTAGATGTGGAGTTAGACTCAGGTTATTGAAATCTGCTTTGATTTCACATTTGGCATTATTGGCCCTTTAATGGAATAAGAGAAAAGTTAAGAAAGGCTGAAGGGATGCTTTTATTTCAAAGAACTTGGAATAATCCCTAAAATCCCATTAGTGTGCATTCAAAACAACAAACAGAGAGAGACAGAGACTGAAAAACACATTTGACCCTGTGCCTTCAAATATTTAGTATATCTTGCTCTGCTGTGCATGAGAGTCCTGGGATACAGTTAACAGCAAACCTGGTCCCACAACCTTCCATCAGTGAAATCATGTCCAGAAGGATCAAAGGCAAAGAATTGACCTAAGGTCTTCCAGTGCAGACTGGTAACCAGTCTCTAGCCACAGTGTCTGTAAAAGTTTATAGGTATTTGACAGGCTTATATGAGCCTTACAAGCTCCTTTACATTATGCTGCCCTCCTGAAGGTCCTTTTGGGTACAGGCACGGCCTCAGCTCACACACATGGCCATTTGTAACTGTCACCTTGTGAGGCAGAAATGAAATGGGAAAGCCTTGAGGCAGGAAGCCTTGTATGTTTGCAGGTTTGGTCACTGAAAGGAAAAAAGGTGAGCAAAACCTCCTTCCTTTTGTAGCAACACAAGGAGGAGATTCCCCTGCAAATATAAAACTCCAAACACTGGTAAGAATGTCTCTGATATTGATAAGAAACTTGAAAGAATGTAAATTATTTCACTGGCATTCTCAGGTGGGACTGAGTAGGTCTCAAAAAGTCTAAATCATCATAACAATCACAAATGCTTGTGATTAATATTCTGGATAGGATGGTGGGCTGGTCTTTAGGTATTGGTTTAGGTATTTGTTTGGTGTGGTGTGTTGGTGTTGTGCTTTCTGGGTCTTATGGGATTGTTTATTTGTTTGTATTTCTGGTGGAATTTGTCTACTTTAGTCACTTGTCTCAGTGATTTCTGAAAAGCAGTAGGAAGTGTGGAGCTGCTACAGATGGTTATGCACATGCCTTCCTCTGCTGTGTAGGCTTTCTGCTCCTGTCCAAACTTTATCCTGAGCTTTTTGGGGGGGGAAAAAAAAGAAAAAAACCCTCTCCTGATGAAATGTCTGTATTTCTCACATCAATAATTCATAATGTTCATTCCCTTGCTGCTCTGAGAAAGGCAAAGAAAGAAGGAAGATTGAGGTAGAGGGGGTGGAGAAGCAGGTTATTTCAGGAGAAAAGGACTGAGAGGTAATATAATCTAAAAGTGGATTGTAACTGCTCTCAAACTTGTCTTTATTGCCCTGAAGCCTCTAAATTATCTTTTCATAAAAGCCTGCTTCTGTAAGATGTGTGTTCTATTCCCTTTCTGGTCAAGAGGTCTCAGATTTCTGTGCTGCAGAATGATTATCTTGACAATCGATAAGCTTACACTAATCCACCTGTGATTTCCCATCCGAAATTATTTACTTACTGGAAGTGTCATGTAGATGACAAAATTGAGCTGAAGCTGGAAGAGTTCAGCTAAAAATGCATTTATTTCCATTAGTTCTTTCTGAGAATTTCTTAGACCTGAGCTTTTAAGAGTTGTGGTGCTCCAAGGAGCTGCTTCAAGTGGGAAGGCGCACTCAAAGCTGACGAGTGGGAGGGAAACTTTTCCCTCACTTCTCAGGGAGAGCTGTGTGACTGCTGATGTACCAAGTGATCCTTGCTCCCTAGAGGCTTTGATCAGCAGATGCTTCCTTCCCCCTCCTTCAAACACGTTTTCCTGGGAAAGAGGTGTGTGTGATCCCATTTCCATGGCAGTGTCACTCATCTGCCTTCTCAAAATCCTGGCTCTCTTCCCTTTGGCTGCCCCTGCTGCAGGCAGCTCTCTCCACAAAAACTCCATGCCAGTGTTTCTTTATGAGCTTAAAACTCCAGTGATGTAGAGTAGGCTTAGATTTGCTAAGCTTATGCCCAGGAATTGAATGCCAGGTAGGAGAAGTGTAGCCTGACCAATATTTGTTTCTTGACAAAGCACTGTTAGCTGGGTTTTCCACTATAATACTTCAGAGTGAAGCCCTGAATAGAGAACCCTTAGCAAATCCTGTGTCCTAAATATTTGCAGAATGTGGTTTCTCCGGCTCTGCTTTTCTATTCCAACACTGTGATTTTTGTGAATTTCTATTTCTGTCCCAAATGCCATAAATGCCCTTGGTTAAGGGCTTGATTTCCACTGAAATGTTTGGAGTCAGGAATCTGACTGATAGCAAACACTGGTCTCAGATACCAATGTTCTCCTCTGGATTTTCTGAGTGGATAACTGAATGTTTTCACATATCTTAGCAAGCCATTTTTGACAAAAAACCTAAGACTACAAGACTGACTTGGTCAGAGCATGGTGCTAATGATGCTGAGGTTATGGGTTCAGTCCCTGTATGGGCCATTCACTTAAGATTTGGACTCGGTGCTCTTTGTTGGTCCCCTCCAACTCAGGTTTCCACAGAATATGCTTACTTTCTCTAGTTTCTGAGGGTTTAAAAATAATCTCTGGCAAATGTTAATGTTTCAAATGAGAGAACAGCATTTCTTTCCCACCTTTTCCCCTTTCATATTCTTGCTTTAAGCTCATTTCTTATTTCTTAAAGATTATCTGCCTCTACTCCCCTTTCATCACATTTTTTTTTCATGGGAGAACTATTATGACAAACAGCAGAGTATTTAGGAGACTTGAGTGAGGTGTCATTTTTCACTCTCACTGGTTTATTCTGCCTGCCTTGAGTGGTGGTAAAATCATTAATATATGAGATCTGAGATGTCTGGCTAACAAGTTTATCCTAAATAAAAGAGTATTCTCTTTAACTACAAAGTATTTGGGATTGCTTGCAGCTGCCCACAACTGCACTGAAGTAACATTTTGTGTGCCACTCCTACAGGCTCAAACAAGAACCATTTCAGGATGTCACAGTAGCTACTGTTTGCCTTTTTAGAAGTGCTGTTTTCCTTTTGTTTCTGTTGTTTCTTTTGTTTGGTTGTTTTTGCCCTTCTGAAACACTGTATAGTTTGGGTCTTTGAAATCACTTGGCAGAGAAAAGAGGAACAGAGGGGGAAATGCTGTGTTCATGTGTTCTCTCACTATGATCATAGCTAAGGAGGCTTTTGTCTGACCTGTCCTGAATTATATTTTCATTTGGAGTGCTCAGATCTGCAGCACCTGAAAGCTCAGTTTCTCCATTTTTGAAAAGTCATTAATAGTCTGATGTTCTAGAGAATATTTTGAGAAGTTGGTTGAAAGATGTTACCAAAGTGGTAGTAAGACCCTCTTTCCCTGATTTGCAGAAAAATAGAGGCAAGAACATGTATTTCCATCAGTATTTGGGTGTGAAGGATAAAGAATGGAAAATAACTGGTAGGGTTTTGTATACACAACTTTCTGAATCTGCTGGTTTGGACTTGCATTACCATGACTTACTTGTAAATCAAGACTTATAGACCAAATCTCCATCTTTCTGTGTGTAAGACAAATCCTGGATCATAAGAATTTTGCTCAGCACTGAAACAAGTAGGGAAAAGTCCTTCTGTTGCCTGTGAGCAGTCCTGGGTCCATAAACAGGTTTCACTTGTCTATAACTTGATGAATGATATTGTTGCTCTGAGCTGGGATCGATTCAGGATAAAGCAAGGCTTGCTCTGGGCATGTCAATACAGTTCAAAATATGACTTGTTTCAGCCAGAGAAATGCCAGGCAGGATACTGCTGACATCTAAAATGTAAATAGCTTTGCTTTTGTACAGAATGTGTCCACTCAACACTCCCTTCTATGCAATTTTTATGTCCCTGACACCTCCCTAGGCTCCTGCATTCTCTGGAAATGAGATTCATTAGCGTTACCATGGATCACCCAGTAATCCACCCATCCTTGTTATTTAATTGCAGGAACATCTGGCTGCTTGGAGGACAGTTCCAACACTGTTGCTGCCAGTTCAGCCTTGAATATAACTTCCTGTCATTCCAGTCAAAACCAATATGAATAATTTTGCACATAAGTCCATTCAAATTTATTTAGCATCTGTCCCAGCACTCCTAGACCTAAATGCTGAGCTTAAATGTAGTGAGGCTTTAAAACTGGGATCTTTATCTGTAACTGGTTGTATGAGTTTGGGGTTTTAAAACATAGTTTTATTAAGGAAAACATGAAGGAAAATCCTATGTTATTTGTACTCCTGAACCCCAAACCTATAAAGGTACATATTTTTTTGCCTTTGCAGAATTTCATTAATTTCAGGTCAGTTTGTCATCTGCTTGCCTGCATAACAATGGAGAACCAGAGATTTGTTTGGTCCATTGTACCTTGGATTTGAGGGAAATGCTTTTAAAAAAAAAGCTAAAATGAGAAAACAAGTTTTAAAATCAGTTTTAAAACTGAATCTTATTGAATATAAGTCATTCAGTGGTTCAGAGAGAGAAACACAGAACAGAAAATTAGATTTGTTGAATATTTGTATGTCTTTGGGCTTCTCTAGGACTTGTGTTATGGGAGTTGCATACAACAATAAGGATGCCTCTCTTATATACTTCTAGTGTATTATGAACTGGGTTTTTTTCTCTACCACTATTAGCATGAAATAAACCACCTCAGTATTAGGGGGTGAGCGTCAAAGCTGTGCATGGGGAATTACAGGCTAGAAATGAAAAGGGGACAAGCAAGCTTTAAGAATATGTTCCTGTGGGAAAAGAACTTGAAGACAGAACAAAATCTAAGGGTATTTCTCTCCTTCTGTATTTTTATGCTTTTTGCTGAGAGGTGTTTTGGGGAAAGCCAACAGGAAGAGTTAATATAAATATGCCAATACTCATTGAAAAATCCCCATTTCATCATTTCACTAATGGTGTGCTGGAGAGAACAAAAACTGTTCTATGACTATGCCTGGTTCTTAAAAAAGCTGCTGTGTGTGCTGAAAAGAGCCCTAATTTGTAGACTCAAAACAGAACATTCCAGTTCTGGGCATATTTTGTTATCACTTACAATTTTGACAGGGTTAGCCTGGAGCAGAAAGAAAATAAGTGTTGAATTCACTTGTGTAATTTCTCTGAAATAATCAGGTGTTTTCCATGCAAAGTCAATGGGAGAGAGGGGAAAAAATGCCCCAATATCTCCTTAAAAGGATTTTTTATTTTTGTATTCCTTGTGTTTTTCCTTATCATTATGTGGACAAGTCATCACTAGAAGGACTTTTTGTAATCCATTCAATGACTGGAGGAAAACACTGGGCAGGGTAAAAAGGCAAGCCACTAAAATAATCTAGCATTAACAGTATCTAACAGAATCTGAGCTTTTTATAATGAATCTTCAGAAATGTCTTCTATTCAACTCATTAAAGAGCATCAGAACTTTAAAAAAAATGTAATTATATTGTTAGATTTAGGTATTTCAGAATTGCACGAAATCTTAATGGCCAGTTGTTGAATTTACATTAAAAAACCTTGAAATTAAAATGAAGAATCCTGAAACTGAGCTTAATGAAGCTCAAATACACCTATTGGATGCATAGGTTGTCGGAATAAGATCTCTGTTGGAATTTTAAAACACAGATCATCTTTAAGTGAAATCTATTTATCATACTTTAAATTAGATCATGGGGCAATAGCCAAATGACCAGATAGATGATCAGAGTGTTTTTTATGGCTATCAAATCTAGGCCCTATAGGATGGATCACAGTGACCAGCAGATCTCTAGAAACTTTTGAGGTTGCTCATTTTATTTTACGTAACAGCATCCTTAAATCGAGTCTTCCATATCTCTGGGAAATGTCATACTTATAAAGGCATTTTTTGGGGAAGTGTTCCTTTGTATCCAGCCAGTTTTTCTATAATTTCTTCAGGATTTTTTTTGTAAATATTTTAGCAAAAATTTCTTTCTGTGTTAGGTGCCATATCAGAGAGCTCTCTGTGGAACTCAACCACGTATTCTAAATTTGCTACAGGCAATAAAATATTTAAAAGCAGGGTGGAAGGGGAGGTAAGTTACCTTAAATATAATTCTAAAAAGAAACAGCTTTTATTTTTTTCAGCCTACCCATAAGGCTGAAAGTACCAAGAGCATAAAGTTCTGCTGAAGATATGTAAAGTCATGTGGTTATAGGCATTATGAGATGCATATGCTTCTCTTTCACCATTATCTTTTTCTTTCCTCTCCACCTTTATGTGAACTCTTGACTATAATTCTGCAGGACTTGTGAATTCATCAAGCTTTTTGGCAAAATACCTAAAAGCTAAGATTTTTTTTTGAGCTCTCAAGCTCTGAAAAGCAGTCCTTATAAAAACTTCTGCTGTTCAGAATTGACTTTTTTCCCCCTTTGGATTTTTATTGCCTCAGGACAGGTTAAAGCAGTAAGGCCTAAAAATGAACCTTCTTTTGAAGCAAGCAAGTATTATTGAGTGCTTCTAGGGCATAAGATGATGTTATTCTCTAGATCATGTTAATTGAGACATCCTTATGCCAAAAAAGAAAAGTGTATGTGCTCCTCAGACTGTATTACAGGCTGACCAAAAATATTTGTACATATTATAACATGAGGCAGCAAGATGCAAAGGAAGGAAAACCAGAGAAAGAAGCATCAATGTTTGAGGGTTTTTTATTATTTTTAAAATTTGTTGTTGCAGTTGGTGACTTATTTAAAACATGTTTAATAAAATGAGCTAACTTAATTTGCAATGAGTAACACTTGTTGGAGAATGGGAACTTTTACACTGGATAATAATGAGGACTGGCTGCCTAAGCTTTAAACTTGCTTCATCCACACTAACTTGATTTTCTTGGCATGCTCTAAATAAAAAGTATTTTCAAAGCTGTTTCCTCAACAGCAAAATGTTGCTATAATGAAGCTCTTGTAAAATAGTGCAGCATGAACTGAAGATCACAGTGCTCTGAAAATATATAGACGGGGGGAGAAAAACCTGCAATTTCATTACTCTTCTTGGTGGCAGTATATAGGACTGGGTTATTTGATTGCCTCCTCTTCCACACCCAATATTCATTATTTTCATTATTAATATAAACCTGTGTGTCTATTCAGATGTCATTTAATAATAAGATTTTGCTGTAGCATATATCTTGATGGTTTTAATTTTTGTTTTGCACTAAAGATGATTTTTTATTTCTTTTAGCAATATGGTTCCTCATTTATTACTTTTTTTATCTTCAGTTCAGTGGGTGGGATTGTTAACTCTGAAGTTAATTTAGCTGTGTAAGCACGTACCACATTGTTCTCCTGAAGTGTGGGTCAGAGGTAAGATTGTTAGCTGCAAAACTAAAAGGACTGCAAACCCTAAATGGTCTGTGTATGTCAGCAAAAATTTCTTAGATGTATCAACCAGTAAGTGTGGTGTTTTCTGGGGTCCCCCGTAGCAGGAAGGAATGAATCTAACTCCATGTTCTTGGAAGGCTAATTTATTATTTTATTCCACTATATTATATTAAAGAATGCTATACTAAAGCTGTACTAAAGAATACAGAAAGAATATTTACAGAAGGCTGAACAAGACACTAATGAAAAACTCGTGACTCTAGCCATAGTCCCAACACAGCTGGATTGTGATTGGTCATTAAGTTAAAACAATTCACATGAAACCAATGAAACAACCACCTGTTGGATAAACAATCTCCAAACCACATTCCAAAGCAGCAAAACACAGGAGAAGAAAATGAGATAATATTGTTTTTCTTTTTCTCTGAGGCTTCTCAGCTTCCCAGGAGAGGAATCCTGGGCAAATAGGATTTTTCAGTTGATGGTGACAAATGAGCTCTTATTGAGTAAGTATTTTGTAAAACAGTTTGGGTTGGAAGGCACCTTAGAGATCATCTCATTCCAACATAGGCATGGAATCATTCCACTGTCCCAGGCTGCTCAAAGCCCCATCCAACCTGGCCTTTAACACTTCCAGGGATGGAGCATCCACAGCTTCTCTTGGGCAACCTGATCCAGAGCCTCACCCGCCTCACAAGAAAGAACCTCTTCCTAAATTATGATCTAAACCTGTCCTCCTCCAGCTGAAGCCATTTCCCCTTATCCTATCACTCACAACATGCCCCTGGGAATGGACACATGCAGGTAGCCAGGGTGACCATCAAACCACAGCTGAAATGCAAAAGAGGAGATTTTTTCATTGCCTCTCTAACAGTGCTGGGCAGCAGGGACTCACAGGAACTCTCAGTTCATCCATGGGCTGCTGCCTGCCCCAAAATATCAAAGAGCTTTGTGAACACATGGTTTAACACCAGGTTTTGCCTTTATGATTTCTCTCTCCCAGCAGGAGACTCAAGCTTGTGTTTCAGAATGTGTTATCTCCACACAGGAATTCCTCCTCTCAAAGCAGGCAGAGGATGAACAACAATAGGTATAATGAAGGGAAGGTTTCCCACAGCAACATTGTCAGCATTCTTAGCTGCAGGGTGACTTTGAGCAAAGCTACTCCCTCTTTACCAAATCTTCTGCTTTTAACTCTTTCCTCCCAATGGCACACCTGGTAAAATCTCCTATATTTCTTGTAGCCTCCTTTGGGTACTGGAAGGCTGCTATAAGGTGTCCTCAGGGCCTTCTCTTTTCCAGGCTTAATGACCCCAGCTCTCTCAGCCTGTTTTTGTAGGAGAGGTGTTCCAGCTCTCTGATCAATGCTTCCAGTCAGTGGGAACTTCATTGGAGTGCTGTGGCTTCTCAAATGTGCTGCATAGTGCCTTAGACACTTCCTCAGGCTGTTCCCTCAGGACCTGTGGATGTATCTCATCAGGACCCAAGGATTTGTGCACCGTTAGTTTCTCAGTTGTTCTTGAGCCTGGTCTTCTCCTGCCACAGGCCTGTCCAAGGGAGATGTTGCTGTCCTACGGTGAGATGTCCAAGTCCTGTTCTCCCTCACTCTGGAGCCATCTCAGGCATCTGAGAGTAGTGAAATGGCTCTGTCCTGATCAGCCTGGGAGGTCAAGGATCCTTCCCATGCCTGGCAGGCCAGCAGTGGGTGCTCCAAAGCACTGAGACCCTGGTAACATCTGTGCATCCTGTTTCTTATGGCTGTGGCTCTGGAGATGAGGATGGCAAGCTCTGCAATGCTCCTGAGGAGCCATTCCCTTGGTCTTGTCACTGTCATCCACCAACAAATGACTGATAGCCCTGGGCACCCTGGGTGATGGATGGTTCGGTTCCCCTCCAGCAGCCCCACCCAGCCTCTGCTTCTCATTCCTCAGCTCCTGCTAAATAACTCCAGCAGCTTCTCAAGGACTTCCTCTCAGATCCTTTTGCCTGCCTCCAGGCCATCCCTGGCAGTGGGGGCATTGCCTTTTATGCTGCCCTGGGGCACTCTGCGGCTTTGCAGGGTTCCAGAGGAGTTGATTGGGCTCTCCCCTGCAGAGCCCTGACCCCAAGAGCTAAACTCTGCTGATCCCATTCATCACCTCTCTTCCAGCCAACTTCCCTTACATCAGCTTTCTGCTCCTTGCATAGGATCAATGAATATTCCTGCTGCAAAGAGGAGTGCCACTGAAATGTCTGTGAATTGACAAGAAGTCAGAATGCAGCAGTGAGAACTGTAGGGCAGGGTGAAGAGAGATGTTCACACTCCTTGTAGACACAAGCAAAGTGGCAAAGAATTGTTGGAAAAATATTTTCTTCTCTATGGTGAGGGCCTGAAGTGATAATCTTTAAATCACTGACATTAAGTTAGTAAATAGGAATAGAAATTACTCTTTCATCTCTACTGCATATTCACCTCACATTTGCTTGTAACGAACAATCAAGCATTAAAGACAGCATTGCCTTTATTTAAGAGTGCACCAGAATCATATGACAACAGAAAATGACATGGGGGTAATCTTTAAATGCTTCTTTTTGCTCTGAACTGATCCTTTCATTTTCCCCCCTCATCTTTATTAGACAAGCATTTCACAAAATTCTGGGTAAAGCCATAAGAGTAGGAAAATAAATCCATACTTGATTACGTCTAGTTATATCTTGCTGCTGCTTTGAAAATGCTGCTGAGATGATTTGTGCCCCCAGATCCTCTGTTGGCACCTTGAAAAATGCTGGCCTAGGTAGCAAGGAGAATGCTGTTTTGTAGGATGCCTTTCAATCTTCTTATGTGACATCATTTGTAGTAATTGGTGTTGCTTTCGATCACCATTTACCTCTTATTTTAGCATGGTCTTCTTTTGCCAGGTTCCCTGAGCTTTCTGCTAAAATCCAGATGAATTCACGCTGTTTTCCTTTGTCTGCCCAATCTTCCACTGAGCTGTAAAAACCTTTCAGGGTAGGTTGTGCCAATATCTGTTTCTCAGATTTGTTAGAAAATTCTTTCCTGTGTCTCAGCAAGTTCTATAGGGAATACTTAGGTATATAGACTTTTTTATTTAGTTTTTGTGCTTACTTAGTGTTATGCCCATACTGCAAAGTAAGTTCAGAGGTTGAAATGCATTTCTGAGTCATCAACATGAGCATTAAGACAAAGAGTTTTGGAGCTGCCTAGGGGATCCAAATGCTGAGGTCCCGCTAAACTGAGAAGAAACAAAATATCCTGATTCCTTAGCATCATTGGTTTGTGCAAAACGTAGTAATTAGCCGAATGGCAAAACCATTTCTTACTTCTCATTAAATTACATTTATGTCAGCAGAAAAGTCTTTGAGTTTTTTGCACATAAAAAGGCTGTATGCTAAAAAACACAAAGTTCATCCTAAAGGTCTTGTTTCTATTTTGCCTTCATGTCAACTGGAACTCTGTTTTGCAAATGTTAGCACATTAGAAGTCATTCCCCTGTTTATTTTTTTCTCTTCTTTGTTCCTGATATTCTTGTTTCAAGCTACCAGGCATCACCTTAGAGTAGCAGCAGCTGCTGTGGTGGGGACAGCATCTGTGGGGAGAAGATAAAAAGCACCAAGATGTGTGTTCAGCAACTTCTGTAAATGTCAGATTTAAATTTGTTTCTGCATGTAAGTCAAAACCTTCAAACCTAAAAGACATCTCTTGCTCCAGGGGGACTGGGACTCTGCTTTGGGATATGATGGAGAACTGAAAAAATCTGGTCTTTGGTGCAGAACTTTGTTCAACCACAGCCTAGGGAAGGAGCTGTTCAAGATGACAAACCGACAAACCTGTAGAAAACTCCACCTTGATTAACAGCTGTTTTTAAGATTATCTTTTAAGAAAATACAAACCAGTCTGGCAAGCTGGTGATCAAAGTTTTCTGAAATATATTTTCCAAAGTGTTTGTGTGGGTTGATATTTCCTTTTTGCTACAGTTCAGGATGAAGATAGCTCTAGAAGGACAGGAAGCACACAAAGGACCCAGTGCATCCTCTGTTTCTAGCAGAGGACAGATTTTTTTAAAGATGAAATTAATATAAAGCATTCTAAGCAAAATTAGAAGCTTTTAAACAATGATGAGTCTAGAAAAGTCAAATATGCACTAAATATGCAATTTTTTTTGCATGGAATAAAGAAAAAATAGTTGTATCATATCACTGTTTTTCAGTACTTCTTCCATGTAGGACTTTTTTATAGCACTTTGCCAATGAAGTATCCTCTCTAGTTTTAAGACAGGTCCCTGGGTTTTTCTTCTCTGTGAACAGACATTGTATTGTATATTAGAATTTATTTTTTTTTACAGATACTGATAAATTTTAATGAAGGCTTATATTTATAGAAAACTTTCAATATGCAAACTATATCCCTTTAAAATGCTCTGTAAACTAGGTGAGGCTTAATGGATCAAACCCAAGTCTTCTGAGTCCTGATGTGTCATCAAAAGTTGATAAACATTCTTAATCCTTAGGAGTGTTCTCCCATACTTCCAAACATTTTTGTGGGTTGAGATTTATTCATGTGGGACTCCATAACAAGTCCAACGCATCCTTGGTAAAATATAGTGAGTTTTTAATGAGTAATAACAGCTTTCTATTCCCCTTTGGTGTTTATCACTTAGAGCAAGAAGAAGAGTCAAATATATTTATTCTGCCTCTTGGTGCACAGTAATTTTTAACAAGTGCTGTTTTAAAAAGAATATGCATCTCTGCTGCTAACAAATCTTTTATTTCATTCTGTTTTTTTCTAAAATAGTCTGTTATAAAGCTTTGGCAAGTGTCTGGATTAAAATATTGTTTTAGATGATAAAAGCAGAAGACAATTATGGAGATTAATGGGTTTCTGCAGCTTCTCAATCTACCAGTCTTCCAGGTGACTTTTATGAGGGAAATATGTATTTAGTCCAGAATTTATTTGAGCTGCAGTGCATGAAAACTCTCTTGGTCAGCTCTCAAATGAAGGACACATGACAAGGTGTACCTTGTCACACTTTGGGTTGTTTATTAATGGCATCAGTAAACAGAGAATGATCTATTATTAAAATCTATTTTTGGTAGGCACTGATTATTAGAAGCATTACTTCAGGCTTGAAACAGATTTAGATTCTGAGTATTTTCTAACTTAGGAATTTGTATTGGAGGAAGACAGAGTACAGCAAATAGAGTCCATGGCTGCTACAATAGATCATTAAATGTATTTTTCATTTAATTCTATTCACTATCCCAATTAGAGTACAGAAAAAAAGGCATTTGAATTAGAACTTGTTTTACTATTCCAGCCTTGCTCTTGTGAAATTTGGAAACAGGACAGCCTGCAAAGACCAGTGGTTCATTTACAAATCTATTAAATTAGTCTTTGTATGTTTGTATGCAAACAACAACACAGTAGCTGTGTGTTATTACTGAATACAGCGAAGCTGCTTTTTAATATATACTTTATTTTCTTTTCTCTTCTCCCCCCCCACCTTTTTTTTTTTAAGTCTAGTATCAATTCATTTCCACAGGGATAAGAAAAATGAAAAAGCTCAAATTCCCTCTAATTTGTACTTTTCCAAATGTTTGCTTCCCCAGTCAGTGGACAAATATTCTTGAGAGAATGTATTGTTCCATATCTAAATGTATCCAGATGTCTTGTTTAACAGCATATGAAAACATTGACAGTACTTTTAACTTCAGAAATAACTTATTTGTTTCTTCTAACTTCAGAAAACAAATCACATGGAACTAAATATTGAACAAACCTTTTAAGGGCACAAGGCCTCTATTTCTGCCTGAAATTGTAAGCCTAAATCCTAAGCCTAAATCTGACAACAGGTTTTGCTTGTTATTTTTTTGGTAAAAAAGAAAAAAAAATTGCAGTGGGTTTTTAGTTTCTTTGGACTGGATAGGTGTTTAAATAGTTTTGTTCTCTCATTTCCTTGTTCTTGTGCTGTAAGTGTTGCATAAAAAAATTAGATTAGGCAAAAATAAAGGGTAGATTTTAATTTTTCTGCATGTCATAGACCTTTTCATTTATTTAATTCCCACTTTAGGTTGGTTTTCCTGATGTGCAGAACATAGAAAACAGAGGCAGGTCTGTTTCAAAGAAGGTCTTTGCAGCTACCACAAGAGGTTCCAACCATTCAAAAAGGTTTTGTCTTGTTTGTACTTGCTTCAGAATTAGACTTGCTTATTAAACAGTCATGATTCAAGGCCTCAAGGCTCTCTGGGAGCTGCAAGAGCCAAGCTCTATTCTCTGCTAGTTTGATACAATAAAAAACATTCTTTTCTTACAGCTTCTGATTTCATGGACTAGTAGGTTTTGCTATAAATGGTGTAACTGTGTGTCTGCTTTTGAATTCTTCTCCTAGAGGAAGGATAATGCTGACAGTAACTACCATATCCAGATTTCTTTTCTTCTTTTCAAAAGGCCATGCTCAATGTCAGTATTTCTACAGCAATTTATTTCCAGCATTTCCCTGTGTTTATTTTTACACTGCAAGCTGCACACAATGGTCTGAGAAACTTATTTCAAACAAAAAACTTGTGCTTTCAGAAAGCTAACAGGAAATCTTAGGCCCTTCAAAAAGGAGTGGCACAACAATATGTGACTGGCAGCTAGGCCACTAATGACAGTAGGGTGATTCAAAGCTGTAATAGTTTTAAATAGTCTGAAAATAGAAAGCTTGGATTTGGAGGATTTGTTATGTGTGTGAAGAAAAAAACAGTATAGAAAAACCTATGGTAATCTATTTCAATTAAAAGCTTAGGCTGGGGTGGTGGTTGTGATCTGGTCATGGAAGGTTTGCTGCAGATAAATAACTTGCTAAAAGGATTGTATCTTCCTTTTTTAAGGAAAGGGTGTGTGGGGGACAAAGACAACTCCAGGCAAGTGTATTAAACATCCGTATAAAGGAGCCTGTTAAATTCACCCTCAGAAACAGCCTCCTTTGCTGTTGTAGGAATGCCCAGTCTCTCTGAATTTGGGTTGTAAGTAGGTATTGTAAAGAAATTATGGGCTGTGTATTGCTGGCATCTCATAAATGCTGTGAATGGCATTCACAACTGGTGGGATATCCTTTAACTGCAGTGAATCATCTTAACCATGATGTCAGGATTTTTATCCTAAATATACCTGCCATACTTGCATGACATGTCTGGCTTGTTAAATTTTATAATATTTTGAATCCAAAAAAATACTATATAAGCAATGTATATTTTCTTCAGTGCTTTGTAGGCTTGGGCAACTCTTTTGGCTTGGGTAAAGAGTAGATTTACTGAAATCCAACAGTGAATTGGCAGAGCTTTCATTCATGTGTCATCTGTCTCATATGTGAAAAGAAGATGGAATGAATGACTGAATGATATCTGTTTGAGTTCTGCATCAAAAGATAATTTTCCTGAGGTAACTTGTTCTTCTGTTTTCAAGAGTTCAGCTGCTCCAACATTCCTTGCCTGGATTCTAGCATCAGAATATTTAGATTTCATATTTTCTCATGGAAAAAGCTCATTGGGGGTGTTATTTTTTCACAAGCTTCTCCCTGACAGATTGAATTTCTTTCAATTGCTGCTAGGCTCCCACATCTGATTTTATAGCACCAAGGTCACATGCTTCACCAGTTCTTTCCTTTTTCGTTTCCAAATTTCTGGCTTGTTTTAAAATTAGGGATTTTCAGTGGGCTGCACCTGTATCACAGCACCTTGTCTTCATTCACCTTTTCATGAGGAGATTTGCTCCAGTAATTTCTCCAATCTATGGTTCAGTTTCTTGCTGAATCAATGTGCAAACAAGCAATCATGGTGTGCCACACATGTTTCAGCCACTTGGAAAAAGGGGCAAAATTAGACAAATGAGTCTATGCAAAGCAACTGGCTCAGCAGCATTTAATCTATTACTGAGCCAAAGAAAACAATTGCCATGACATGAATAAAGGGAATAAAATCTGAAGGGATTTTACCTGGCCTCTGCAAGACACAATTTAAACTTGTTTTTCAGTACAAGCAAAGACATTTTCTGTGGGATGGACTGTCAATACAGCTCTAACACCCTGGAAACAGTGAAAAACTGGTCACAAAGTCTAGCGTGCAGCTATATGGTGTTAATAATTCTGGTCTTACCTCTGTGCAGCTGAAGGCAAACTTTAAAGGTATTCAAATCTTGTGCAGAAATCATTTCATGCTCTGCTGCAAAGCTTTGAAACAAAGGGACTGCTCAGCTACACAGAAACCCACTTGGATCTGCATGGGAACTTTAGGTTGACAAACTGCAATTACCTGAGGTCGAATCTGGCCACGACACTGAAATTAACAATTTTGCACTTAACAGGAGAGCCAAGGGACCATTACCAGCATCCATAAGTGGCTGGGATCTTGGTTTTTCACCTTGTGTTTCTTCAGAGGGAGATGATGTTATATCCCCACTGACACAACAGAAACTGAGCTCCCAGGCCCCTCTGTCTCCTGCACTTGGCTCACTCTCATAGGGCACAGGAGGAGTGCAGGTATTTTGCACCTTGGGAACAGACTGTGCAGGCTGAACATGAATTTTGACTCACACAGCTGTGCTGAAAGCAAAGTGTGGAAGTGGTGGAGTCTCCATCCCTGAAGGTATTTCAAAAACTTGTGGACATGGCCCTGAGGGACATAGCTGAGAGGTGGACTTGATGCTCTTAAGGGTTTTTTTACAACTTCAGCAATTCCATGGTTCTAATGTTCAGATATCCTAATTCACCAGCTAATCAGCTGGGTTAGTGATGATTCAAAACAAACACAGTGTGAAAACAAAGTGGGTTTAGTGTATTGAACCTTAACTGTCTGTAGAGTTTTACATGCTTTGCTAAATTGAAATTTCATATGCAGAGAATACCTGCAATACCACAGTGGCTTCTCAATCCCTTGCTTTTGTGATAACTTGCTTTCAAGAGGAGAAAATAAAATGTAAACTTAATTGCTTAAACTTGAAAAATGCTTTTCTTTGAACTCAATGAAGCACAAAGATGAATAGTTTATTACTAAAGGGAATTTAGCTCTATTTACAACTGCTTGTACTGTGAAATTGGTTATTTGTGATCTCTAAAGAGTTGCTTTCTTTTCAGGGACATTTCTCTGTAGCTCAGACTACAGTGGAAAGCCAGACTGTAAGAAAATTACATACTCTAGGACAGCCTGTTTCGATTTTTATGGAAAATAAATATGGAGCTTTACCAGCTTTGGGATTCAAAGTAGGGAACTTGTTAAAAATCACTGAAATGTAAACTAACCAACTCTGATGGTTTCAAAAGCAATTACGCTGAAATTTTGGATAAATGCTGTTCTATTTGTGCCTGCTACTTCATTTACATCTCCAACACTGCCAGAGCAGCTTTGAAAAGCAGTCCTGAACACAGACATAGCAAAGTCAGTTCAGTGTGATGGACAAATGCATCCCACACCAAGTTCTCAATGTATTTGTGAAACTTGTGATCGCTGTCTGGTGACCTCCTGCACAGCAGAAATGTAGGCCAGTGATTTATCACATGCACATGGATTTCTCAGCTGTTCTGGAACCTCCCAGCTAAGCTGGCCAATTAAAATTGGAGTTCTTCCTTGTGCAGCAGGATAAACCAAGATTTTTAGGTTTATCAGCATTTTCTGGGTCATCTTGACACATAGAAGGATTTGTTCACCTCTGACCAGCTTTGCTCCAGAACAGGCTTCAAACTGACCTGAATTCAGGAAAGAAGATCAGTGGAACAGTGAGATTCTCTTATCCAAAGAGACAGAAAGGGCCTGATCTTCATTTCAGCTCTGGCAAAAACTGAAAGGATCATCTTTGCAAGGTTTTTTCCAATGGAAATGTGTGGATGTGGGGATATTGGAGGAGGTAAGAAAGCTGACACTTCCCAAATAGCTTTTGATAGCTTGATAAGTGGGATGATATAAAGAGGGTAAAGCCACTAAAATAGCAGAGCAGGGAGACTGTTGAGGCAGGAGGCACATTCCAGGTCCCTGTTCTTGAGAACAGGTTGTCTTTAGCAAATAGCTCAACTCTGCCTGGAAAAATATTGAAGGGCTACTCAAAAAACCTTTTTAAGATAAGATATTCCTGGTTTCAAATGCAGCTCTGAAGGCAGAGAATGGATGATGAGGATTTCTGGTTAAATTTTTAAAATATAGGTAGAACTAATTGTGATCTGGATTGCAAAGAAAATGAATTGTTTTTATCTGTGACTAGAAGGTCAAACTAAATGAATGGTTTCTAGCATACCCACCCAGTTATTAGTCTCAATAATCATATTAAGGATAATAGTTTCAATAATACTTGCTAAATTAACTGAAAACATCCATCCTCCAGATGTACAGATATTTTCTGTGTCACACATGTATTCTAAGGACCTGAAGGTCTTAGTTTTTTCTGTGAAACATGAAGCTGTGATGTTTAGCCACATTTCCATGAAAGACTGGTACAGCAGGATTCATGCAAGATGTGCAGCTACTTAGATCATACCAATAACCCCATTTTGGTACCAAAAAAGTTAATAATACATTAAACCATCCATATAAGGTATTTTAAGGGCCACCAACTGTCAATATGTTTTCAGTTTGTTATATTTAAATTAAACAAACACACCAAAATGATGGCATCTGAAATCTGCTTTTGAGGACCCAGAGAACCACTATTGTTTGGAGTTTTTTGAGGGTATTTTCATCCTGCATCTTAGTTTTGGCCAGCAACTCCTTGTTGCAGTTCTAAGAGGATGGATCATGTTGCCAGCTGTGTTTGGTCTTAGCCCTGTCTTGGTGTGAGCACCTACTTGGTGTTTTGGCTCAGAAATTGTGCAAATCTGTCAGAGAGATGTATCACACCTGTCTGTGGCTGAATGCTTTGGGCATACTCATTATCAGTACATCTGTATTACCTGCCCCTTATGATCCTCCTGCTGTCAGCCATGGAGTTGGAATTTGAAGGCATTTAAACCAAATATTTTACTGAAGGCATACAGAGAGACGGGTGAAGCAACTGGAATTACCTTGGCAAGTAAGGCACTGCTTAGTGAAGGGGTTAAATGCCATGGACTGCCATATCCAGTTTTCTTAGAGCTCTCATAAGGAATGTTTCTGCCAACTTGTCTCTCTTGCAGTAGGAGTTATGCCTTAGAAAACTGGTTCTCTTGTCCAATAGAAATCAAAGTATTTACAAGGAGATATGAGGCCATTTGCCAAATGAAAACACTGAAGAAATTCTAAGTTTGCAACTGGTATTTAAACAATTACATTTCTGTATGCTCAAAATTTAAGCTTCACTTTGATATTTTAGCTGGGGAACTGCAAAAAAAAAAAGTAAAAGAAAATCAACTGTAATCACAGAAATTACATGAACATTTCCATCGTGGTATTAGAGCTCCATTTCTTATGAAGGATACTTTATGACAGGATATCAGTTTTGTATGATATAAAATACAACTGAAGAAAAAAAGAAAATCGAGTGCAAATGACTTCTCATTCATGCGTGTGAAAATGAGAGTGTATTGAATATGGCTGAAGGTTTCTCTTGGGCCTATGAGTATCCAATTTTTTGTCACATTTAGGTGAAAATTTGCTGACTAAAATTTGCTTATACCTTCATGTGGATGAGACTGTAAGAACGTTTGCATATGGGATTAGAAATTCAGGTGGTGTTGACATATAGGAGATGTGGACTTTGAAAGGGAGGTTTTGCTGAGGTATAAATGCTGATAAGCACAAATACAGGCTGAGGAACAGACTTTGTACCAATTCTCCATGCTATATTATAAAATTAATGCAAATCATCACCACTAATGTGGCAAGGGAAACAAGCTGGCAAACCCAGAAAACCTAGAAAGCAATGGCTGCAAGGAAAGTTTGAGTCAACTTCAATCCTGGAAAAAGAAATTCAGTATTGAAATGAGCTCCTCCCTGAAGAGCAAGAGAACAACCTGTTCTCCCTATACACAGCAGAAAGGACAAGAGCAGGTTTTAACAAAAGTTTTCCTAAAATTTTTCAATGCTATAATCACCCTTGGCTCTCTTGTTCCCAAGCTATTCTCAAGTCACAAATTATTTCCAGTGATCAGTTGGATTTGTCTTGTCGAAGGTTTTTTTTATTCTGAATAGTTTATAAAACTGTAGAAATGAAGGACAGAACTTGGATTTTGGTGAATCTAATAGTCTATTTGAAAAAAAAAATCAAATCATTGAGTGGATTAAAAAAAATCCTAATCTTCCTAATCAGAAAACTGGGGAAAAATATTTGGGTAATTTATTTGCTGTAAATTATTCACTTTAGCTTGATGTCTAAGTTTTGCTTATTATTGATGTTTAAGTAGAATAATGGTGCAATATGCAAATTTAATTGTTTTTCTTATTACTCTGAACACAGGTATTCTCTCATTGCTTTCAAAATGTGCATCTTTAGATGTACTTTTGAACAGTCAGTTTACATATTGATAGCTGATGATTTGTGCCAAAATCATGCATTCTCATTCTGTGAATATTGGAAAAGTAAGGGCAAGTAAACATGATTAACTGCAGGCTGTGATGCTAAACATATTCCATTATTCAAGCAAATGTTTCTCTCTCTTTCAGCTAATGAGAAATTTATGGATTAGCTTTTTCCTCCTTCCCTGGTGGTTATTCCCTCCTATTGTTAAGAATCTAGGGGATAATATTATGAGATGCTCACTTGGTTACTATCAATAAGACTTCAAATGGGTTTTTTTTTAGGAAGAAGCAGCCAAATTTATCCCAAGTGTACCACCAACAAAATCAATAATATAACAGTAATGAATGAAAGAAAACTGCATACATCACTGCAAGATGTTTGTCTGATCATTTTGATTGAAAACATTTTTTAATTTTCAAGCACGTTTCTTAATTACATGAAATCTTGCAATATTTATCCAAAAGCTCAGCCTGGAGAAAGAGTCAATCTATTGAAAATCTGGGTCAGCGGATTCATGTCACGCACACCTTGCTGACCTCAGGAAGGGGCAGGGCTCAGTTCATGGGTGTAGATTGTTAAGGGCTGAAATGGGAAATTCCCAGAGATATCCAAGAAGCAGCTGAACCTCTCAAAACCAAGCATTTCCACAGACAGCCTGATTTCATAGGAAAGGTTTTATTTTAAAGTATTTTCTTCATCATCCTTCTTGGAATTTCATTGTAATACATCTTTAAACAATACCTTTTAAAAAATACTAGAATTGTGTGCTCTTGCTATTGATATGAGACAGATCTATCATGAACTTATTGCTCATTTTTAATTAAAACTTTCTATTCTGTAAAGCACGAGTCTTAGGCTGGCTGGCAATCACTCAGGCTCTTGGAACAGAAGATCTTAGCAGAGCTTCATAGAAAATTCAGTGAGAACCTCCTGCAGGAGCTCCTTTTCCCACAATGAGATTTCAGTAAATTACTCCATCCCTTTCAAGAGTAATTGCAATAAATCTGGCCTAACCAGCAAACATAAAAAATGTCAGTTCATCACAGTTCATTACAATAGGATCTCCATTGTGGACCAATAATAAATAGTAATGCTCAGATAATGGCCAAAAAAAAATGTAACATCTGAGCATTGAAAGAACATAAATAAGAATCCAGACTCATCAAATCATGTTGGGAAGAGAATAAATGGATGCCCTGTGGACTTTTATCAAAGTGATGGATGAGGGGTTTTCTTTTTTGACTACTGAAAATGCAAAGAAATAAAAAATGTATCCAATGCCCAGACTTCCAGTGGTCTCCCTGAATTTTCTGCAGCTCTCCCCTTCGATGAATGATTGAGGACTGTGAGCCCAAAATGTGAAGGACACCTGCTCCAGCAGGAATAGCTGAGATCATAATCCAAGCTGTAGAGGTACCTTGGGCATTTAAAGGGAAATGGTCAAGAATTCTACTGTGGGTTTTGTTTTGCTTTGCTTCTCAGTGTTTTTTAAAAAAACATGTTTTTTGGCATTCATAAGCCTGTTTCCTTTTGCTCTCAGTTTGTCCTTCTTTGGAAAGTGTTGGCTCCTTCCCTTCATTTCTTTTTGGAGCATGATCCAATTCTGTATGTTTTTTCTGCAGTGCTGATCCTCTCAATCAATAACAAGCAGTTATATTCATTTTTAATACTATTTTTTTGCTCTTTCAAGCAACTCTGTTGAAGCACACTGCAGCACATTTCAGCTGCAGCACAACACACTTTATTTTAATCTTTCACTGATACCAGCAGATGCACAGAAAACGAGACTTTCTTGCAAATTATAACTGAATAATTTAAAACACGGCCAGATTATTATTGTGAGCTCATGAAGGAGAAAATTAAAGGTTTAAGGGACAAACTCAATTCTGATCTAAAACTACCATAACATGTGGAGATAATAAAACGTACATCAGTAGTGAAAATTGGTCCAAATATAATTTCTGAATTGAAAGTGTGTGTGGATAATCTTGTGATGACTTTTTATTATTTTTCAGGCTGAAACAGAAGTAATCAAATCTCATTTGTCAAGGCTGGTTTCCTATTTTGAGAAGCTGAGTGGAATATTTTTTTTCTGCAGCTTAGCAGGTGTGTTGAAGGACTTTCATTTTGTGAGTTGTATGGTAGAGGACAGAGACAGGACAACAGACTTGACTAATGAATATTCTGAACCATTTTGGAAATCTCATCTGGAAATCTTTATTCTTCTTTATTTATTATTTCCAGCAATTTATAGCTGCTTACAGCCTCAGAAGCCTTTAATTGTTTGTGATGGTGTTTCCTTTGTAGAAATATTACTTATGCAGTTCTTGTATAGATAATAAATATTATTTACAATATTTAGTATGTATTAGACCCAAAATAGATCAAGCACATGCATGTATTTCAAACTTTTGTTAAAGTGACTCCACTTCCATTGCTCAACAGAAATTTGAGAGATGCAATGTCTCGGTGTTCAAATAAAATGGTTCCACCTGAATCCAGGAGGATTGCTTTGCTTGTGCAGGAGTTTTAAGACTCAATTATCTTGTCTCCTTCTCTCTTGTTTGAAATAATAGCAGCTTTGTTACTTTTAGAAAATCAGAAGTGATTGCAGAGTGGGGTTGAATGAAAAGCCCTCTTGTCTGGGATCCCAGTGCTGCAGCTGATTTTTAGACAGCAGGCCTGGCTGATTTCAGAGCTGACATGCATAATGTCTCAGCAAACTCCTGCTTGAGGCTTGCCCAGATGTTAGGATAATTTTCCTGTCCTGTGAGTGTAAAGATTTTAAAATCCAAACTTGGTTACTGAGATTGCCTGATCTGGATGGGACAACCTTTAAAAGTAGAAGCTCCTGATTCCAATAGCAACAACATAATTTTGTTTGGAATTAAACATGCTTTTTGCAATTTTATTTCTGCTTGTTTTTCAGAGTGAAAGTAATCCCTGGAAAATACACCTTTTCTTTTCCAAGCCTGTCTCCCTCCTGCCATTTTCATTCCAATGCTTATAGTCTTAGCACTGGGTAAAATTGCTCCAAATTTTTTTGTCTAATTTTGCCTAGATCAACCTCTGACCTTGTTGTTGCATCTGGTTGTGTCACTCCTGACAAGTTTCCGGTATTATAAAATTACTTCTTGAATAAGCAGTTGTAGGCAGTGAGGACTTGCTCATCTATCTTCCCTTGGATAAAATACAGAATGTGAAGCAGGGCTTCCAGGCTTGCCATTGCTCATACAGGGTATATGTCAGTAAAACCCTCTTCCCCAGCTTTTGAATGCTTCATGCCAGAGTTTACACAACCACAATATGTATTTAGGGCTCTGACCTGATAATTTGTTCTTTAAATTTAGCAGTAAGACAGAATTGTAAGTAACATGTTGTGGTGTTGGCTTTGGAAGTCCTTCTGCCCATACCAGAACTTAGCCAGGAGATTGTAGGAGTCTGAGGGTACTGCTGTGCTTGTGCTGAGGGACAGATGCAAGCCCAGGTCAGTTCTGCCACTTCATCCTTTTCCCAGCTTTTATTCCTCAAGTATATTCATATCAAACCCAAATGCAGTCCTTCAGGTTCCAACATTCTTACCACATAGAGGCACTTTTCATGGTTTTTTCTCCCTTTTGTTCTCTGAAGGAAGGGCAGCCACATCTACAGCTTCAGATCTTTATGAAATTTAATTTTTTAACAGTGTCATAGTTCTCAGCAGAGAGATCAAACCAGAGTTGCATCAAATTGTATTCTGACCTCAAGGTATTATCCTCAAACTGCAGTCCATGGTGCTTCCCCTCATTAGTTTAATGAATGCTACAGCAGTTTGTCTCGGTTGACTTTTTTCATAAATAATTGGAAGTCCTTTGTTGCTGTGGCTTAATATCATTTCATGCCCTATCCCTTAATGATTCACAGCCAATTTGTTAACCCAGAACTCTATTTTCCCTGAAACACTCCTGTCCACAGTGATTATTCCCATAACTGCATCAAGCTGACTGAGAACTCCAGCTACTGCCTGTGAACCATTACTCCATCTCCATCACAACAGATGCTAAGGAAATTTACTACTTTACTCTGCTGACTCTTTTTTTGACGAGAAAATTTTGATCAGTTGTTTATTATGTGAACAGAGGCCTTGATAGTAACTAATTTGAATTACTTGTGTATTATCTTCCTGATCTAGGGAAGTTACAGACTCAGTGTGCTGCCTGCTGACTCAAGCTGAGCTGCTGCCAGTGTGACTGTGGAAAGTGTTCATGCTGAATTTGCTGATCCCACTGCAAGGTACAAGTTGTTGGGTGAACAGCAGAAGAGGAAAAGCAGGCCCTACTTCTCATAAACAAGGCTGCCTTTGCTGTCCTTTGCAGAGGTGTTTTTTCACTGGTGAGCTTCCAGAAACCGCCAAACTTGTGTCCCTGTTGCTGTTGTGGTGTACTGTGGATGCAGATGTTCAGAAGTTGAGATTTATTTGGTTTATTTAGCAGTATTTTCAAACTTTGTATTTCAGATCAGAAGTGGGCTTTGGGAAGAAATCTTCCAGTGGCCACCACTCCCCACACTTAGCCCCATGAAGTGCCCACATTGGAGATTATTTGGACCAGAACAGAGTGAGGCACTTGACTATACCCAGGGATTGTGAAAATCAGAGAAACGTGAACTGTTCTTTATTTCTCCCTTTTAAAATATTTCTCCTGGGTGCTCAGATGATGTAGCTAATAGCAGCAGTCCTGGAATAATCTGAAAATTTGTAAGATTTTTGTGAATATTTATTTTTATTCCCTTAGGGTAGCAATGTGGAGAATGGCAGTGAAGATCTCTGAAGTTTTCAGTGCTTTTCTTTTGTACCTAAAAACATTGGTGGTGCATTTTACAGTATATTGGGTTTGAAGTGGCCTGCAAGAAAGGAAGTGTTGTTGAGAGACAGAGCAACACCTAAAAATGTCTGTTTACAGGTAAACAAGTAACAATATATCCCTGGACAAGGAAATGGCAAATAATACTCAGTTTTATCTCTGCACAAGTGTGCAGATTTCAATGACCAAGGATGTAACTGAAGACTGATTTAGTGCTAACAGCACAGCACAAATTGAAGGAAAATAGAGATGCACGCTTGCACTCTGCAGAAATAAATTCCTGAACTGAAACTCTTCTGTGGCCTTGTGCCTACAAGTATTCCAATTTTTTCTCTGTGACTGTGGTGGAGGAGTGGGGAGGAAAATCATGAAGTGAAGCCAGTGGCATATTTATGGAATGTTCTGATTCACAAGCAAGGCTTGTAGGTGCCCTGTTCTTGCACACAGTCAGGAAAACAGATTGGTTTGGTGCTGGGGAACACATGGGTCATGTACTGGCATCAGATTTAGCATGAACTTGAGAGGTTTAATTTTTAGGAGGACATTTTTTCATATGTTCGCCACTTTTAAATGTGTTGGTTTAATATAGATTGACACTGATTTTTTTGTGACCTCACACATATTAAATTCCCAGTACTCTGGGAAGTGGTCTGGATTTTCATTAAAAACAAAACAAATCAACAGAAAAAGGAACCCCCCCAAAAAACCCACAAAAAAAATGATCAAAGCAAAAATTTTTTGTTCACCTATTTTGGATACATCCTTTTCCAACATATCCTCATTTTTCTGTCTGCAATGGATTGTCACCAGTAGTGCAGCTGGCACAGTTGGTCTTAGCATTGAGTGAAGAACTGCTTCTCTTTTAGGTGATCTTAAATATACTGTTTACTGCAATTTCTTTTTTTTTCTTTTTTTGGGGTTTTTATTTGTTGTTGTTGTTTAATTGTTATTGATGGTAACTTGAAGAATTATATAATCTGTAAAATGGCCAGCACTTAAAAAAATAAGCTATTACAGATCTAAGCATTTATAGAAACAAAGCAATTTAAAAGATGTGTACACTCATCCATTCTGCATTCAAGCAAAATAAAAAGCAACGTTTTATGCAGAAAAGCCCACATATTTCACAGATCAGCACATTGCTATTCATATGCAAAATATTTATAGACAACTCAGTGAGTTTTAAATTCAGCTCAATATGGATTACGGAGAAACTAAAGAAGTTTGAATGAATCAATAAGTTTCTCATTAATACTAGCCTTAGAGTGAGAATGTTTTTTATTAATACAAAACACCATGCTTTGTCTACAAATGAACCTGTCATATCATTTTGCTTTTTGTACTTCTTTCTGCTCAGTAATTATTGATCTATCAACACGGAAATTCTATGGATTTCCTATATGACACCAGCCATTTTTCTCATGTAGGAGTGGCTGGTTATTTTAAATCAAGCTAATATAGTAAAACACAATACAAAATATGTCAAAATTGTGCAAATGGGAATAGGTTTCTCTTGTCTAGGGCTTTGACAGACCTCACCTTCTGTGATTGAAGGTGGGATTTTGTGTAGGAAGTGTGATTTTATTGAAATTGCACTCATGGAAGTGAGTGTTACTTTGGGTTTCTAGGCTCAGAGAGGTAACTCCACAAGCATTGCCGATTTCAGGGGAAAAGAAAAAAGGTTGGTGAGCTGCAATCTGTCTGAGTTACAAGGAAGGCTGTTCCAAATGTGCAGCTCCACTGTTCTGCTGGGCCCAAGCTGAGTGTACAATCAGGAGAGAGAAAAAGAAAATCACTGGTCTTGTCCTGCAAGGATCTTTGTCTCATGGGCCCACTTGAAATCACTTTTACATCCATAGGGCTGAGCAGTTTGGCATCCAGTTCACAACCCTACATTTGATATTCTCTTACAGCACTTCTGCTTTAGTATTTGTCCTTGGTGAATTCCAAGGATGGAATTCATTGGAATTCATGTCCCTTCCTTGGACATTGCAAAGATGTGTTTGGCACTGGGGATCCTGCATGCTGGCTGGCCTGTGCTGATCTACTGTGAGCACTTGTGGGGTTCACAGGTTCAAGGAGTCAGCAAAAATCCTTGACAAGTCACAGAAATAAGTCATGTGCATGTCATTCTGAGAGAAACTGTAAATAAATTGTAAAAGGGATCAATAGCAACCAAATCACATTTGAATCTGACACATAACATGTGACATTCAGCTCCTGATACATGAAATCAGAGGAGCTGAATCTCAGCCTGTGTCCTAGTCAAGAATATGAATTCTCCTATAAGACCTAAAGCCTTAGAGGCTTTTAGTGTTCATGCTTAGAGACTTGCTTATATCTTCAAAAATATGTTCTAGAGAGCTCCAAGAGTTATGTGCACTCATCTGTCTTGCATGTGCCCACAGTGTGGTGGGAAATGGGCCTCAAAAACCAGGGAGTGCTTGAATGTCCCCGAGAGAAGTTTTCTAGAGGGTGAGCTTATGACAAAACATTACTCCTGAGGAACACAATTAGGAGGGAAAATGGGGTGCATCTTGTTGTGGTATCTCTGGGCAAATGTGTGTAGGGAACCTTTTCACATCTATTAATGAGATCTGGGTTTGGAGCATGCTTTTGAAAGCCAAATTGTTGTGTAGCCATGCTCTTGTCACACATCTGCAGCTTACTGCCAGCCAGGCAGAGTGGGCTGTGGGCTGCATGAATGATGCTTTAAGCACAGGAGTAACCTGTGCCTCTTGTTCCTCCCCATTTGAGGGCTGGGAGAAGGAAACTGAGGCAGGGCGAGGGCAGAGCTGAGAGCTCTGGGCTGTCACTGTCTGCAACAAGCTGAGTCTTTTTGTTCGCATGGTCACACATCTGCCATATGTTAATCTGTGCTGCACCAGAGGTTCCAGAAGTATTTGTGGAAGACATGAACTTGAAAGTCCCTGCTTCTACATGTAATTTAGGCTGTGAATTTAGATACCCCATTGAAAAGGTAAAATCACACATAATGGGGGAAAATATGTGTGCTGTGTACACAGCTGGATGTATGTTGTCTAAATAATTCACATCAATATTAGAAAATCTGACAGATTTATAAGTGACTTAACTATTATTTCCATATAGTATTGAAGAAGATATAAATGGAAATATCTCCTTAAACACTTTTGAACATAACAATCATTATCTAGAAAAGAAATCCCTTAATTAATGTGTCCATTTGTCATTATGTTAACAGTGATAATAACCTAATGAATGAATGTACTGATCCACAGTTCTATTAGGAGCTGTTTTTGATGCCCAGTTCACTCTAATTGCTACGTGTGCAAATGTGTAGCTCTGGCAAATTGCTAAAGACAGGTTGATGTAAACACAGTGTTTGAATTTAGAAGGAGTGACAGACCTAATATAGGAAAATAATCAGAATAGATCTATTTGACAAAGCCAGTAATTATTCATTTGAATACCAATTAGCTCTGAGTAGGTAGGTCTACTCCAGCTCTTTCCTTAGACTTGAAAATGCTTGTATTCCTTTCCCAAACTCTCCAGAAAAATAAGGGCAAAAACTCATAATGCAAAACCAACAAGTGCCTGGCACTTGCCTTTTCAGTATTTCTATTTGCTGTCATGCTGCAAATCCATCTGCTCTACCTGGACAAATTGTTACCCCATTGTTGAATTTGAGTAATAAAATCTACCAGTGAGAGGCTTCTGCATGTGGGGGACATCAATCCAAGCAGGACAGTGTAAAACACTGAAGGAAAAACTGAAGATGCATTGACAATGCACCTGCTTTTCCCACAGCAGTTTATCTCACATTTAGAACTATTGCCTTTAATGGTATTCTTATTATGGTGGAGGCTTCTGATCTTCTTTTATGAGTGACACATCATCTATTTATCTATCTGTCAATCAGTCCATCAATCCATCAATCAGCTATTTTTAATAGCACCCTGTTTCCTCTCATATTTCCTCAAGGATTGCCATGGGGACTAAGTTAAATTGATTAAAATTGGAACTTCATGATTTTTTATTAGCCCTGAAATGCAAATAAGTGTCTGTACCTTCTGTAACCAAGCACTAGCTGAGCAAATACAAACTTGCATAACTTGGAAAGTTGGAGTATGGGTTGATTGCAAAGCCTGGTGTTGCAGAAGAAAAACTTGTTAGAATAAACTTTCAAGGTTATTTTTTATTCTAGCAACTGAAAATATAGAACTAAGTCAGTAAAACCATGTGAGTCTGTCATTAACCTTATAGAAAAATCTTTTCCTTCCTGCTTTTAAAAATATATATATGAAAAAAAGATTAATCCAAGAGTTTAAGTTCAATATTTTCATTCTTCTTCTGAAAAGTAATTTATGTGAGACAATTCCTTGGTCTGAAATCTATAGCACCTATTAATTTCTTGGAGAAGTAGACACTAAAAGAGGTAGAATGGTGCAACTCTGTCTCTGCAAAATTTGCTGTCTTTTCTACCTTGAGCATACATTTGGATTAGGTACAAGTACAGATTTTGCATTCTTTTTGCTGGGTGTAATAGCATGTGCCCTATGAGAGTGCCTCGTTTATTTTACTGTTGGAGCAGTTAGTACTGAGAAGAACATGGAGGCTGGAAATAAACACCTTTCTAGGATTCATTTCTCCCAAACACTTTTAAAGTTTAGGATGAGATTTTTGACACATTCAGGTGCTTTATTTCAGGTATGAATATTTAGTAAGAATATCATCTTACTAAAGTGAAGAGATCAATTATGATTTAAGCAAGGATCAGCTGCATGAAAGAGAGTAAGATGTGAATTCTCTCAAGCTGTTGTATTCCAGGTTAGTGAAAGGATTGTTGAAAAATTGGCAAACTTGTATCAGAGAGAGAAGACGAGCTGATGATGTGTGCGGTGATGGGGTTTAGTAGGCCAGGAGAAATGTTGAAAGAAAAATAATTTCATGCAATGGGTCTCTTGAAAGCAGATTTGCAACAGTTGGGTAGATCTGAGAATTTTCAAGGAAATGATGATGAGCCTGAAAAGAATCTCTTTCTGATTTGCATCTGGCTTTGATGTTTTACATCCTAGCAGAAATTTTAAGTTTGATTCAGCAAAACCTTTGTTATTTGCTTTTTTTGCACGTTACTGATTTTTTCTTTTGCAAAGTGGGCAAAATCCAGGAGGAATTGGTCGTAAATGAATCAAATACGTATTTTCTTCTTAACAGCAGGTATATTTTTTGAATATCTGAAGTCTGGAAAAGCCACACTGAGCTCAAAATCTTTGTATGCTCAAACACCTGATTCACACACCAGAAACATCAATTATGCCACTTAAAATCTGAGGCATTTTTTGCAATGCTCAGCCATAAAAAAAAAAAAAAAAAGATTACCGCAAGAACTGTAGTGAAAAAGGTACTGGTTTAGTCCAGTGAGTAAATAAGAGAAATAAGAGTTACATGTTCATAAATGTGTTTTTGGCTTTTTTTTCCTAGGGTTAGTTATGGAGAACTCTGGGCTCTCGGGTGTACAAATCCACCTGCTAACTACAGCATTTTTCTTAATGAGAGAAGGAGTTAAGTCACTGGAGCTTGAGTACAGGTAAAAAAAACACCTTTCTTATATTTTAAGGAAATGTCATGAAGGGAATTGATCCTATTTGGACACAGATGCCAAGACTACATTGGAAACATTTTAATTTTTTGGAAGGCTGGTTTAGAGTGTGGCGTGCATGTCAGGTTAATTAGGTGAAACTTGTGTAACAATGAATGTTTCTTCTCTCTAAACACTGTGACAAGAAAAGTACTCAGAGCTTTGTTCAACAAAGCTCAAGATTTGTTGCTTGTAGAAAGAATACACCTCAGAGCAGTTGCATTCAATTTTTTTAGTTCAGGTTCCTTTATTTTTGTTCTTTTTGCAGTTCCTGTAAGGAACACTACTCAAGGCATTTAAATCTAACAGCATGTCAAGGGCCATTTAGATCTCTCAAATTGCCAGGACAACCTATATTCTGACTTAAGCTTTATTTCATGAGCTCATTAAGAATTAAAATTAACAAACATGACAGGGATTTGCAGGTGACCATGGGTGCATAAATGCCCTTTAGCCTTTCCTGCCTGCCTGCCAAGCCTGGCTTTGACCTAGTGGTGCTGCTCCCAGCACACATCAGGGCTCAGCATGAGCTGGGGTAGCCAAAATGCCAGCAGGAATTGAGTGAGCAGTCCCACAGCACCCTTGATTTCCTAGTTCAGTCCTTCATGTCCACCCAAAAGCCCCCAGCCAAGAGACTGCAGCCTATTTGCTTTGGATAATGTTTATGAGTAGCAAAGAGGACATTTTGGGGAAGGAAAAGATAAATAAATGAGATGCTTTTTTGATAGCTGGAAGCTCAATATAGCCAGAATGAGACTGTAAAAAGATACCACAGTCTCATTAAGCAGATGAACACACCAGACATATTTTGTAAGCCCAAGTCAGGTTCAGGAGAGCTAATGACAATCACTCAATTATCCATCACCATTGATAAATACAGGTTCTTGTCCTCATCACCCTGTGTGCAGGGGCTCTCAGTGTTCTCTTTAACCTTCTGTGCCAGAGAGCAGTTTTATTGTCAGTAACAGTGCTCAGCTCTATGTTCACTTTGTGCTTGCCATCCTTCAGGAGTGAGCACTGAAACTCCCCCAAGTAATAAAATGCAACCCCAGAGCCTCTCCTGTGCAGAAACACTTAGCACCTGGTTCAGTCTCTGCAATCATTGCTGATTATATCATTTGTATGTCAAAGCAAGGGACATTTGAGACATGCTGGCCCTCATGAGGGGTACATAAATGAGAGATGTCAACAAAACCAACACCAACTATGAAATCTCTGTTGATAAGAACTGTTTGGGTACCCTAAAAACTGTTTTTCCTTGTGTTGTCTCCCAGCAGAGACCAATCCTTCCTTCATCTCTAAGCACTTAGAAGTATCTCAAGGGTTAAAATCAACCACTCCTTTCTGTTTCAAATTTATTTTGCTTATTTATTTGTTTCCATCACAATTCCCTTGCTCTCTCTAACTTATCTTAATTAAACTCAGGCCTGTATAGACAAAGGTAGGAAATAAAACAAACCTGTTAATAAACAGTGTTTTAATTAAAGAGTTCAAAAAAAGTTGGATTCCAGTGAGTCTCACCTCCAGCATTTATGCATATTAACTACCCTAAATTGTCTTATAGATTTTCTGTGAAACTCCAAAGAACAGAATTAAAACAAGAACTTCTAAGAGATTTTATCCTTGAAATATTAATTATTAATGACATATTAAAATTCCTATGCTTTCTATTAAAATTACTTTAATCATCAAGACAGCAGAGCAAAGTGCCTCTGCAGTTGAAGATATTATGCAGGTGGCTGTTTCAAATAAATCTGGAGAATTCTAAGAGATATATTTAGGTGATTTTAAAAACATCTTTTTGCAATTTATTAATATCCTCAAGGACTGGGAATGAGTGGAAAATTGTTTACATGGCTGATGTGTCCTTGCACACCACCAATGTTGTCCTGTTGAGGTGATGAAAGTGAAATTTATCCATTAAACTGCAACTACAGGCTTCATTTTCTGGGGTTAGGAAGAAAGGGGGGGTAATTAATGTCTGTATGCCCATGGATTTCAATTACTCCTTTAAATTCTATCTAAATTTTTTGTGTGGTTTTTTTTTTTCTGAGAACAAGTCATCAAAAAAAAAATCACATCTGATACGTTAATTCCTGCAAGATGGTTAGTGCCTTCATTTCTCATCAAAGTCATTGCAAAATGAATGAATGCAACAGATTAAGAAATTGAATCTTAAATTATTCATTCATTATTCAGGGGACTGGGAATCTCTGAAGTAGCCAGGACGATTCATAAGGGAAAAAATGTGGGATACTGTGGGAATTACTCCAATTTTGGACACGAACTTCAAGTGACAAGGTCAGATCACCAACAAACTGAACAACCTTGAGAACTGCAAGAGAAGTATGTCAGACTATATGGTTGAAATAAAGCTGTAGATAAATACAATTTAGTGCATATTTAGTTTAAAAATGCAAAGTTTGGGGAATTCCTTCCAGCAGTTAAAACTGAAAAATTAATTGAAAGATAGTTGGAGATGGAATTAGTACATCTACAAGGTTAATCTCTGTTGTTCAGTATCCTTTGGCAGCTGTAAAATAGAGCCAACATGATATTTATTTATGGACAGCTTAGGGAATTGAATTTTTTTTAGTTGGAATAATCATATAAAGGCAGATGGGGGTAGAGAAGGTTAAATTAAAAATTAAAAAAAAGTGGATGGAGTAATTGAGGACAAAAATAAACTTAATACATCAGCCCTTTCAAAAGAATGCTTCAATTATGGAGATCCATGACTGGAGAAGGTACATAATATAGCATTAATCTGATAAAATTTGGTATCCATTTAATGAAATTCTTTCTTCTTCTTTCTTGCAAAAGGGAGAGCTCTTTGTAACCCAGATGGTAGGAGGAAGTTTTTATCATCATCTCATTCAGAGATCTCCAATCCTTAGAATCATTTCAGGTTATTCCTATTAAGGACTTCTGTCTGTCCAGTTGCAATTCCATGGGTCTCGACAACCCTGATCCAAATTTCAGGGTCAAACTTCAGGTTTTAAGGCCAGGACATTTTTCAGCAGTCTGTGAATGCAAATCACCCTTTTCTGCAAGGTTTTCTTATGATGTGGGGGCAAAAAACCCCAATTGGATCATTAATACAGAAAATTACTGATCTTGTGAAACTTTAACAGAGAAAAAGTCATTAAGAAAATAAAAACTAAACTTTTATAATCAGTGATTTACCATGCTTGGAAAAGTAGAATTAATATCTTTAAGATGAAATTTTTACAATGAATTTAGAGAATTTTAAACTACTTTTAGCATCACCCAGACCTATAATTGTCATTGGAAAATAAATATTTCTTCAACGAAAAATTGTTTAGGGCACTGAATGCAAATAAAGTACTGGCAATTTAACATATCCACTGATATCATTATTTTAAAAATACAGACAGTTTGCAGTTTCACAGGCAGTTCTTGCACTAAAAAAAAGTGAAAGATAAGAAAAAAGCTATTTTTCATGAGGGAGAAGAAGAATCAGTTAAAGCATAAAGGTTAACTTGATTGACCTATCTTTCCTGGTAATATGCTGAAATTCATGGTTGAACAAAATATTTGTTTGCATCCAGAAGACAAGGAGAAGATAAGAATCCATATTCATTTATCAAGAAAAAAGTCACTCGAGACTTACTTAATTTCATTCTAAGACAGAATCATAACTCATTGGAAAAGGGAGAAGAAATAGATGTGAGAAACCTGATAAAGTTTTTGGCATTTTCTCAGATGACATTCTTATCCACAACATAGGGAAAAATAAACAACATAGGAGAAAATGTAAGTTCTGTGTAAATGTATTCAGAATTCCTGAAGGAGATAATCATTGAGGTTTCCTGTCAAAATGGAGGGATGCCCAAAATGAGATTCAACAGATTTCATGATGGCTTAAAATTCTGAGTGACTTGGGTAGGGGAATATGGGATATGGAATTTGTAGGTGAACTGTAACTAGGGATGCTTCAAACACAGGGGAGAACAAAATTCAGATTCAGGATGACTTTGCTGAGGTAGAGGAAGGCACCAAAAGTGCACAGTACAATAAGAGCAAGGTAGAAATCCTAGGAAACAATTACCTGTGACAATATATTGGAAAATGCCAATTTTGCAGGAAAAGGCTACACAGTTATCAGGGTGAACATATGTTAACAACACTGTGTTCTTGCAAGAACAACAGACAATATAATGATGTACATAAGTGGGCCCACCTATGCAAGGCATGAAAAATAATCCTTTTGCTTCACTTATTTCTACATCCTCAGCCTCAGCTGGAATTCAGTGTCCACCTTCCTGGAAAGATGTGGAAAACTAAAAACATGACCAGTTTTCCTCTCCTTCCTCCTTTCTTAACCTTTTGTTCTCTAACTTTTGTTACTTTATTTCCCTGGTCTACTACTTAGTCATGGCCATGCTTGTTGCTTTGGCTCCTCCAGCCCCCAAACCTGCTGGGTGACAGCAGAGAGCAATTCCTAAACCCAGAGAATTGGGATTCCTGCCTGATCCTTGCTGGATGCTTTCTCTGATCAGCTTCAGAAGCAGGTGATGTTTGAGCACTTGCAGCCAAGGGGTCTCTCCTCCACACTGAGCAGTCAGAGCTCTTCCCTGGCCTTTAATGCATATTAGAATATAGGCCTTAATAATTGAGTAGCCTTTCAGTGGCAATATTTACAGAGAAAAGCCTGGGAACACAACTCAAGCAGACTTATCTCCCTTTAAATAGCTCCACAGATGGAAACTTACATGAAAAGTGTGTAACTGGGCAGAAAAATCATCCTTTCCAAACTGGCAAATTAATGTCACTTGTTAATCCTGGTAGCAGCTTGTTTAATTGAGTTTTATCTCTTTGATTAATGCTAAATGAGAATTAACTATTTCTGACAGCCCAGCAGCACCCTCAGTATTGTGCTCCTGTCTCACTGCATTTGTTTCATCTCCTGAGGGCTGTTCTCAGGCAGGTGAGAGCCTCTGAGCGCCCAGCTGGGAGAGCAGAGCTCCTGAGCTGCTGCTCAGCCCCATCACCCCACATCCATCCAGAGCCCTGCAGGGGCAGCTGCTGCCTCACACCAGCACCTCCAGACTTGGAAAACTTGGAAAACTCCACATTTAAGCAGATGGAGATCTCTCACATCACTACCAACCATTTCACTTCTGTTGCAGCTGCCCTTGTTCCTTGCCAAACTAATGCTCTTCTTTCCTATTGTCATTAATTGCTTTTTTTGGTCATTTATATATTCTTTGGAAAAGACAGTTTTCATATTATTGACAAGGAATTTTGCCTCTATTTATTCAAATGTTTCACCTGACAGCAGGAAGACTTTCCTCAGTTTGTCATTCAGCATACAGTAATTTCCCCCTTATATTCTGGGTTTCTTGAAATGGGTTGAAATCTAAAAATATTTCTGACAGAAGCAGTTACAGCAGACATCTTAATTATTATGTTTCCAAGGGAATGACAACCAGTGTAAGGAAAGCTGACTTGTATTCCTGCAGGTTTGTGCTTTTATACTGGAACTTGAGGCTATTATAAATTACCTAGGAGTGGGACAGCCATGAGCACCTTACATCACATTTATACCAGGTGCCACGTTGAGGGGGCTCACCCTCTCCATTCTTATTTATTCTGTGCTATTGAACTTATTGGTGAGCACAGATATCTCAGGTAGATATCCAAACATAAAAAAAACATTATAAAACATGATAAAAACCATGATAAAAGCAGCTGCTCTGCATCCTGATCCCATACAGTGACTGCAGACAAGGCAGGGCTCAGAGACAGGGCAGAGGAGCAGCTGTTCAAAAAAACTCCACCTGTTTTCCTTGATAACCACTGTTTGATTTCTAGGCACTGCTGATTTTACTTGTTGCCAAATTATTTTCATCTGTCAGGGCATGGGAGTGCTGCACCTGCTGCCTCCTGGTTAAATGGAAAAGGAGGAGTTCCTCACAACCCACACTGTGCAGCTTATAGGACAAAAAACATAAAGAGGGAAGCAAATTTAAAAATTGACCCTGCTGATTAGGTATTGTGTTGTATTACACAGAAATCTAATTTTTCAACCAGTTCAGAAGACATTGATTTGGAAATGTTATACAGGAAATGTATGACAGGAAAAGCAAAAAGGAAAATATTTTATCGTTTAATATTATATAGTATTTTAAATTAATATTAATATTATGTTATATGATGTAGTTTAATATTATTAAATATCATATTTGTTTAATAATATATTATTAAAAAAGGAAAACATTTTATAATTTAATATTTGGATTATTAATATTTGGATTATTCTGCTAATCCTAAACTCCGCCTAAAAGAAGGAAAAATAGCTAAAAGGGGCAAACAGGTCAATGCTAAAATGGACTTCTTATATTATCAATGAAAATACAGTGATCACTGTATAACTTTGAATAAATTTATTACTAGAGAAAGAAAGGATGATTTGAAAAAATTGCTATACCGTATTTTACGTAAAGGCTTCTCTGCAATTTTGAGCAGCAAGCAGTTGTCAACAGCAACAGAAACATCACAATTGTAAAACAAATACTGACAGTCAGTAATTTGCAACTAAAATATATTGATGTCTGATTCTCTCCAGCTGTTAAAAACTAACTTACCCACTTGTCACTCAATTCCCTGATGTTTTCATCAACACTGCCTTCCATGAGCTTCCTGAAGCCTGCTTGCCTGACTATTCAGTAAGATATTAAGTTTGTGTACCGAGTTTTTGGTTTCTTTTAGTCCTAAAAAGGAATGGCCTGATGGGCACACATTTAATTTTAGGTGTCCCTGTAAGGATCTGCAGACCAGCAGTAGGAAAATTTCAGAGGTAAATGTAACAATTGATAACAGCACAGAGATCACCACCCCTGAAATCTCCCCTCTGCCAGGAAACCCTAACAAGTCTTTTTGTAGATGCAACTTCTAGTGTCATGAACTTGAAAAAAATTAAACACCAAAATGTCAAAAGCTGTTAAGGGTAATTTAGGGACAGGATCCCATGTTGCTGAAAGTTCACCTGAAATATCTGAGCGAGGGGTTAGCCCAAAAATGAAATAGCTTTTCTGTACTAGAAGTGGGTAATTATACTTAATGAATAATCCTACTTCCACTAATGTCTAAAGAACTGACATTTCCTCAGATGTCAAGTTTAGTATTTCTAGTGCAAGAAGGTTTTAAAGTATTTTAAGATTGCTTTTGCAAAGATATGTTTTATTAGAGAGAAAATCTTACCTTACTGGTGTTCCCAAGGCTTTGGTAATTTCCATCATCATGTTGTCCATCATGTTTCACCCTCTCCAAAGTACCCTGACAGTCTCTCTGTAGACCCTTCTCTAATGTCACTGAGTGGTAAACTGGAACTTCATAGAAGAAACCAGGCAGGAAATAAGTTCCAAAAAATATTAAGAGCTATAATTTCTGTACATCCAGATCCCATGATTTGCAATTGTGGTTTATAGAGTGCGTGAAGTTTGAGGAAGACCTAAACAGAACCACATTGTGGTTTCTGAAAATCTGATTTTGTGGATCTCAGGGCATTGCTGCTGAGTGAAAACCTTGTTAGGAGGGGATGTCTGGCTGATGTGGCTGTAAATAAGAATGAACTGAGTGTCAATGTCATGGGACAGCCCTGTAGTTTTGACAGGACAGCTGTAGTTACTTGTGCTGACAAAGCTGGGGAACAGGTGAGCAAGATTTTGAGAAGCTTCAAAAAGATTCATCTTTCTGAAGCTTCTCAGGGTTTTACTGCAGATTGCCTAGAGTGCTCAACCTGCCCCGACAGATGTTGAGCAAATATTTACCTCATATAATATATTAAATATATTTTTTACATATTTATTCATTTTATCTAATCTGACTTTGCAGTGTTGCCTTTGACTGTTTCATGCACAGAAAGAGGAGGCTGGGGAAAGGAAGGTGAAGCTACATAAAAGAATAATTCATGGTACTTCTGCCTGGATAAAGGCATAATGAAACTTTATAAGAACTCACATATGCATGAAACAAAATGTCTTTAGGGTGCCAACATTAATCTTTATTGTTCATTTTCACCAGCCATGAGAAAATCCTATGTGGACAATTATAACCACACATATAACACAACATGTTCTGTCCTCTCTGTTGAGTATAATTTCTTATATTTAGTTAAATTTTAGTGGATTCATTCATGGAGATGTATTTACTGCCTTAGTGCAGCAGATGAGAGCTCAGAGACTGAGAATAAACCTGTCTGCTTTGAAGAATGGCTTGAGTAAGAGAAAAAAAGGAATTATATCTCTGATCCCTACTGACAGATTTTTTATCTGCCTTTTCAGTTTAAGGTTTCTGACCTAGTGATTTCATTAGCTCTGTGGATTATTCCTCTTTATTCAGGACAATGAATAAATTAAGTGTTTTTTTTCCCCCCATATTTTGACGGGATTTATCGATCTAGAAGAGATTCCTGTATTTCCACAAGCACTAGTGGAACACCAGCAAAAAATGTCAAAATAGAAGAAAAGTGTCAAAGTTACCCATGTATTTGTCATCCAGAAGATGAATTACTGAGCAGGGTACAGGTTAAGGAATTTCTAAGAAGTATTTTTTTTCAAAACCACAGTGGGTGATGCTCTAAGAGCATTGATTTCATAAGGAATGGTGCAGCTGCACTCCACTCAAAAATCAATGTATGGATAGTGCCAGTTTTGAAGCCAGAAGAACTATGCAATGTTAAATACTTTACATTTGGATTTCTATGGGGAAAGAGTGTGTTCCTCAGGTGTCTGCCTCATGCTGGAGAGCTCACACCAAGTCACTTCACCCAGACAGGTCAGGGAACCCTGTTGAAGATAAGACAATACTTTGAAGATCCTTCCTAGTGTGGCTTCTTGGATGGAATTTGATGAGTTAATATTTATAATGTCCCCTGTCTGGGTCCCCATATGGATGGAGAGTCAGGTAAGGGTCAGGAACAGATTTCCTGGCTGTGCTGGAGTGAACAACAGCAGTGGCAGTGTAAGGAGTGCGGAGGCTTGGAAACAGGGATGCTGTTGTGCTGATGGGCTCCTTGGAGCAGAGGGAACTGGGCTCTGCTGCACATTCACCTGGGATTCTGCCTCAGGTCACATCCTTTAACTTTTCTCCACATCACTACCCTCCAGCTACAAACTGGAGATAACAGCCAATTTTTCCCATTTCAGTTGTAGGGCTGTTAAGAAAGAAGTCTATCTCTCTGTTGTAAAGATGTCATCTGACACCTTTAGGTGGAGGAAGCATAAAAATAATCACATTACTTGAGGGAAAATTCTGCTTTTCCTTCATAGCTATCTCCTCTCCTGATAAAGTCAGAGCCTGAGGATTTGTGTTGGCTGCTGACCCTGGTAGAGCTGGACTGAGGTCTTTTTGGAAGGCTGCCTGTGCTTGACTTGTCTTCTCAAATTCTCAGATATAGTGAGGATAAATTTAACTTGGAGCCTGTTTTGTAATTTGTTTGGCTGTTTCATAACTGTTTGCTTAAATAACACGGAGAAAAGAAGAAGAGAATAAAAAAACCTCCCCAAAATCAACCATGGAATTCAAAGTGAAAGGTTTTGGGAAGCTAATTGCAGCCCTTGCCTCTCCCTTTTCTTTATATTTGTGCTGAAACTCAGAAGATGCCCTTTTTCTTAAGTATATAATGATTTTCCAGTTGCAAAATAAATTATTGTGCAGCTTAAAGCAAGTATAGATCTACTGGGCTGAACAAAATACTATGAAAAATGCCTAGAAGGTTGCTCCTGCTCCTTCCAATGTGGAGCAATGACCATTCTTTAAAAATCCTAAATTTTAATCAAGGTTTCAGGCAATTAATACAATCAGTAGTGGATTTTACCTACATGCTCGTTCTTTTAAAAAGGCCTTAATATTCATCAGCATGCCTGAAAAGAAAAATAAAAATCAGCCTTAATGCTGACAGCAAGGCCATCTGTCAGGGAGCAGTTCCAGAACGGCAATGTAAGAAAGGCATGGCTTTCATCTGTTACACTGTTTGACAAATTTGGTGGTTTGTACATGCTAATTATGAAAAAGAACCTCCAAACCCTGAAAAAAGTTCAGAAGTGTCAATTAATTGCTTTATTTTTATGCTTCATCTCAACCGATGTCTTCTCACTGTGCCTGGACATTTTACAAGAGGTAAGAAAGCAAATTCTGTAGCCTCTACCTTATCCTAGGAGCTGGTCAAACAAGAGACTTCTTTTGTTTGAACCCTATGAAACTGGCACCTACTCTTCTCTTTGATTAACTGAAGAAAATAATGCTACACAATTTTCTCCAGCTTTTTTAATTTTCAAGTCTTTGGAATTAATTGAATTTGCAAAGATAATACATTTTCCTCAACATCTTCTGGTCAAGATGTTATCAGACACTTCAGATAACTCAGATGTGGGAAAAAAAGCAGGACTGAACTGAACTCATCTATCTTTAGCTTCCTTTAACTAAAAGGAAGACAAAAATTTTCATCTCCAGTGGCAAAGAGTTCTTCAAGTGATGGAGCCCTACTGTAGAATTCTGTCTATCAGCACAAATATGTATAAATAGAATTCACATTTAACAGGGTGTGGAGATTGCAGATTTAAACATTGGCTCACATTTGTATGACAATTTTTGTGTGAAGTAGACATAAAATATCAGAGGGCAAAATGACACTTGGTGCAAAAAAAAAAAAATCATCCAAGCAGAAAAAAAAATTACAGACAGTGTCTAGGCTGTTGTATAGAAAATCAGCTATGAAATGATATTAATTCATCTTGATAACTTCATACATTTCTAGGCCTGAATTCTTAAAAAGAAAAAAATATTTAGATGGTTTTTTTGGCTGCTTAAATTACCTTCAGAAGAGTTGGAGCGCATGCACAAAATTTGAAATTTTGAATTTTGACTAAGGTAATAGTCCTCCTAAAAAATTAAAAGAGCTTAGCTTTGAAATCAGAAATTAAACTGTAATTATTTGTACTACTCTTTCAACAAGGCAGGAGCCTAGACAGGTAGGTACCCACTGATAGATGCCAATAGATGCCTATTGTCAATTATAAATAAGATAAATAGAGCTGAGGTTTTATAAATAAGATAAATAGAGATGAGAATTCTTCCCCTTGAGAATCTTATGAAATCCCTCAAGGACATTATACTGGCAATTCTTACAATGTCTTTATCAAATCTGGGAAGATTAAAACTGAGTAAAATATTCCTGGTATGACTTAGATGCTGCACAGAAGTGAGTGATCCCTTCATCTTTGTTCTTTTTTTACTCAGCATTAGGATTTCTAAATTCAAAACTTCCATTGAACATCCACATGGATTTGCTGTTAGATTCTTCTTCCAAATCAAGGAATTTTTTACTTTATTCTCCAAGTCATCAGTGCAAATTGTTAAGTTTCTATTTAAAGGAAGCTTGAAGGTCTTGGGGCCAGCAAAACTGCTGACACAGAAGTTAACAAGCTCACAGAACACCCTAATGCTGGAGTTCAGTGGAGATGTAAATTAGACCATTTAGTCTGTTGGGTTTTATTTTAAAAGGACAAGTTGTATTCATAGCTTTAATAGCAGATGTATACAGCACAGATGAAATACTGTTAGGACCATGTTCATCTTCTAGGCTTCCCAATCAGGCAGAAATCTGGGTGCCTTTATATGACTCTTGCCCATCATGGATATAAAATTAGAATTTAATGAGGACTCTACAAAACGGCTGAGCTTTAGCCACAGTTTAAAAAAATCTACGGTGAATCTTGAACTTTGATTTCATGTCTTATAGAGACAGAAGCTTTTCAGAAAACCCTGATTTTGATTTATGGCCCTCATGACATTTGTAGATGAATGCATTTGATATTTTATTAAGGATCCCCTTCTATGATCTCAACATCTGTAAGTTGGGAACTTCAAAACGCAGATTTGGAGGTTATGACTTTTCTAGCATAAGGCTAAATTGTGATATAAGTTAAGAAGAAAAACAGAACTGCTAGATTTCTTTACAATAATTTCCATTGAAAAAGTATTATATTTTTATCTTTTTCTCCCAAATATTTTTTTGTGATACTCAGCATATCCAGTATATCCAGAATGTGTCTAAAAGAAAAATACTGCTGTGACTAGCATATTAGATGATTAATCCCATCTTTTATCATATTTTGAGAGAGAGAAATTACACCTGTAGTGGACTTGATCACAATTTATGATTATGATTAATAGAGACTTTTTTATTATTCTACTATGTAGAACCTGTTCCACGTTTTCAGAAGCTTTAGCAAGCAAAAGGTTTTCCAGAAGAAATATAATTGAAAAGTAAAAGAGTGTTTTTAGCTGAGCTTCTGTGTGGGAAAAAGCAATGTGAAAGACAGATAATTATCCCTAGATAAAACATCAATTACTTTTTCTATTTTAGCACATTAAATCTTCTTACCACGTGCTGATAAAATGGAACAAATATTTTCCAGAAAATCTAAATCTTACTGTCTAGACTGCTTTATAGACGAGGGGAGGGGGAAGAGAGGGAGGCAAATAAATATCTCTGGGTTACTCAGCACAAGCAGGAAGGGTTCCTCAGCCAGCCGGGCTGCATGGAGCTCTCCTGCCTTTTCCTTTCTCTTGGGTTGCTCTTTGTGACTCTGATGATGACTTATCTACTTCTTCCCATCAAGGGCAATAATATTTTTCTGCAGAAACCTTGAATAAATTTGTTTCTCTTACACAGAGAGCTGGTTGGGAATCAGAGGCTGGGAAGGATGAAGGCTCAAGATGGCAGGAACTGTTCAGCTCACTCCAGGGCATGGTGAGAAATTCTAATTCCTAACAGATTTTTGCCCAGCCTGGTTTTTTTTAGCCCCTGCAGTGAAAAGTCCATAACATCTCCTTCAGTCTATCCTGTCACTCTTCCCTCTACCTAGCTCAAATCTAGCTCAAATTCAGACTGACTGTTTTCCTTGTGTGTTTACTCAGCAGCAGCTGTTGGTGCACCCCAAGAGAAGACCAAGCCTATTTCTGTCTCTACTTTTAACTGAACAAAGCCAATTGGTTCAATCTTGCCTCACAGATCATGTTTTCTAGAGCTTGGATCATTACTTCTGTCTCTCTGTGAACATGAAGTGGCCATGGTGTTTGTTTAAATATCCCACATTACAGAGACATGAATCCAGCCATGTTCTCTCTAGGGCTGGGCAGAACAGATAACTGGTCTGTGTCTTACTTAGCCTAGTTATATTTTCCAGAATGGTTTTTTTTTTCCTTTTCCCAGCAGCATGGCATTATTAGCTATAATATTGTTTGTGAACGACTTCTGTAGAACTGCAATTAAGTCAATTATATTTGTCTTGGTGGTTGTTTCTCCTTGACTGTAACAAGTTGATTTTTCTGGGATATGTTGATGTGATTTTTCAGAACATACCTATAGTATATGGAAACAGGGTTGGAATCCAACATTTCTTCTGAAGTAGTTGCAGTTCCTTTTGCCCTTATGTTTCTGCACACTTGGTAGTTCTGTTTATGGAGAACCATCAGTTCTCCAACACCAGAACACTTGTTTTGGAATTGCTCATGTTTGACAAGTGTTCCCCAAATTCAGAGCCAAGGTCTGAGCTTTTGCCCAAGTATCTGACCTCACTGGGGTTCCCAGGCAGTACCAGAGTGGCCTAGGACAAAGATAACAGGAGTGTGGCACTTCTTTGGGAGAAATGGATGCTCTATTCCTGACAACTGCAGTAGAGTTTTAATCAAACACCCTGAGTGTGGAAATATAAAGATCACTAGAAATTTTGAAGAATAACAATTTAGTCTGAAAATGCTGCTGTCCCACTGGAAAGATTGCCAGCAAGGCAAAGACTAAAAAATACATCTCAGCGCTGTTGATAAGAAAGGGTGTCTCAGATGAAATGAGAAAAGATCCATTCAGATCCCTTATAACTTCTGCTCTGATAGCAGCTGTTCCTTTCTCTCTGTCAGTGACCTACAGTGCCTACACCAATTCCTCGTGGACAGATGCCTGTGACAGTAAAATACAGAAGTGCAGCTCTGCTAAAGATCACAGGCTGAACACACACTCATGCAGAAATGGCCTTCTTAACCTTAGGGGGGGTGTATATCAACAGAGTGGTGTCAGGAGATGTGTACAGCATTGTAAAGAAACCAATGCTCTCACTGAAAGGACCTGATCACAGAGCACACTGCACCCAGTCCATACTGGATTTCACCTCTTGCCATTTTCCTCACAAGTACTTAATTTGGCATTGAAGGACAAAAGAGGATAGATTTGGAAAATGTGTAAGAATGGCATTCTTTCTTAACATGCACTCTGTGTAAGAATTTGACATGACCTTGGTTTCTCATTTTTCCCTTGTACAGTGTTTCATTGCTAATCCCTCCCTTAAAAGCAGGATATTTCTTTTCTTAAAAGATAATTCTAATCTTAAACCTCTTTTCCTAATGTTACAGTTGCAATCATGTTGATATATTCTCCCAGCCTTTTGCAGCCTACCCCTAAATTATTTGTTGAAAAAGTGTTATCTTTAAATCACATGCTCTTGCCCTCTGTCTTTTCGTAATTCAAGGTTCAAATGTGTTTATTTCCTTATACAAACCAAACGCCTCCAAGCCTATTCATTACCACCCCCTCAGTCTACAATTTTCTCCCTCTTACATAGCAAAAAACGATTTTTGAACCTTGTCTATGAATCACAACTATCAACATAAATTCTTTCTCATTCAGATGCAACATGGCAGCTCTTTGAACATTTGATTGCATTTTGCTTTTCAGCATAGTTCTTATGTCTTCACTGATTATTTAATTAATTTTTAGAAAGTATTTAAGAATAATGGGTTGCAAGAAGATTAAAACAGCCTTCATTGATGTCTGTTACTCACATTTATGGGACTCTTTCCCTGCTTCCGACAGTGCAAAGATCTGTGAGGATTCTGTGTCACCCAAACAGAGGCTGCTCACTGCAGATCCTTCTGGACAGACAGTTCTTAGACATCCATGGTAATCTTAGCAAAAATCTTTGAGGCTTCTTGTTTATAAAGGTCTTCTTATTTATTTGCTGCCTTTAAGATGAAGAAATTTTCATGTGTCACCTTAAGATCTCTAGGGGAAAAAAAAAAACACTCAGAAAAACCCACCAAAACCAAAAAACCTTTGCCCCAGACCTTTACCCCACTATTTCTGTTCTTGGAGAAACAACCATTGAATAAACAAACAGAGAAACAAACAAAATGTTCTAGAACCTTGGAGCCACAATTGAACTGTTTGCAGCTGAAAACCCATTAGTAAATTCATCACCTGTTTGCAGTTGCCAAACAGCTTGGGAATTATCTGAATCTCTTATCCATAAAGTATTTAGACTTTATAATGAGATTTTTGAAAGACATGGATTGATGACCTCTTATGTTCACTTAGAAAATGATACCCCCTTCTGGATTTTAGTGTCTGTTTCCACTAATGTCTACAGTTCAGAATCCTATAATGTGTTTAACTATGATCTGCCCATAACAATATCTGCAGTGCAGGAAAACAGCATTAAATTTTAAACAAGCAGGATTCCAATAAGTTTTCTTAGCTTTATGGCTGCTGCTAAAGCTAAAAGGTTATAATATTTCATGCCTCTATTTCACACAGAATAGATTAAACCTCTGTAATCCTTTGCTTCTCTCTTTGCCAATTGCCAATAATCCAGCTGTGTCCCATTCCCATCTTGGGCTGCATGGCTGCTTGGTTTCCCTGCATCGCTAAAAAATATTTTGGTTTTTCAATAAACAAATGAACACTCAGCTTGCAAATGCAAGGTTGAGGATGAGCTCTGAGTTTTATGTTCTTAAAATCAGATTTAAAAAACCAAAATAATGCAGAGATAAAGAAATAAAAGAGTTGGGTGAAGAAGGGTAGAAAAAGGGGTGTGGGGATAGAACCAGAAGAGAAAGGCAAACAGTATTTTACTTCAGAGGATGACATGAAATTCTAGTAATAGGTATGGGTGAAGCAGGTGCAAGGATAAACTTTTGAAATTCCAAATAGGAATAGGAAATGCAGATAAATCCTGCATTTCACTAATTAGAGGTGGGCAACTTTCTCTCCACTGGCATAAAAAGAGTGGAAGCAGAAAAAGAAGATGAATAAATTCACCGAGTACTTATAGGAACCTTCTTTTCCACAGAAGAAAAATATTACTTACTGTTGGATTTACAGCAGCAAAGAAGGACTCCAGTGGTAGCTGGGGATTCTGCTTTTCATTGTCAGAGAAAGGGATACAGGACAAATTCTACTTTTTTGAAGAGAGGCCAAGTAGAAGCCCAGTCCTGACACCACTGACCTGACCTTGGAGGCTTTGTTGTGGGAATGTGAGTGCCCCTGTTTGGAACACAAGCAAAATAAAATTCATATTAGCTGATGGTCTCAGACCTTTACTGTCCAGGCAAGCTAATTAATTTATCACTTTATTAAGGGGCTTGTAGAATGTAAAATCTTGCTTGTTAGCATGTTAACAAGGCTGTAAACTGAGCATTCTCTTTAGATTGTAATATAACCAGCTTTATGAGAGCAGGGGGATTACAAAAGCTTCCTCCACAGCACATATCTGATTTAAATTAATAAAAGCACTAATGAAAAATCATCTTGGGTATGAGATAATAGGTCTGCTCTGAGAGCTGCAGTACCCAGTCCCCATGGAATACAGACACTGAAAATCACAGCCTAAATTGATTGCTATTTACTCAAGTCTTTAGCAGCAGAACCTTAATGTTTAAACCAAGGTATCACCAATTCAAGGCCTTAATTTGCATCAGCAGTCCATGTGTATTTTGGAGATTACTCAAGGTTAGGGGATATACAGTATTCACATTATTTCCACTTTAGAATAAAGTTTTGTGCTTTCTTTGATAAGCAGTTTTTTATATCATATTTGCAATCATTTTGTGACAAAAGGCACTCCCCATATAATTGACTGGCTTTGCTGCCTGCCTTCAAATTACTTATTTTTAAAGTAGTTCTCCTTTCCATCTCTCAGTTTTCTTCATTATTCTTTACCAGCTTCAAGGAACTGGCCTTGTTAAGCCATTCAGCTTTGGCAAACATTATTTTTAGTTCTCCAGTTTGGATCTGACTGATAATTTTCTGCATTTCAGACTGGTAACTTTTCTAATTTTCAGAAAAAATCCTGGGGATGAGTGACAGAAAAAAAAAACAAAAAACATTGCATGCTCTCAGTATGGTTTCTCTTTCTGGGAAAGTTGGTCAAAGGTGTTTCTTTTTCACTGTCTATAGCAGGCAACACTAATGTATCATGATTCTCAAAATAAAATGGACTTGCCTGGGAGATTTTATCATACCAGTCATAGAAGTTTTTTCTAATTTACCCCAGCTAAAATTATGACCTCATTTAACTTTATGTAAAGCCTATATGAACACCAACATCCCCATCTCCTCCCCTCAAAACCAAAAATAAAACCTTTCCACACAAAACTTCATTGCTAACCAGACTAGGGAGAAAAAAAGATGCAGACTAAGAAATTACACCTGGTTGGGATTATTTTCCTGGATAGGAAAAAACCCCTCAACATTATTAAAATAACTTGCAGAAATTTACAAAGTTTCTTGAAAAAAAAGATCTTTGACTTTCTTGTCCAGGAGTACAAATTTGTCCTTTTCATTCCTCACTGGAAATAGTGAATTTTGTTGGGGATAAGTCCAGTTTCTTTCTCTTCCCTTCTAGTCACAGAGTATGAATTACACACAGGTCAAGGAGCCACCAGACTCCCCCTTAGAGCCTGAAACTTGAAATAAAACCCTCCCAGTGAGTCTTGGGATGTGACCTGAAGCTTCTCTGGCTCTGGCATGCAAGAGGTGTAGAGGAAGGATCACAAAGTTAAAATTATGAAAATTCAAAGGAGGACTGGAAGAAGTGTAAAAAAAAAAAAGGCAACTGGGGTAGGGTTTTAGCAGTGGAAAGCAGGAATTGCAATGCTGAGAATGGGTTTTGTAGCCCCAAGCATCTAAATGGTGATGAATAGAGCCAGGCAACGCACTTTGGTGAAAAACACAGCCCGGAGGCAAGTTTGGTACTCTCCCTTTTTATCCTTGAATATCTACTTGCTGTAACTGAAAATAAATTCAGAATCCTGCAGGGAAATACTGAATTTTTATAGGAACAGCTAGGAAAGGCTCAAACAGTATTTATCATCTGCTCTGAGGAAAATAAATTTGTTTCGAGGATAGAGTCATGGTTCCTGTTTTGAAATTTTGATTTTATTTTGGCCTTCCATCTTCTGGAGGCTTCTCATGTCTCTCAGGAGAATTGGAATACCTGGAATTCAATCAACAACCATCTTTTGTCTAAGAACATCATTCTGCATTTTAAATAGCTCTCCATTAAACTTGTAACCCTTTTCATCTAATTTCACATTATTTCTGTGTATTTTGCATCCTTTCACTAAAGATTCTATTTAATTAGATTCTACTTAATTAATTTATTTAATTAATTATAATTTATCTTAATTAATTAATTTATTAAATTAATATCTGCTTTATCTGCATGCACCATAAGTCAGATTTTATGAGATCTGTGACAAAAAACAGGAAGAGTGGAGCAGTTTTGCTCCAGAATTGGAAGAGGAAACCAAGAGTAGACATGAAGGTGAAGCTAAACCCAGAGATGTCTGCAAACCTGCTGCACCAGCAGTTGTGGCATGCAAGGTTCTGCCTCAGTGCTAGACAGGTTTTTGTTTCCTTTCTCCTTGTTAGAGTCACCTGTTTTTACTCCACAATCACTGTTTTTTAATTCCTTCTTCATTCTAAATAGAGTGACAGCTTCTGCAAAGATGAGCTTGAATGTTTTTGAGTCAGCAGGTTTCCTTTGTTGTATTTGAATGGGAGAAACCTGTTAAAAAACTGTGAAACCCATTAAGAAACTGTGATATCCTTCTGGTAGTTTGACAGAAAAGAACCTTTTCACAACCAGGAGCCCTGAACCTGACCAGAGGCTGGACCTATGCTGGAAGTCAGCACGAGGGTGCTGCTGATTATACGGTTAAAAAATCAGTAAATGATGTTTCTTTAGATTTAATTCTCCAGTTTTATCAACTCTTCTGACAACTTTAAACTAGAATTGTCACATATTTCAGAGATCTGCCACTGGGCAGCTGTTCTAGTCAAGATTTCTTGTTGTTCTGAAGCAGACGTGGTCCTCACAATGCTGCTGACACCTCTGGGAAAGGAGGAGACAAAAGGAGGGAAAATGTTTAGGTTAGAGACCCAGAGAAAAGCCTTCCACGTGCTTTGCATGTTTTCTTGTTATTAAGAGAGGTTTATTAAAGGTCTTATGTTAATGAAAATGCTTGTACAATCAGCCATTGGAAGTATTTCTGGAAGAAATTATAATATGCCCTTTGCTGTGGCTCAAAAGGGATTCTTCTTTTAAACTTCTTGTGCTAATAGAGCAGCATTGCTGTGAAGTCAGTGACCATTGCAAATATCAAACATACTTATAGATAGGTACATATATTCATTTATGAGCTGTCAATTTGATCTCTTTCAGCCCATCCCAGGGTTTAGTGAGACTGCCTGGAATGTCACCTTATCAACTAAAAACACAATAACAGTTGGCCAGCTTGTGGAGATAAAGCACCAAGAGGACAGTGTTTCACTTTACAGCAGTAGCTGATGTAGTCTCTTAAGTCTATTTTTCTTTCTTTTGGGTTTTCTTTTGTATTTTTGGGGGTTTATTTGTTTGTTTTTAAAAATTTCATTGTATTCGCTTCAACATGCTCTATTGCTTACAAATCATCCAACCTGTTTTATCATTAGGCAGCAGTGAGAAAATAAAAATAACCTTCTCTCTAAAACATAATTTAACTCCCATGGGAATAAAACCATGTCTTATTTGCATGCAGAAATTCATTTCAACAAGGAAAATATCATGGAATAAATTCCAGCAAAAGAGGTCTATGCCTATTCATACCACTATTTTCCACGCTTTAGTAATTTTATTATCTTCAAAAAAACTCTTTCTTTATCATTTCAAGTGATGTTATTCTAAAATTCTGTCCTAATGGCAAATTGTTATATAAATTCCTTTCTGGCCATTCCTCTTCCTGTCTGAAAACAGAAGTGCCTGGCCCACAACTCACTGAAATCAACAGGTTTTTTCTCTGGCTTCAGTGGAGTTTGGGAATTTTTTTTTTTATTTTACTGGATTATCACTGCTCAGAACAGAGTGAACTGGAACTGCCTCTTTCTGGATCAAAAGGAAGAAAATTTCAAGACAGTCATTACATCTCAGCTTTTACCAGTCCTTACTGAAATATTCACATCTTGTGGACTACTCATATATTGCTGTTTGCAACTAGATTTGTAATACTTGGCAAGAATAAATGAGGGCTTAGATGAACATATCTGCATCTCAGAGAAAAATGAAAACAGCTTAGTTTGTAACCCCAAAGTCATGATATTTCTCTCTCTCACCCACCTTTCTTTAATCTTTGGGTAAATTATAAGTTCTATTCAGTGGGGGCTTGTTTCCTGCTTTCTAAGCCACCCAGGCTCTAGTGCAGAAATCAGTGAAGCTGTAAAACTTCAGGGGTGTGCAGAACAACACAGACACCAAGCCTGCACTCTATGAGTCAATAAAGGGCACATCTGTGCAATAAATCCACACCTGCTGTATATGATAGACCTCCAAAATCATGACAAACATCTTTTGAAATAGCTTGAAGACTTAAATGTTTTCCCCACATCCTCTTTTTCCCTACTCTCCAAGGTTTTTCGTCAGTCCCTCGTTCCCTACGTGCATCGCATCTCAAAACACGTCCCTGGAATCAGAGCCTGCTTTATCATTCATCCTTTTCAGAGCAGCCTGCTGACAAACTTCAAAACAGCACCTCAACCCACACCCAGAGTTTTGAAAAAGAAAAGAAATTCTTGCAGAGCTGCAGAATCTGTCTCTGCTCCCACAGAAGTAGTGAAGTGGGTTGAATGCGCACAACGGGATTCTGAGAAATTAAATTATTTGGAATAAACGAGCGGTGACCTGTGCTAATCAAAGCAGTTTTGTCTCTCTGCCATGACATGTTTACACTTCTAGATGCAGCACAAGTTGGCAGGATTTTTGCTCATCACAGCTATGTGGGATTTTTCTGCGTATTTCAGTCATGATGAATTTTCTAACAATAATTGGAAGATAACTTCTGTTCCCATTTCGGCTTCAAGTTAAACCAGGGTAACTCTAGAGTAACTCAGTAGAAATCCTTTGCAGTGCTGTAACAGTGGATTTCTTGTATTTCACATTTTGTGATACAAAGAGAAAAAGCCTCTCTTTTTAATGTCAGTGCAGCCACAATACTTGATGTAGCTTGGACTGGTATTGCCTCTTGCCAGATACTTTTAAAAACAGATTCTGGAAAAAATCCTGCTTCATTTGCTTCATTCACTGTCACAGCCTTTGGAAAAGAAATCAGATCAGCATAATTTTTCCAATTCATCATGTGATGAATGAATTCAAAGTCCAGAGGCTGTAGATGTTTTCAGCTCAGGAAGGCTGAAGCTGTCAACAGCCCCACTGCAGAATGAGGAGTTTTCTGGCCCCTTCCATCATTTCTGCATCTGCAAGGAGGAGCCTCTGTGCTCTTGGAACTTCAGCAGTGGGACAGGAGTCTGCATCTCTTTCAAATAATCCAGAAGAGAGGAAAAAGGCTCCCCCCAGAGAATGTCAGAAGCTCAGAAAATGCACACAGAACAAAAGCCTTTGTCAAATGTGAACTGTTGGCTGCCCACCAAAAGACATTAAGAAATACAGTTTGTAGCTCAAAGCAAATTGAATTTTACTGACTTTGAGGTCCAAGAAGGCTTAGAAATTGATTTTATGAAATTTAAGTGAAGCTATGTCATTGGTTTTTGGCCTGCCTCTGAGCTAAAAATACTCTTCTAACAAGAAAACATGCAAATCCAAGTTCACAACCAGGATTTAAACCCCAGCCTGCTCTGCCTTCAGCATCAAGAGTTTCTGATGGAAGGCTCCAGTTTTCACTATTATTTTATTTAGTTCTAAAAAATTTGATTCAGTTCTTCCAGAAAACCAAAAACAAACAAAACTCCCCAAAGCAAACAAACAAAAAACTTAAAAAAAAAATATATTGTGATGCTTTATTTTCTCTACCCTGCAATCCAGAAGGGCTGCAACTAAAACAAGCGTTCTGCATAGGACACAGATTCACAGTGCAGTAAGATCTTTTCTTTACAAATGATCTTTACCAACACACCAGCCACAGAGGCTTTTTTTTTAAAATTTGAAACAGCTCCTAGAACAGTATCTTTATGCGAGTGCATAAAAAAGAGTGATAAATATATATGTGTACACCCTCATACAGATTGCAGCCTTTCAACAGGGTGAACTATTCACTGCAAAAACAAACCTCCTCTGGGTTTCTATCCATCCTCTGAGCCAAATTCCCATTAGCACTCTTTCAGGTGCATCCTTCTGCCAGCACAAATCCACACAAATACATCTTGGTAAAGATGCCTGCCTGGTTTCTTCAGTAATTTACATCTGAATCTTTGCTTCCTTCAGAAGAGCTGAGGAAGAGGCACTGCAATAACCTGAGAGGAGCCTAAAACCCCTGGAAACAGAAATATTGATAAAAATAATAGCTAAAGACTGGTAGGATTACAGGAGGGAGAGAGGTTGGCAGAGGAGGGATTGTTTTGCTAAACCTGTCGTTATATTACTTGGTAAAAGACAGCCCCTGTCCCTAAGGACTGCAATGAAAATGCCCAAGGGAACAAAAATCAGATGAGGAGGAGCCACTTTAAGGAACACTTCTGGTGGCAGAGCTTGCAGCGCCTGACTCCCCATCCAACATCTAAGACCCCCAAACTGCTTGCTGAAGTTCAGATTTGTGGTCAGTCCATTTAGAAGAGAAAATACTATTTTAGCAAAGCGTTTTGAGTAGATCCCTCAGTATTGGAAGGCAGTGGTTTGTGTTAGGCTATATTATTGCATTATATTAATTATATGATTATATATTATATTAGCTTGTGCTGACTCTATCTGGCCTGTAGAAACCCTCCTTACATCCATGGCACTTGCACACATTACTCCAGAAGACAGGAACATGTGCAGCATCTGCCTTTTTCTGCTTGACTGATTGTGTTTACTTCATTTCACTCTGTGCCACTTCTGCTTCTAATTTCCTGCAGAATACACCTTCCCAGGAAGGTCAGATTGGCAGCAGATGCTAAAGACGACTTATATTTCCAGTAATTAGCAAGCACTTTCCACTTCAGTTCAGTCATAAGCCATGCATGGACCAAACAAACCATCCAGCTGCTTTGGAAGAAAACCCACATTGCTCTATTACCAAAATAAAAGAAAATGGATATTTATGGATAAACAGTTATGTTTCTGGCACATGCTTCAGCAGTGGCTGTTGCAGCATCACAGTGAAATTACCATGTTAATGAACTCCTGTTAAGTGCTAATGGCAGGTGATGTGCAGCAGAGCACATCACAAGCTCTGGTGGCTTGCAGCAAATCACCCACACGGAGAATCTGCTGTGCTGTGTGGTAAAGGGGCACCTCTGAGAGAGAGACCTTTACCTAATTATGGCATGAAAAACCCCCTTAGATCCTTAAAAAATGAAAACCTACTCATAATATGCCTGTTTTTTCTGATGAGATATTAAAAACTCTGTTTCTCAAGAGTGTTATTGACCATTGCCAATACATTCCCATCAGTTGGATGTATCAGTGTCATGCAGCTTTTCCTTATATTTACACTTCACACCCTTAGCCAAGCACAGGTTTCACTGTGACACAATGTTAGCAATAAAACCCATAAAATTTTACTATATTTTATGCCAGTTTGTGTGGGATAATGAAGCAGTGCCTTTCAGTACCATGGAGGAGTGCATTTTCACATTGTCGAATAAACACAGTGAACAGCAGAAGGAATTGCAAGGGGGTCACATTTGTGACAGCTTGAGATTGTGCTCCTGAGCTTGCAACAGGTCCTGCCAGATCAGTGCTTCAGCTGCAGAGATCTGTGTTCAAACTGCTACTTTGATCAGGAGCTTTCCCAGGAACAAAACTCCCAAGGGAAGCCAGGAGCATCCCAATAAACAGCAGGTTCTGAAGTGGCAGCTGAGCACAAAAGGTTTCCCAGAGCAAACAAACCCAACGCTAAAAGGACACTGTCAGGTGGGAAACTGTGCTCTGACCACCTCAAAATCCTGCTTGGCTGCAGTTTGAAATCCCTCCACTGTGGTGCAACCTGACAGGGGATTAAACACCAGGAGAGTCTGCAGAGCTGGACAGGACAGGAGCTGCTTGGGTGATGTGGGTGCCATGGCAGGGACACAGTGGCTCTGCTTGGAGCCTCCCTCTGCAGAGCATTATCAGCAGGGAGTGGGCAGCCAAGGACTGAGGATTAATTGTTTTCCCAACAGTGCTCTCTAACAAGTTTCCTTCTGTGCTACCATGGTGCTGGGGCAGTTTTTGCATCCTTTGATGATCAAGCCTGTCTGAGGTGCCATCAGGGCAGAGTTAGCAAGACTGGTGTTTGACCTGAACTGAATTCATGACTGAATTCACCTTGATGAGGATTATTCTAATTTTAGCTTCTCTGTCTCATATTTATTACTTCTTCCTTCATTGTGACTTCTTTCCTCTTCTTCCTAAACCTCAGTAGTATGTTCAATTCTCTTTTTCTTTATTAATTTGTTAAATACAAAAGAAGTCAAAATGCATCTCTAATAGTCCTCAGGTTAATTTCTCTTTCCAAGCTTTCCTAAGCCCCTCAAATACACTAAAAGACAAATTTTCATTTGTGAAACCAATGAACTGAGAGAGGGAAGGCAAACAGAAATACTTGGGAGCACACCTGAGTCTTGACTACATTTGCTGCCTAAAACACCCAGCAAATAACTCAACTGACGTTTCCTATTTCTCCTGTGAATTTTTCCTGCAGAACAAAATTTTATGAAAGCATATTTTTTTGGAACATATTCTCACTGAAGTAGTAGAAGATGTAGTTTTTATTTTATATTTATAGTATACATATCTATTTATTAACACACACATTTCATAAGAGTAAGATACAATTGCAGGTATTTGTTTTGAAATAAGTAGCAGAGAAAAGTCTAGAAAAGAAAATTTGGTTTATTGACCTGCTCTGGTGGAGGCATGAAGCCTTCTCCATGATAATATCAGGAACCATGATCATGGAGAAGGACATTTGATTGAAGTTTCCCCCACCAATGTAGTTTAAGTGATATTAGAGTACAAGAGTAAGCAGTGAAAGCTGGGGTCTTTCTCTTGAGTATTTTGAAGACCGAATGTTCAGCTAGAGGTAAGTGAATTACGTTTCCTTTCCTCATTGTTTTGTTTGCCACAATACAGAGTTTTTGAAAGTGCTTTGTCATTTATCATTTGGAAAGTGCTTTAAGATCCTTTCACAGAGCTGGCTATAAAGATGTAAAGTATTGGGAAACAAAATCCCATGAACAATTAAAAATTAATCACCTTCAAGACAGAGCTCTCAGAAAAATGTTCAGTGGAAATGAAAAGACAGCCTGGACCTGCAGAAGGGACACTATTCACAGGAAAACTGAAGAAAAACAACCACTTCCTATCTGTGCTGTCCCTTCATTTCTTCCCTGTGTGTTCACACTGCCATGGGAAGCAGCAGAAAGGAGGACAAAGAGCATTTCCTGAGGAACAGATTTGTGGAGATGCCCAGTGGGGAGCTGTGGCGGAGCATTTAAGAAGGGGTTTATGGAGCTGAGGAGAAAGAACAGTCAGAGGCTGCCAGAAACAGGGGCAGGTGTGCCTGGAGGAAGGTGTGGATGGAAAGGGAAAATCTGTAGAGGCAGGGATGGGGAAGAGTTGGCATTTGGGGCTCAAGCACTTACCTGAGACCAGTCATGGGAAGTAGAGGAGGAAGTTCTCGTTCCTTGGGACAGGAGGAACAAGGAATGGGAGGGATAGGAGGAAGAAGAGGATGTCACACTTTTGTCAGTCTCTATCGTCTGCTTTGTTGGCATAAACAAGGTAGTTTTCCTAGGAAATCACTGAACAAGAAAAAGATTTCCTAGGAAATCACTGAAGAAGAACAGAACAAGCACCAGGAGGTCCCAGGGGGGCTCCTCTCTCATCACAGGGGCTTTTTGATCTATCCCTGAACATCTCCAACTGAGCCTTCCCAAAGAGTGTCTCCCAGGGCTTTGCTGGCCATATCTTTCTGAAGCTTTTCCTGATCTGCATTTTAAGGCCACTCTTGTCCTACAGAGCTTGTAGCAGCTACTCTGAGTAGTGAATTGACAGAAATACAACACTGGCCATTAAAGGGAGGAGTGAGTTTATGTGTATGGATTGTAGATGATCCAACACTGTATGGAAAGGACAAGGAAGTGTTGCAAAAGAGTTTATTGTTTGCCAATTGAATTTACAGATGCAGGAAAAAAATTTGAAGTAAAATAATCTGAAGGCAGAGACTCAGCAGTGCAATTGAACTAATATTCAATATTATCATTTTTTTAGTATATAGCTCAGTAATAAAAATCCCAAGGAAAACTGACTTGGAGCACAGAACCTCACTGTAGGTGCTCCAAACAAAAGGTGTTTGTGTGTGATCTGGTTGTCTGCTGAACTGCAGGGCACTTGCCTCAAACTCTCAAGAACTTTTTTTAAAAAAGTTTGCTTTGGCTTTTGTTATGCAATGTCCTTCTTGGCCTTTTTCTATGGAAGTGAAAAACTAGTAATTTTATCTGTTCACTTTTTTTTCCCCCCAGCTTCAATTATTTTTAATGGATGTTTCAAGTTTTCCTTTCACAATGTGCTGAGAGCTACTCATACACAAGGGAAAAAAAGAAAAAAAAATTCAGCAAGTGAGCTATAAATGCCATACTTTTCCATGGTGAAAAAGACTAACTTTCTGAATCTTGATAGCAGTACTTTGGAAACCACTTCACAGAGTGCCTTTTTTTTTTTTTTTTAACAAAAGTCAAGCAGTCCACATGCCGCCAACCCGACAGTGTAAACAAATCTGTTTTTCTGGATTCCCTTTGTCAAATCAGCCTCCAGCTGAAGTGTGTTATCTCAGATGCACGGTATCAGGCACATAAAGCAATAATTACAGCTGCCTGGCTGTATGTTGAGAATAAAGAGCCAGTCTTAGATCAAGGTCAGTGAGAGAGTGTGCAGAAAACACACAGAATTTTTGTGTAGAACATGGGAGTGTGCATTCTCCATAGAGAGACAAAACCCAAGCCTAGGGAATACTGTGCTGACAGGATGTTAGGAAGAGCACAGAAGTCAACAGGCTGTAGAAATTGCTCTTTGCACATCTGGTGAGTCCTTTTTCTGGCTTCATGTTGTTCTTGGGCACTGTGAGCCAGACATCACCTGAGAGCCACCCTGCTCAGCCTCTTTCTTGGTGCTCAAACAGGGATCTGCAGAGGCAGGGAGAAGCTGCCTCAATGGGCTGGTGCCTGAACCAGCCTCCCACAGGACATGGGAATGCTTGGATTAACTTTCATACCTTGCAGGAGGACTAACTTTGCACTAGCTGTTCCCAAAGGACCTTAGTAGAGGAAAATCCAATGAGGGTTTGTATGCAAAAAAAAAAAATCTCTCTGAGCCCCAAATCCTCCAAGCTGTGATAGTCTGAGAGTGACTCTACAAGAGTCACCTTGCAGAATTTGCTCTTTCTGAGTGGTTTTTAATGTGACCTCAGGGCCAAGCACTTTTGCTGTTTAGGCTTCCTGCAGCCTGGATTAGGCTGCTGTCATGGAAAATTTCTGAGTGAGGGAAGCAGCTGGTTAAAGTTCTTCTTGCCTCAGCCAAGGGTCAGGTTTTGGAAAAAACCTGGTGAAGCTCCTTAATAGGAGCTGATTGCTTCTTAAGAGCCACTCTAGCCTGTCACAAAGGGGACCACAGCAGTGATGGCCAGGTTCTACCCTGGCATTCCAAACCCTCTGGAGATCCCCAGGAAGAAAAACTTGCAGCAGAGTTCCTGTCAGCCCAATGCTGCTATCCACGGTCCAGGAAAAGTCCTGAGGACCCTAAACAGCCCAATGAGCATGGCCTGGTGCATAATTCCCTGTTCTGGGATTAGGCAGCCTGGCAGGAAATCTGAGCTAGACCCCAATGTAGCCAAAGGCTGTAGAAGAAATCAAATTCCACAGCGCTCTCAAGGGATAAGGCCATGCTCACCAGGAGAAAAGGAAAGCAGAGAGCAAGGATGAGGTCCTGCACAAGGACCATTCCTTAAGAGCTCATCCAGGCCATTCCCTGACAGTTCATCCCAACCATTCACTTAGGAACAGCAAATACCAATGGTTTGGGCATTTTTCTTGAGAAAACAGTATTACAAAACCAAATAAAAACTGGTGAACTCTGATAGTGTCTCGTTTGAAAGCCACAACTTACTGCTTCACAGAATGACTTAACAACATTAAAAATTATATTCTTTGTTTAGATTATTTTTTTGTTCACCAAGGTTTAATTAAACCTACCCTGAAAATCTGTGGAGAAATAGGGCAAAAGCAATCATCAAAGAGCAGAAATATCCCCATTTTATCTTCAGTCACTTTACTTCATACAGTTTTTTACTGCAGTGTTGAAGAAAGTTTTTAGTCTGAATATTTATTTAAGCATTACTTAGAACGTTTCTTATTCAGGCTATCATTGTTTGTTCTTTGGGAAAATCAACCCCAAACAGAACAGAGAACAAACAAACAAAACCTCAAGCCCACATTATTTGGTTTAAAAGTCATAAGTTTTTATTTGGTAAATAGGATTTGTTTTGCACTAATCTGAAATTAACCCTGCAGTTTTTAACTTGTCAACACTGTCAGCTTTTGATTTTCAACAGCTTCATTTTTCTACATCATTAATGTGCAATAGCATAACTAATTCTTATCAGTTAATAAGAGACAAACTTATTTGTTGCTGTAGACTCAGAGAGGAAAAGTTATGGAATCCCTAAAAACAAGGGGGTTTAGACTTAACAATATAATTTAAATGGTTTTTAAAAAGCATCAAACTTTGGACACATCCTTTTCTCATAACTGAGGTGTGAGTGGGTTTGTATTGCTTAGTTGATTTTTGTGAAGTTATTATTCACTAACAAACAGAATTTCTACTTAGCTCATATGATATCAAAAATTTATTTGAAGAAACAAATTAAGTTGTCTCCTTATCAGAAGCATTCTTAACTAAGGGGAGAAAACAGCTGATGTCCTATAGCAAAAGATTTTTGCTGTTCTGTTAAAAAGAAGCTGTCACCAGTTTGCTGTGCAATGACGTCCCTCTCAGCTGGAAGACTGGTATCAATGCACCTCTCTCATACATTATTCTCATCTGCTGTGAAAAACTGGAATTTATATCTAGGTACTCTGGCAGGGGAAGAAATTGTTTTGCCTGTTGAATGTGGGAATTTAATTATTAAATTAACCATTCTCCTGCACTGTTTTAGTCCATGCTCCTGTTCACAGAATCACAGAATCATGGAATATTCTGGGTTGGAAGGGATACAGACGGTCAAGTTCAACTCCTGATCTTGCATAGGACACCCCCAAAAAACGGTCCTCCCTCTGAGAGTAGCAATGCTGTGTTTGAAATTTTATCTACAAAATTAGGGTCCAAAGTATTTTGGTAGAATTTTCGTTGTAGGAAAGAAGAACTGAGCACTTGGCTGGCTTTGACTGTTCCTCTTCAAGTTTGAATTTGCAAGTAATGAGATGCACACTCTGTATTTCCAGTGGCATTGTTATTCAACTGATGGGTTTTGTTATGTTTAATGGGAAAGACCTTTCCCCCTATTTTCCCAACACTCCACCAAAAAGTTACTTGTGCCATTTATTTTTAATTTGAAACTGTATTTGTCTGTCAAATATACTAAAGAATTATGCTCTCTTTTGACTTACAGTTTTTATCTGGCTAGACAAGTCTGCATTTAAGCATCTCAGATAATTTGTTTTTCCCCAAATAAAAAACACTTTAAAAATAATTTGATGTCAATAAGAAACATGAAAAAACCTCCTCAAAATTAATGAGCAGGTTTGAAAATTCTCTTCTTGGTCAATAATTTAAGTCATAAAAGGCCCATGAAGCTCTAATTTTGTTAGCGTTTATTAGAGCTTTTCCCTTTTTGTTAAAGATGCTGCCTTTGGTTTTCAATTTCTCACAAATTAATTAGAATAAATTAGGTAGTGTTTTTTTTTTCCAAACATTCCCACGGTTGTACTGCCTACAGGCAGGAGTTTACACAGGCTGTGTTTTTGTGTAAGATGTGCTTTTCATTTGTTTATTTAAGTCAGCTAACAAACACGGTTTCTGTTATTAGTGATGGGAAGGGCATTCCAGATGGATTTGTTGTTTTGTTCTCTGTAAGCAGAATTAAGGAGTTGGGAGGGTGCAAGTTCCTGGTGACATGTATTTTTATCTAATTAAAGAAATGCACCAGCAGTTTGTACAAAATAATTTTCTGAGTGCACTAATAAATGTGTAGAAGACTTTGAAGATAGATTGGGGTTTTTTTTGTCTGGATCCAAGCTTATGGAGTTGGTGGGGTTTTTTATAAGCTGTCTCAATAGTCAGCAAGCATTTACTTACAATTATTTTTTCCTCCAACTGATGGCATAAATAATTAATATGATAAAAGGTTCTAACACATCAAATCAGTAAACAATCTTCAAGAGGAATTGGCACACATCCAATCCCCCAGACACCCAGCAGGAATAACTTATGCCAATTAGACCTGTGAAATGAATTGAAATTTTTGGCATATGATACTTAGCCAGGCTCTGTGGGTTCAGTTGCCCCTGAAATGTTCAGGAAGATAACTCAAAGATCTTGGGGGGTTGGAGCTAATTAAATGCAGAGTTAGGCAATGGCTTTGGGCTCAGCTTTTTGCTCAAGAGCTTGGAGGTGGGGGTGTTCCCCAAGGTGCAGGCAATCCCAAATCTGTCAGTTCTTCCAGCCTGCCTCTCCTCCCTCCTGTGAAATGCCCCCATGGAGAGGTGATTCTGAGCAGGAGCTCTCAGCTCTTTCTGCCAATGCTGCCAGACTTTGGTGTCCACTGGAGAATGGTCCAGGTGAGTGTCCCAACCACTGCTCCTCCCCACTGTCGGGGGAAATTCTGATCCAAGTGTTGCTCACTCAGTGTTTACTCCTTGCTCTAATTAATATTCATTCTCACACAGCAAAACAGTGTCAGTAGAAGAGGTTCAGAGGTTCCCTCCAAATATTTCCTTTGCTTCATGCTTAGCATATCCAGTCACATATTTTACTCAGTGGGTTTTAATAATTCCTCCTTTTTTTCCCAAATGTTACTCTGTGCACTTTTGGTCAACTTGTTTTTTTTTTCTTTTTGATAAAGAGAATGTATATTTTTTTAAACTGAGGTTAAGGAAGGTTTTCTAAACATTTCAGTGTATACATAACTTAATATTCATCAGAAAGGGCACAGCTGCTGAAACTTTATGAGGAAGAAATGTGCAGTTGTCATTTAAATCTTTATTATAACAAAAAAATTATTTTCACATTGCTTTTATTTAATACCTGTTTGAGAATGTCTGAATTTCCTTTTTTTGGGATAAGGGCGGTGTTTTGGGGTGAGTGAGCACTGTCCCACTGCATCCTACATCCCCATCCCTGTGTCTCTGCCCTGGCAGTGCCACAATGCCACCCTCTTTTAGGTCTGCCTTCCAAACATTTTTACCACATGTGAGCATTGAAACAACAGAGGAGACTGTAATGGAATGAATTTAATTAATTTTTTCTCTTTTTTGTTTTTGGCCTTTTTTTTCATTTCCCCTTGAAATGCTTACGGGAAACTGCATTAGAATCCCAAAGTAATGGAACACTAAAAAATCATCTGGGATCTAAACCAACTATAAAGAGTTAGAGTAGCACTCATGCACGACCACAAAGACAGATACAATTTGTTCTGAGTGCGGCAGATAACTTGCAGTTGTAGGGAGGAACATCAAATTCTGATATTAAAAAATCTTGGGATAGCTAAGTAATCACAGAATGAAAATGATAGAAATTAATCTTTGGCTATATAAATATAGCAAGACCTTATTTAGTAAATACTTATCTTGTTCTGTGAGGGTTATACACACAGAAATACCTAAACTTGTGCAAAAGAATTGGGATTGGCTTGTTGGGAGTGTTGCATGCAAATATATAAGCCAAAAATACATTTTATGTCGCATGTATCTATGGTTTTTCCGAACCATAGGTCGTTCCAAGTTGCTACTTGAATTTTAGCAATTGGTTTCAGGATTTATTTTTAGGTTTTTGTACCTTAAAAATTCTTTCTAAAGACATAAAATGTGATTTGAAGATACAAAACATTACTTCCCATGGAAGCATGCTGGGTAATAGAGATTTTTCCTCTTGTTTTCTCCACAGAAGAGCAGCAGTCTGTTTAGAGAGTTAGGAATCCTCAATCTTTTTTCATGCTCAATTATTTTCCAAACTGACTCTGTGTGTGTGTGTGTGTGTGTGTGTGTGTGTGTGTGTGTGTATACGTGTGGGTTTATTTTAGGACAAGTTGGTTGCACTGGAAAGGAGGTTTGCAGCCATTTGGGTTCTTATCTCTGGAAATACAGCAATATAAAAGCATAAAAATAACTGAAGAAAATGTATAAGAAAATGAAAGAGAAAGGATAAGAATAGAAAGAGATCACCACCCATGGAATTGGGATAGGACTTGATTATTTGAATTTTGATGTCCATTGATTGATGGTCCCACTTTGATCCATCTGGAGTGGGGAAAACTCATGAAACACGAACTTCAACTAACTTATAAAATTGTAGAAATACTGTATCACATCTGCATCTCTATATTGTGTATCTTGAAGGTTTTCCGTTAAAGATTTTCTTTTATATTGTTTATTTATTTTCATTTATTTATTTATTAAATTTATATTTATATTATTTATATTATTTATTATATTTGTATTATTTTAATACTATTTAGAAAAAAGTTTTATGTTTTATTCCAGGCAACAGCACTATTCCACCTCCACAGGGTGAGATTCTCCCTTATCTGGATCAAACCACAGCCTGTAGCTTCCGGTGGTAGGAGATTACCCTGCAAACCTCAGCAGAGCACATTCTGCTTTTGAAAATTGCTAATTGTTTGGGTCATTTGCCATAAACATTTCCCACCTGGATTGCACCCAGCTGCTGGAAATGGATGGCACCACAAAGGCAGCCAGCCCAGGCCATCCTGTCTGCTCTGCTGCCTTCATCCTGCAAGATTAATGTGATCCATGTCACAACAAGCAGACTTAAAATCAATAGGAAATAGTCTCCAGTGAAGCTCTCGAGACCCCATCTCCTGGGGTAATAAGGGAGGTCAGCATCCTTTCAATATCAAGCTCTGTGTCAGGGAGATTCCTGCCAAAATCAATGGAGCTGAAGCAGTGAGTGCTTCAGTAGGGCTGTCCCCACATGACACCCATCCAACACATCCTTTCACTGCATCCAACACATCCTTTCACAGCTGACAGAAACTGCCAGGAGGGAATCTCAGTCTCCCTGACTCACTGCATATGAGCAGTGCTCAGCATCTCTGCCAAATATCTCCTTAGTAGTGTAGAATTTGCCATGTTTTCAAATTATGCATTGATATTTTCACTTGTATGATTTCACTTTTTCTGGAAAAGGCATTTAGGCTGAAGATAAGTCTCAAAATAAACCTAACTTTTTAGGTTTACATTAAATAAATACATTTATTTAGGCTCAACAGTTTTTAGTTAGAAGTCGTGCTATTGGCATAGTGACACGGCCTGAATAATTCACCAATAATTCAGAGATGCTTGGAAGTGGCAGCATTTTATGGACACAAATAGCAGAATTCTTTTTAGGTGAAAAGGAAATGAAAATAAGGTGGGTTTATCCAACTATCTATGACACAGTGAGATAGCAAAGTATTATTATCATATTCAGTGCTACTTTAATTATTGATGGACAGTTCAAATATCTTTCATCTCTTCTGCAAAGAATATTAAATCTGTTTTTTCTTGTTCAAACTGATCCAATTTATAAGGTTGATAATGTTTTCTACTCCAGGTGTGTGTTTGCTAAAATGGAACTTCAATTCTCTTAATATTTAATACTGTTTCTGAACTACCTGATAAAAAAGGAGGATCTTCTCCCCAAAAAATGATACATTGTTGTTCAAAACACAGTTTGACCAGACCTGCATGTTTCTTAAATACATAACCTTTCCCAGATAGAAATTCTCCTATTAAAAATATACTAAAATTTGTTCCACAAAAACAAGTTGTTTGCTTGCTTTATCCCAGGAGGAACACAAGCAGTATTTGTGTGGGAGATTTTCTATTTGTCTGTTCATCCTCTTTGCTTCCTTCTCCAGCAGGAGATAAAAAGGAAAACTCAGGATCTCCAAAATGCTTTTTTTGAAAAGTATTTGGTAAATGAGGGGGGAAAGTGAACAAGTTTGAGTGTCCTTCAACACACACTTGAAAATTCCTGCAAGTGACTGTTTCCACTTTGATTTGAGAGTTAAGAATGGACATTTCAGACTACAAATGCAATGGGAAGGAATTCCAAGCATTCCCATGCTATCAGGTGCAAGGAAATTGAGTGCAGTGGCTTGATTTTAGAGCAACAAGACTTTGGGGCTGTGGTGGTTTTTATGACTGTCAGAAAGTCTCCAGGGACATTGTTTCCTGCTTCCTGCTAGGAAAACTTTTGAAATAGAATCAAAGAATGGTTTGGGTTGGGAGGGATCTTAGAAATCATCCAGTTCCAACCCCACTACCATGGACAGGGGCATCTTCCATTAAATCAGGTTGTTCAGGGCCCCATCCAACCTATTCATATTCATATTTATTTCTTATGCATATTTAACCAAATAGCGTTATTTGTTGTGAATTGTACTACTAGCAAAAATCCCATCCTACAAAACATACTCCTGTAGGAAATCCCTTGGTAAAAACTTTCTTGCCCCTTTTGTTTTCAGCAGAAGGAGCTGCAGGAACTCCTCAAGGTGGAGAGGCAGCAAAGCTGTGCCTTGGCTGTGTTCAAGTTGAGTTCATTAAGTGCTCTGATTTGAACTCCAGAGAAAGCAAAGGCAACAGTTCTGGTTCTAAACTCTCATCAAACAGCTTCACAGAGATGGTAAGAACTGCACAATTTGGGTGTCTGTGGCTAATTTTTCAGATTAAAGCACTAAACTATGCAGAAATCAAGGCACAAAACTCATTTAGCCTGAAATTCTGTCCTTAGTACACTGAATCACTGTGCATAGAATACACTTTGAGAAATTACTTGCTGTTTGGAGACCTTTTAGATCCTCACACTTTACATTGAGCTACAGGATAAAGTTTTATCATGGTCTCTAAATTTTTCATGCTGCAGTTGCATAAACTTGAAAACAAAATACGGAGAGATTTCTTTTATTGTTCCATTTTTATTTTTTCCTAAATAAACATAAGCTTGTACAGGGAGGAGAAAGGAAACACAGGAAGGAGTGCAAACCTTTGGATAGATTTGAGAGTTTTCTTCTAGTAAATCAGTGTAAATCAGTGACGTTGAGTGGAGTGACCCCTTTCTGAGGGAGGCAGGCTTGGTTTCAGGCTTAGGTGAACCAAGATCAGAAGAAGCCTCGAGATCACCATGAGAAAAGACTCAGCTCTTCTGCCAGGGATCACTGCAGAGCTGTTTCCAGAGGGCCTAGGTATGGAAATATCCTAATTTACCATATTTAGGTCTGAAGGCAAGGACAGGCTGCAGAATGCAGCCTAGAGGGGATCTGGCTGGGAAGAGGCTGGGCTGAAGACATGCCCTCAGAAGCTCACAGATCGTGGGAGTGTGGGAGAATGATAATGACTGAGGTTTAAAAAGCATTAAACTTTAAATAAATAAGGTCTAGTCCCTGAAGAATGGACTCTGAAATAGAATGGCTGGGAGATATTGTTTGATGCTTCAGTTAGCAATTTGCTCTAGAGGCACACAAGGTTTATCAGACAATTTAACAAAGTTTTAAACAGTCTCAAGTTTCTAGAGGAGCAAAACCTCCTAATAAAAATATCTCTGTAACCCCAAATTAAATAACCCAGATTTTGAGAACTGGCAAGAACCAAAGCTTTAAACACTTCATGCTGTGAAGTTTTCCAGATTTTGTAGGCAGTCAGTGTCACACCAGTGGGGTGCCCCTTTAAACACCTTTTCAACAGTTTTAATCATGGTGGGGAACAAGACCTCCTGAGAAGAAGGGAAGAGTTTGGGAGAAAAATTTAGCAGGAATTATGGGCTACCTGCTAAGATTTCACAGGTGTTTTTTGAAGGCAAAAAGAGAAGTCTTCAAGGCTAATGCTGAGAAAGAAAGGGTAAAATTAGGGGCAGCAAGATTAAAATATTACTCAAGGTTACTCAAGATTAGCTGTATGATGAATGGTCCACAGAATGCTGCATAAATCAAGATAACTAAGATAAATGGAAGCCTAATTTAAGGAGGGTGCTGTCTCTGGATCAGAACTGGAAGGAACCAGATGCATGACTGCCAATTTAGGAGGTACAAGAGCAATACCAAAATCAGAGCAGGTCTGTACAAGAGACTGCTTCCTAATGTCTTTACCAAAGATGGTAGAGAAAAATCATCCAGGAACTGAAGCTGGGCAGTAGCATCAATTTTTAATGTATTTCCCCTCTCACAGAGGAAAACTTCTGGCTTTTTTTTTTAGACTGGAACTTCTCTCCCCTGTGACAGTGACCTGATTCTGCTACAGCCTTCCTTTCCTATGCCTAAGTGCACATTAGTTATTGCTCTTTCTTCTCATTGCACACTCAAACCTCTTTTCATCTTTTATTCCATTCCTTTCCTCATTTCCTTTTTGAACAGCTAGGAAATGTGATCAGACAGGCCAGGACTTGTCTGCTTATGTCATGCAAGTATTGGGGTATTTTTAAAGAAAAAACCAAGCAATAAAACCCTCTACAGAAGTGGATTTTTAAAGATATCTTTAACACTTGGATTTGTGTTCAGGCAATTATTTTCATTGTGCATGCAGAGAGCAGCACCCTGACCACCACTGAGAGGGCACACAGCCTTCTGAGACCAGAGAGGAGAGGAAAACCCTGTCTCTTGATGGTAGAATCTCAGTGAAAATACTCATCAGAGGAGATTTGTAATGCACTGACTTTGTCCAAAAGACCAAAGATGATGCTGGATCTACTGAGAGAGGTGATCCAATGAAGATTGGAAGAGCTGACAGCATTTGACAAATGATGGAGGTGACAGATCTAAAGGCTGGGACTGTCACCTGCACCAGCCTTGAGGAGGCATTTGAGTGGTGGTCCAGGGGTAATAAACTCCAGCAGGGGTAATAAACTCCACATCCCTTGGGAATGATGGTTTGGAGATGCCTAAAATCTGGTTATGGACACAATTTGGGTATGGACTGCAAATTGGGATTAGGCGACAGCTGCTAGAAGAAGGTGGCAGCTAAACCTGAGCCTCTGTCAAATGGATGAAATTGATTTGGGATTACAGCCAATGTACTCTGGCACAGGGAAGGGAAACTCCCATTCCCAGGAGCCTTAAGGAAGAGCCACTTCCCAAAGAGCAGGAATTCTGACCCACCTGTCTGTTCCAAGATGCTTTTCCTTTCTCTCCCTCACCTCATACACAGAAATGTGTTTCTTTAACTGATGTTAATTAAAAAATCAAGAATCACCCCTGACATTCTCAGAGCCAGATGAATAATTTAGTTTCATGAAAACTTTAATCAGAAATTAAGCTTGTTTCCAGGGGTTTTCAGTGTTTCTTCCGCTTAATAACTACCTTCCCTTTGTGTTCTTTCCACTTATTGTTCCACCTCCTACAGCTTCTTCCAGCCAGTTGCTCCTGTTCTTTTTCCCATCTATGAGGTTATGGTGAGTCAGGGTGAGTCAAACTGTAGAAATTACTGTGATTAAAAAAAAATTAAAAAAAGAAAAAAAAAAGTTGAACAGCAGTTTTAAATTTTTACTTTTAACCTAGGTTCTTGCAGGGGCCCATTTTGTAGAGTACAACATCCCAGGATACTTTTATCTGTCTAGAAACCCCTGAAGAGTAAAGATGATAATAATAATAATAATAATAATAATAATAATAATAATAATAATAATAATAATAATAATAGAACTATGTAAAGTGGTGTCATATTAATGGTAGTCTCATCACAAATAATATCTCAATTCATCCTCCTTATAGAAACTATAAATAGACACAGGTCCAAGGGCTAGCAATGAAAATGACCACAGGCATAGAGGCACTTATGCTCTTTAGCTAGGGGAGTTATTTCTGACTAGAAGTTTGCTCTCTCCCAATTTTCAGCATTATGTAACAGGGCAATTTGTTCTTTATGAGAGTTAGTACCTGCCTCCCAGCATCTGCACCCACCTACCTACATTAAATAAGTAACTTAATTCTCTGACTTGGTGCAGCAATTGCTATGGGTCTGCATGACAGAAATTTAGGGGCTGGTTTGTATTTTCAGCTTGAAAAAGAGGAGACAAAGGGGTGTATCTATAATCTAATACACCTATATGTACCTGCTTCTCTCTCTGGTAGATTCTTTAGGGGTTAATGCATTATAATGGAACTGTTTATATTTGTTAGTTAGAGATTATTGCACATTGCATGAAAGAAATCTGGCACCGTTCATAAATCATACCTTTATTCAGTATTCTGCTTAGCCAAAAATATGCACATATGTACAGACACATTTTATTACACAGGAGCACTGCTGAATATAAATAGAATATTTGTCAAACTTCAGATTAACATAAAAATACCATTGTGCAAATACCTGATTCTGCCAACCCACTGGCACATCCTCCGCATTTTCAAGTGTTCTGCCTAAAGCAGCATAGCTAAAGGATTGTATTCGTGGAAAGAAACAGGTGAAAATACACCACAGGTTACACAAATGCAAGTGAGAGAGACAGCAGATGTCACTAATATGATGAAACATTGCTGGGGACCTTCCGCTCATATGATATCAGAGAATTAATGATCAAGCACTGACAAGCTGATGTAGAATTGAGACAATGACTCACATAAATTGTGGTGCCTGCTAGAATCAGGAAAATTACAACTTCCCTGAGTGAATTCATGATTTAAAATAGAGAATTAAGCAAAAATAATGTAGAATTTTTTAAAATTTGCCTCTCTCTTTGATTTTTTTGTATAAGCAATCAATACCAGTTGCCTAAACATGGAAGCAATGTTCTAAATGCTTCCCAAATCCTCTGCAAACTGGGTCAACCTAAAGAGACAGAGGCTGTGGGATTTGCAAGAGATAAGGTGCTGCCAGGTGCTTTTACCTGAGCATCCCAAAGGTCTGAACTCCACTGACTACACAATTTTTTCACAAAAAATAGGGTTTTAACTGCAGGCTAACAACATCTGCACTTGACTCTAACCCCTTCTTGGGAAGGACTGAAGTGACATTTTTAATGGACACCATGAATTCTGTCAAAGGACACACAACTTTTCTATGGTGCTGCAGCAGGGCTTGATAGAAATAGAAACTAAACCCCTTTTTTTCCCACTTTTTCAAACAATACAGGTTTTAACTCATAAAGAAGACACGATACAGAGAGGACATTTAGCCTTCTGTAAGTTCCTTTCTGTAAGTTCTACTCCCATCTACATTTGTGAAGGGTGAAAGAGGAGCAAGAGAAGTGTCAGTTCCTTAGGTTTAGTTGGTTATGTTTGGGTTTTAGTTGGTTATGTTTGTAGGCATTATTCTAGAAAATAATGATTGCAGGGGATGAAGTGGGCTGGGACAATGAAAACTCTGCAGGCCAAAAATAGTTAATAGTTAATTTGACAATTCTCAGTCAACGTTAATTTGACTGAGATTTTTGTACTAAAATGTTGTTAATTATTTCCCAGGATGCTGTTGCACTCCAGGGCTTCTTTCCAGGTTCCATCAGATTCAGATCACTTGAAATGGATTTCACACGATTGTGTCAGTAAGTATATAAGGGAAAAAATGTGTAAAATTATTCCTTAAAAAATTAAATAAATATGTAAATAAAGGCAAAGAAAAAATTATAAAATCCTACTTACTGTATTAAAATTGCCAGTTTCATTGTTTCATAGATTGGTTGGCATTAGCACAGGAATTTCTGTGAATAGAAATAAATAGAATAAAAGGAATAGATTTTGGCACCTTTCTCTGAAATATATGGGCCCCCACCACGACTGCTTTGCTTTATAGGTCCTGGTGTGGTAAGAACACATCTCCGTCCCATGAAACATAGCCCTGTCAAAGCTGAGTAAGAAGCTGGGAGTTTTTCATACACATTGCAGCTGGAGTCAATTCTTCACTAAAACACAGCTCATAATTTTGGCAAGTGCACCTACTGTCAGAAATCAGCCTTAAAATGCAATGAATATGTCAATGGTAATCAGAAAAATAAATCTAAAAGGGAAATCCTCTCTTGAGCCTGGTCCCATGATGATTTGCAAGGGAGTAGTGGGTGATAGAAAAGGAAACTGTTATACTAATAGGGGTTTGCTCTGTTTTCTTTGAGGTCTGAAAGCATTTATAAAAAATAAACCCCTTAAGTTTTAGCCTGATCTCTCAGCTAAGAAGGTTCTTAGTAGCTGACAGTGAAAACAATTCAGTCATCTTTATCACCATCCCACAAAATAAGTAGGTTTATGTATTATACAGAGGAATTCCAAATCAAAGCTGGGAGTTTTAAATTGCTTTACAATGTTAGATAAAGGGAGTCTGGAGCAGAATTAACAAATGCAGAAGTCAGTGGCCTTGACAGCAGTTTATTTGAATTATGAATTTTGTAGGTTTTTTGCTCTTTTTCAATAAAGAGCAACCAGAAACCTGCAGGACTTTAAACTTTGCTTTGCAGTGGCTGTGAGAGCTCAGCAGTTGTCAGAGCAGGGACTCAGAAAATCTGGGCTCAGCTCCTCACTTGGGAACCAGTTTGGTGTGCAGCCTTGGAAGAGATACTCTAATTACTGATGAGATGGCAATCTGGAGGTAGCACTTTATTTCCATTCTTGCCAAAATAATGTAAGAATTAATTAAAGTTTGCAAACCACTATGAGATCCTGAGGCTAAATATTCTATAGAAGCACTAATGATTTATCTTGTTGGCTTTTGACCATATGCACACAGTCAGTTTGATGTTTTTCCAGAAAAAATAACAACTCCTCTTGTCAGAATAACAAACTTGAGCACTTCCTTATTGATCCATGCCATAATTATTAATATAGAGCAGAACAAGCTGTAATTGATGGAGATTGTCTGCAAATATTTTCTTGATATTTCTCCATGATTTAAGAAATGTATATCAATTTATCCCCGTACTTATGAAATATAATTTGCTCAATTTTCTGGTCTTCCAAAGAGTGTCTTCTAAAAAAATTGTAAACCAAACCATTTGTCTTACACCTTATTTTCAGTAACCCCACTACTCCCTCCTTCAAAATACAAAATTATTGTTTGAGAAAACTCACATCTAAACCCACATCCCTGTGAATGGCCAATGTCTTTGTCTGCATGGCCTATTTAAAGCCATACTGTGGTCAGAGGAAAGAGGATATCTTGGAATGTTGCCTGGTAAACTGGCTCACAATCCTTCCGTACAGGACTGATGCAGAGAAAAAACTCTTTCAAGGTAGAGTCTATTCTATGTGCTAATCCAAGCCCTGAAAGAAAATATGGCTTTTAATTATTTATGACTTTCATTCAATAGTTTCACAGCAACTTGGGAATTTCAACTAAATCTTGAAAACTAAGAGGGGAAAAAGGGGACATAGTTTCATTTATCAAAACTGGAATTTATGGCTAAAAACCATGTTATTTCGGAAGTGATCTATGTGAATAATGAAGTCTGAAGGGCACAGGTTCCTGATTGTTGGATAAAAAAGTCAAAGCTTGGTCCAAAAGACCATAGATGGATCAATTCACATTCTGAAGGCAAGTCACAAGTGGCCAGGTCCTTTCTAGATGTAATTCTCTTAACAAATGAACAGAAACCACTTGCAATTTCATGCACAATTTCTGTTCTCCAACTGTCTGCTAAAGTGCTATCCTCCTCAGCTTCAGGGTGCATTATACACTTAAAATGTCTTTATACTTAGCTGGAAAGATCAGTTATCTTACTTTCCTTCATTATTCCAATGTAGCAAGGAAAATTTTGGAGAAAACCTCACTCACAGCTGCAAGAAGTTAATTGTGCATGTGATAATCAAGAACTTGATCTTGACTGAAGGCTACAAAATCATGCTGCACTCCAGATGAGTAATTTTTGCACTGAATAGTTATAAGTCAGATTTTGGTTTGGTCTCAGGAGCCAAAGCTTCTGTTTTTGTATCTTAGTGAGAGGCTTAGGCCAGTCTTTTCACTTTATGTTTAAGAAAATAAGTGATTTTTATGGTCTTCTCCTCTAAAAGAAAATAATAACTTGAGATATGTGGATGAAGATATACTGGAGTAGAGCTGACTGAATTCCTTTCATTGAAAACTTCTCAGTTCTACTTCACAAACAGTTTTTCTCAGAATATGCTTCTACTCTCTGTTTCTTTGTGGATGAGAGAAAAACACCTTGTTCTCTTGAAGTTTTTTTAATATAAGAAAAATTTAACAGTTTTTATTGCACAGATTATTTCTGGTTTATTTTTGTAACTACAAATGTAAAAAGGAAGAAGCTTGGTGGTGCTTTTGGTGGATTTCGAGCTTGCTATAATAACTTGCAGTCTAAAATGATACACCCTTTTTAAAATTTTTTTTTACCTTGCCATATCTCAAAGTAATGTCAGCATATTGCAAAGCTGGATGGCATTAAATACTTGAGGTGACTCTGTTTAGTGAGTCAGAATTTACCTTAAAAGATGTCACCGTGATATTTTCTGAAAATTTCCTTTTCCAGGATTTCTTCTCCTGGGAAGATGAAAAGCCTCAGCTTCTCCATGTTTTTCTCCTCTGGAATGTGGTCTGGAGATTGTTTATCCAAACATGTGAATTGTTTTTAATTAATGGTCAATCACAGCCAGCTGTGTTGGACTCTCTGCGTCAGTCATGGGTTTTTATTATTGTTTTCTAGGCTCCTGATGTATCCTTTCTCTATCTTTAGTATAGTTTTAGTATATAATTTTCATATAATATAATATAATTAATATAATATAATATAATATAATATAATATAATATAATATAATATAATATAATATAATATAATATAATATAATAATAAATAAGCCATTTGAGAATATGGAGTCAAATTCTCATCTCTCACCTCGTCCTGGGGACCTCACAAAACCACAATAAGACAACACAAGTGTCAAAAACCACAGAGATCTGCACCAGCCCTGAAAGTCTTTCCTGAGTTCTAGGCGTAATAACAGATTTACTTATTTTCCCAAATCTGCTTGCTGTAGCTGTTGAATATAAAATGAGGTAACATTATCCAGCCTGCTTAGCTGACTTCAGGATGAAAGAGGTGATGTTTGCAGAGCCACGTGGGAACTGCAAGGCTCAGTGCCTATCAGTTAGCATCCTCCCAAGCAAGGCGTTCAGGCTCATATGCAATCAGTAGGCTACAATCAGACTTAGTATTAGCCACAAGAAATTTGCTTGGGAGTGATATCTGTGTGAGCCATTGTCAGTAGCTGGGGTTATGGCCACAATTGTTTTATCATTATACCCGCTGGGATTTGACTGGCAGCAGCGCACATCAGTCTGTGCATGGCTGTGCTGTATTACTGCTATGCCAGCTTGTTTCCTTGGATCCAGATCCAAACCCATTAAAATATTACAGCAAGGCACGCTGGATTTCCCCAGCTCAGGGTTGTAGCATGCATGTTAATCATGCAGGAGATGATTTTTACATAACGGGGACAAGCCAAAAAAACGAGCCCAGCATCCAACTCAATTTCCTAAGCATAAGCAACTAATTTTTTTGATGCCCAGCACCCCTGTTGGCATCCCAGACGTGGTGCTGAGCCCCCTGCCATGCTCTAATGTGGGCATAAGCATCCCAGATGGTTTGGGATGGACATCAGGGGGAATTTTGGAGTAATTGAACCCACAGGAAGGGTGATGAGACATTGGAATGGGCTGCCCAGGAAGGTATTTGGCATCCCTGGAGGTGTTTAAGGTGGCACTCAGTGCCATGGCAGTGTTTGGTCACAGGCTGGACTCGATGATGGACTTTTCCAGCCCAATTTGTTGTGCTGTTCTGTGAGCTGAGGTGGCCCCATGAAGACTCAGAATTCCACCCATGGCCAGGCTGTCCCTGCAATCCCTCACTGCCCAGCAGGGCACACCTGTGTCACTGAAACTGAGGGACAAACAAAAACCCTCCAAAAGCATTTTTAGTGTTGGAGAATCAAGGCATTACTTTATGCTGGCCAGGATGCTGTTTTGTCCAGGATGTGCAACAGAAATCATTTCACCCACACAGGGACTGGGCTGTGCAGAGGAAATCATTCCATGACCCATGAATTTTATTAGATTTTTCAGATACTTATATAGTCAAAACCCATAGAAATTCATTGGTTCAGCGTTACTTGGCCCCAAGTTACACAGCTCTTAGTATTTGGCTTCCTATAATTAGGAATTCCTCATTCTTTGGTTCTCTTATCTCTCCTTTCCCAGAGCAGGTGTCTCCAACAGTGACAGAGGTGATGTTTGGAGTTAGTTAAATTAATGACCATTGATGGTTGTTATCTTTTGTGCTACTCCTAGCTGCTTGAGATGTTAAGGTCCCACCAGGCCTCACCTGGTGGAACAATGCCTTGGAAAGAAGCTTCAATTCCCTTCCTTGGGGCAAGGGTGAACAGGGGTTGGCTTTGATGATCTTAGAGGTCTTTTCATTCTGCAATTCTGTGAAAACTGATTAAAGTTACATAAAAAACCATTTTAATTTCTTATCATGTCCAACACCTGGGGCAGCACCACAGCTGAGGGTGGGTGCCTGATCCTGGCCTGTTGCAGGCACACAGTTTGTGGGAATTGGGAGTGGAGCTGTGGCCCAGCCTCATCCCTAATGGGCTTCAGCTGTGAGAAGCAGGTGAAAAGCATTGAAGGTAATGAGCCATGGAGTGCCCAGGTGCACTGACCAACCACCAAAGGGAACAGAGGGCACACAGGTGCAAAGCATGTGGGATGAAGAGTATAAAAGGTTGTACTGTAGAAGAAGAAGAGCTGCAGATGCTTGAAGATTTCTTTTGTATTTGTCATGCCTCCACCATCATCCTGACACTGGTCTTTTTTCCAGGCTGAATTTTTCTTCCTGAGCATCCCCTATGGAGGCCTATGTGGAGGTGAGTGCAATACTGGCTTGTGCTGGGGGTGTAGCTGTGGCTTTTGAGCACCCATGAATGCTTTAGGATGTGCAGCAGTGATGTGATTTTGTGCTGATGCTTGTAATGCATTAGGGAAAATTTTTCAGGAACTGAGCCTGTGTCTCAAGAGCTTAGCCTGTACTTAGCACTGATGAGGGGCACCTCAAATGCTGTGCCTAATTCTTGGTCCCTCAGTTCAGGAGGGACAGTGGGGAGCTGGAGTGTGACCAGACACGGACAATGGAGCTGGGGAAGGGTCAGGGGCATGAAAGAGAACATCCAACACTAAAAATAGCCTGTTTTTACCAGTACAGCTTTTTTTGAAACAGTGAAAGTTTCTTGCTTGTACCATCTAGTGCTATTCCAAAATAACTCTTAAATTCACGATGTTTAAGGCAGGTGATCAAGCACATCTTTATAGAAAGACAGGCTACAAAGGAATAAAAGTGCTTCTGCTAAGGTTAACCAAGTGTTCAAGAGTTGAACAGGAAATGTCACCAGGCACCTAAATTAAACCCAGAAGGTTTATTCTATTTGCCTTTCCCTGATTAACTTGCCTTTGGCTGATGCCTGTCAGTTTCTCTAAAACCCCTCTGTATTTTGCCTTGCTTTTCTGGGCTTGAGAAGTGCAAAACTGATATCTGCAGGCAAATCATCATCCAAAAATGGTAGTTTTCTAATGCCTAGAATGTTTTGTTTTGTTTTTTTCTGAGATTATCGCTCAGATTTGTCTTTGAAAGCCTTCCACATCACCCACAGGTCAAGAAATGCCGAAGATTGGCTCTTAGGCCCTGTTTGCACTCAGCTAAATTTCAGGTGGCAGTGCTTTTAGGTGCTTATTTGCTGTGTTTTAGGCTCTTGGTGTAGGGCAGCTGTCTCAGAGGTCCACGTTAGAGAACAGGAAGAATAAATACCAACAGGGAATTAAAAAATAAGTAATGCTCCTGCTAAGCTAAGATGACAGTGTTTTACAAAAGAATCTGGCATCAAAAGGAGGGAACAGGCACTGCTGGGAATGCTCTGTTTTTAGAGCTGGCAGATTACAGCACACAAGGAACTGGTGAGTAATACCCGTTGTATTCTTACTGGCACCTGGATGGCTGCCAACATCTTCATTTCAGTAATTGTGCTCTCATTGCTGTACTGTGTGAGGAGCAGATCCTGGGGACAGTGAGATAGAAGCTGTGGGTTGTTGTTTTGGTTTTTTTTTGGTAGTTATAAATGACTGAGTGCTTTAGAAAGATAACACAATTTAATAATGCTAGTGAGATCTGGATTAGTATTGTACAATGAAATGAATGTAAGCAGCCATAACTCTTAACTTTAAAAATTTAGACTTAATTGGTTAAACTTTTATTAATTTCTGGGTTTCATGAACAGCCAGAAAATGTGTGTTTTATGAGAAAGATCTTCCTTCAGCATATGGTAATGTGCATTGGTTTTGGTGTAGTTAAATTTGTTTAGTAAGCTCAACTATTGGTGTGTCACCATCATATTTTCTGAAAAATCCCTTTGCCAGGATTTCTTCTCCTGGGAAGCTGAGAAGCCTCAGAGAAAAATGAAAACAATAATTATCTGATTCATGTCTCCTGTGTTTGCTGCTTTGGAATGTGGTTTGGATGTTGTTTACCTGACACGTCATTGTTTGCTTGGTTTCATGTGAATTGTTTTCACTTAATGACCAATCACTCTCCAGCTGTGTTGAGGCTCTGGAGAGAGTAATGAGTTTTCAGTAGTATCTTGTTAAGCCTTCTGTAAGTATCCTTTCTCTATTCTTTAGTATAGCATTCTTTAATATAGCATAGATCATAAAATAATAAATTAGCCTTGTAAGAACATGCAGTCAGATTCACTCATTCCTCCCTTCAATGGGGGCCTCAGAAAATACCACAGTCTGTGTGCAAGGGAGTCCTACTCATGTTTATTAAATCCCTCTTTTTCCTCACTGAATGTGTCACATAGCCAGTTACTCATGGAAATCAATTTTTAAATACTTGTGCATGTCTGTTTTCAGAAGTAGGTTACATTTGTTCATCCAGTCAGGAAAAGCAAAAGTACCAGATTGTCTCTTTTGAACACAGCTCAGCAACCCTCTGAATACTGGCAGCTGAGCTCTACGTGGGGAAATGCTGCTGAGAAATTCGGCTCCATCTGAATAATGCAATTCCATTCACGGTGTTCTAGGAACACGATGAAAAGAGAGAGGCTAAGTTTGTCAAACGTATTGTTCGTGGCAAATTATTCATTCAGCTTTAACAAGCACTCAGCAGCTGCTGTGCTTTGAGTGCTGCTGAAGCTGTCCTTGAGAAGTGACAGGTTTTGGGGCCGCTCCACCCTGGCTTGGCTCGCAGGCTGCACCATCAGAAGTGTTTTCCCATTGCTCCAGGCAGTATCAGCCATCCCTATCTCATCCCCAGTTCAATTAAGATGTGATGTGCTTTTCTTCCTCACTGCTTTCCTTTTATCTCCTCTCCTTCTATTGCTATGACATCTTTCTTCTCCCTATTAGGGTTGGTCCTGAATACTGATAAGGTTAAATTTGCTGTAAATTGCGGGAGAAATAGGCCAGTCCCGTGGTGCCTGGTATCTTGCAAACATCAAACCTTTCATGTTCAGAGGGTTCCAAGAATTATGTGAGTTTTCAGCCTTTGTTTTTATGAGGTTTGGAGCCAAATCATTTTTTAAGAACTGCTTTAATACTTCTCCACTTGCTAAGTTTCTCTGTAAATGTTCAATGCCAAATCAAGTAAAATTTTCTCTCAGGCCTGTTATAATGATGAAGGTTTAAAAAACCTCGGACTTTGGGCTGACCCAACAGAGAGGTTTTGCAGTGTGGTAGAAGCGGAGCTTGGATTGGTTACATTTTTTGTGCTTTTAGTTTATTTTTGGGGTTTTTTTGTTTTATTTTGTTCCTCTAAATTTTTAATCCTGTTTTTGAATTTTGGTTCTTTCATCCCTAATGCTGGCATTTCTACTCCTCTTCTTAACTTTATGCCAGTTAGCTTAAAACACTTTTTTATGTTGATATACTTCAAATCTAGTTATGCTGTTTATAAAGAGGTAGTCTGAAATATTTCAAAGGTTTTTTAAAAATTCATTTAAAATCTAAATGTCATTTTCAGATGACACAAACATAATTAATTTTTAATATTTACATTATAAATTTCACAAAGCAACAGAAGAGATTTTTCAGATTCGCCAACTTGGCAGAGGCTGAGAGTAGAGATGAGCTTCTTTGTCTTTGCCATTTGAAACTCCAAGTCTCAAAACCAATTTGTGTCAGAACACTAAGAGTTCTCATATTTGGGTTATTTTTGTGTGTGGTTTTGTGGTTTTAGTTTTTAGTTTGTTTTTTTAATTCAAGAGCACTTTATGGCTGGGGAAGGTTATAAGGTGATTGTCTGGTGCTTCAGGGACAACTAATATATCCCATTAATTTGATTATTATTTAGTTTGGATTTTTGACTTGACATAAAATGGCAACAGCAAAAGCAACCCTGTCAAAATCAGGTTGGCATTTAAACTTTTCCAGCTGTAGTTCATTTTGGTGTTGGTTTTTGGGTTTTTTAAATACTTCAGGATCTGGGTATTGTTTTCCAGGAAATGCACTTTTGTCTCTTGAGGCTTTTAATGCTGTTGAGCTCACACGTACCCCTGCATATGTGAAGAATTAACTTGCTGGTTTATTGAATGTTAGATTTCTGTGATCTATAGGCTCACCCTGTTCAGTCTCTATAAAATGTAACCCTGTGTTGAAGTTTGCATAATGTTGGAATGCAAATTATTTAGCAGCATTTCATCATTGGAGTGTTACATTTTTATTAAACAACCCTTCAAGGAAGGGTTTGGGACTCAAATTGAAAATTCAGCCTATCAGTTGTAAATGAATTTTCAAAGCACCATAAGAAATAAGAGGGATATGAGAAGTTTCTGCAGGTACTCCATCCTTTCTAACAAATCTAAAAAAACCCATACAAATTTGGTGGAAATTGTTGACAAAAGTCTTATACATATTGGTGCAGTTTTAATCAAAAAGTCACACAATCTGAGTGATTGGTCTGTTGCAGTGCATGAAATCTTGGGCAAGCTTTTCCTGGGGGGTTCACTCAGTTTGTGTGTTTCCTGATTCATTTGACTGGACAGCATTTTTGTATTGCTGCTCCTATCTTCCCTCCTTCCTACTCCAGCAATTTTAAGTCCCTTGTTCTTTGCTTGTTGCTTTTTGGAGACAGAAGAAGGGGCCTCACAAAGCAGAAAGCAGAGATTCAGCAGTTTATGAAAAACTGGCATCTTGTAGAATTTCCAGGCCTGCCATTTGTCATCATTAGTGATTCCTGAGGTTGCTGGCACTTCTGTAGCTATTTCTACAGAGCAGACCTAGTGCTGTTTTGTGATTTGGGAAGCTGCTTGTGTGAATGATGATGTATCTAAGTGTTTGTATGGAGTAGCTGTGGATTTTATTTATTCCAAGGTAAACTGCTGACCTTGAGAATGGTTTAACTAATTGATCTGCACATACCACAGGTTGCAGGTGCCAGTTCAGAGGAAAGTTTATAAACATGGGTTTCATCTTGGCAGACATTTTAATTTTATCTATGTTTACGTGAATGTGTAAAAGAGAAAAATTGCTGTAGTAGCCCTTCAAATCATGCCTCAGGTAATTAAGGGTCAAGACCCTGTCCTGGCACAGAAGGTCTTAAGATTTCCATGAACTCTGCCACTGTGGCAAGCAAATCCCTTACCAGGTGTGCTCAGCAAAGTGTACACTTATCCCAATCTCCACTATTTTGTAAAGACTGGGGGGAGGGTGAGAAAGGGCTCTAGCTCTTTCTCCTACCTGGAAGAATTGGCCGAAAATAGAGAACTAAATGACATTTTATATATGGAGTGCAGTGAAATCTGCATATGGCTGGGAGCAAGTGCATGTAGCTTTATTCTTCTTTTGGGGGCATAAGAGGTTTCTCATCAGTTGTCTGTATGTAGGCAACTATATAATCCTATATTATATACAATACTGGAAGTTAGGAAAGTACAAGGAATACTATGGCTTCTTCATCTTGGAGTTTCCTGTGCACCAGTGACAGTGTTTTAAAATGGTTTTAAGCAAAGCACTGGATGTCTGCTACAGTTTTCTAAATTTAGCCCCGTGTAGTTCAATTTCCTTCATCGTCCTTGCTGGTCTAATTAGGAAAAATACAATTGCTGGTTGGACTCCTAGGAAGTTAGAGCATCTCTTGTGTGTGTAACTTGCAGCCTCCTGTCACCTCAATTTAAATGAGAGCTAAATGGAGAAGTGGGATTGTGTCTGGGGCCTGTGGTGCAGTGAAAAGGAGTTCCATGAGCAGCATGGTAGGGCCCCTACCCCTTTGCTGTCTTTTTTTTGCACCATGCTGATGAACTTGCTCATGAGGCTTGAAACCTTCCAAGCTCACTGGGCTTTGATAGTTTAAAACTTTTCTAATGGTTTGAAGCAGATTGTGAGACATCCTGTTTCTAAACCAGTTTTATTGTGGAAGATATCTTCTCTCCAGAAATTGATATGCTTCTCTGTTTGGCTCTTTTAACACAAGCCTGCACAGGGAACAGAAGCTTATTGGCTACTCTGAGTTTTCCCATTCAGTGACAGTTACAGAATCCTCTTGTGCTGAATAACTGCTGCTGATGTACTGTGAAAACTGTGTCTGATAGACCCTGGATTTTCTCTTTGCTGTGGCTGTGAATTTGTATAGAGACTTTTCATTTGTCCCCAGTGCAGCCAGTATTGACTTACATACCAGGATTTAACTAGGGAGGTTACTGCTCAGCTTTTTACGAGGGTGCATAGTCAGCCTTTCATATTAAGGCAGAATGCTTGCTGCAGAGTTTCAAATATTTTCAAGATCAATTTGTCTAAGTCAGAGCTGTGTCCAAACTGCTGTTGGTCCAGGCAACTGATCAGACTGGCAAACAAGTGCAGCTTTTGTGAGTACCAGCCCTTTTTTATCTCTGTTCCAGCTACATTACTCAGTCCAATAAACTGCTTTTTCCTGCAGAATTTGCTTGCTTCCATTAGATTCACTTTGCTGCTGTGGTATAGAAATAATATGGGAATGTTACCGTAAGGGAATAGTTTAAAATAGATATTAAAAGTATGCAGCCAATGTCACATCATCATCATTGAAAATTGCTGATTGCTTGGGTAGTGAGGAGATGTATTTCAGTGAAAAATTTTTAGGAGTCATGCAGCCACATCTTAAATCAGTATAAGTTCTACAGTGTTCATTAGGAGATGATCATTATGCTTAATATGGAAGCATGTCATCCAGTGACATGCTTCCAGCTTGCTATGGATAAATAGTTGTCTTATTTGTTCAGACATTCCTTCAGTTAAACCTGTCCTGTTTTAGGATTTTTTCCTATTTAATTACTACTAATTTTGACATTTGAGATTCACATTATTTTAATGTGAATTAAAATAATGTGAATCACATTGTTTACATTTGGAGTTCTACTTAGCAATGTTTTTTATGAAATTAGGATTTAGGCTCCAGCATTTTCTTGTAGACCAGGAATCTCAGACCTGACAGAGACTCTGCACAGTAACCCCTGTAACGTGTCAGGCTCCTCCTTCTCCCTTTTTCCGTGACTGCTGCATGGAATCTGGGCTGACGCTAATCTAGGAGGACAGTCACACCTCATGAAAGAATCATCACTGCTAATCAAATCAGAGTGAAAACCCACCACTCTGCATCAGTGGAGACATTTAACGTGCTGAATATTTCATGCACTGGGGGCTGTGGCTGTAGACAGAACCCTCTCAGCAGCTCCTCGTTGCGTGCAAATATTTACTCAGACACTCTGGAGTGGCTGAGCTGGTGTGCAGCAACACTGGGAAGCCTTGAGTGATCCTTCTAAGTAATGGTAATTACAAGTGACTCCACACATGCTGGGTCACGGGGGCTTGCAGACAGCCCCTTGTGTTGTCAAAGCTCCCCTTGCCTGCATGATTAAGTGGGCAGTGTGCCACAGGAAATTTGATGCATACAGGATGACAAATGTCTGTTTTGGCTGCTGAGAATTGAACTCAATTGTAGATCTGCAGAAACATCAAAACACAATCAAGGGCTGACATCAAACCCGTGAGCCAAGAGAGTTCCTCAGGCTAAAAGGGCTGAACTTGAAAGCACAAGAAGGGAGGGCTTTAGTTTGCATGGTGGTACAGCAGTTTGTTTTGCTGATTCCTTGCATGGAGGGATAGACGAAGTAAGAACCCAAGAAAATCTCTCTGTAGTTCCAGTTGTTCCTTATGTTCAAATTGTAAATGTGGAGGGGCAAAAGAACAGAGCAATGCAACCCAGTAGGTTTACTTTTGGTTTTTATATCTAGACTTTAAGGGTTTTTTCCTCTACAGTATAGAATAGTTGCTCTTGGCTATCCATGGTGGAAATCTTCCTTCTTGTTTACCCTGATAATATCTCCTTGTGACACCAGGAAGAGTTCACTGTTTAAAATAGGGGTACAAATGCTTCATGCACCTGCTGCTTTTGCAATTGCTTGGTCTTATAAGACTGTTTGAAAAAGCTGTCCTGTCTTGTTGCCTGCATGTTACTCACACCACGATAAGGTGATGACATAAAGGGTCAGACTGTAATATTAGACTCATCCTGTTCCTCCCAGCAGAGGTAAGGAGTGATTGAATGTTATTTTCAGGCCCTAGGTCTGTACAATCTGAATAACCCTGTAGGTTGTGTGTGGTGAAATCCACCTCCGGGTTGGGAGCAGGCTGCAAGTTTGCAACACAAGCACATTGTCTCTGAGTGGAGAATTAGTGACTGGGTTCCTTTGGTCTGTGTGAGTGATGGCAGAGGGTTAGCGGTGCTACACCAATCTTCATTTCAGCTAGAACTCTTCTGCATCAGGAGTTCTGGTGTTTGCCTTACAAGGTTTGTATCCTTTCCTGTATCTCTCTAGAGTAGCCACCATGTGTCCTCTTTCCTCTGCTTTTGTAGTGCCACTACACTGAAGTGGAGACAAAATAGACCTTGACAGATGTGCTTGTCAAGTAATAAAAATCATTATTCCTAAGCAGGTGTTCAGGAGCTGGGAAAAAACTGTTGAAAGAGTTATTTGCTGGATGTGGACAGTCAGTGGAGCTGGTCAAATAATGAGCTGCTGAAAGAAATTTTGAGTAAGTATCAGTATTTGTTGGATAATTTGCTTTCAATGAATAATTTTTTTTCAGGCTGTATTCATCTGTCAGGAGACTGGGTGATGGTGGTTCTAAAGCAAAGCCCTTCATATGGAAGCACTGTGTGTTAGGATGCTTCTGGCAGTCTCTGCAGGGAGGAAGAATTCCTCCCAAGGGGAAAAGAATGCAGTTTCTGCCCTGTCCCCCTTGCCTGTTCTGCTGAGCAGCTCTGCTTGAAGGAAGGAAAAATAGTTACTTGCATACCACTCCATTGATTATGGACAGACTTCTCTGTGTGTTGAGGCTGTTAAATGCAGAGAAGCAAAATCAAGCCAATTTTGTACTTGGTGGTGCCCTGTTTTGCCAGCAGTGGCCAGATAAAACCCACAAAAGCCAAGGAATATCCCCATAAATGCAGAAAGCAAACTCTGAAAGCAACTTAGCTTTCTTCCAAGAGCAGGAGTTTCAATTTCTGAATGTTCCTGGCTAAATTTGTCACACTCCTGTGTGCTGCTTCCTTCCACTGTGCCAGATGCTTGTGCATGCAGCACCACAAATGCTGCTTGCCCCAGGCTTATGTTCCTGAGTATTTCCTCTCAGTGCCTGCATCCACAGTGGTAGAGTGAAGCTGTTGGTATTGGATAGGTCTTTTCTCAGGTGTAATCAGTCTGGAGCTTTATCATTTCAAAATAAGTTTACTTATAGAAATTGAAATTGCTCACTACAAGCTGGAGGTTAGGATGGCATTTTTTTCCTAGGAAAAAGTGATTTATATATGACAGAACTTGGATTTGTCTTTTCTACAAAAGCTTTCTATGCAAAGCATGGTTGTGTCCCACTGGAAGGAAAAGGGCATTCATAAAACACTTTTTTCTCAATATGTACTGTATTTACTTATGTACAATATGTTATAAGATCACAGTGGTAGTTCATGTGGCTTTGCTGTGTCTCTGGATGGCTTTGCATGATGTCAGCCTCTTCAGAGTAGAGTCATTCTGAGAGAACTAGTGATTTAATAATTTTTTTATTTTTGACATAGGTCTCTGTTCTTCTTGCTATTCAGAAACATCAGTTAGAAAGGAGCATTTTGAGAGAGGTGTATTGTATCTTTTTGAAGAATCCTATGAACTGCTCGGTAACCAGCCTTACATGCTGTTAGGCCTTTCAGAGAGTTTCTTACACTGTGACCTTCTTCAGGAACTATTCCTCTCCTCTCAGAGGGGACACAAAATCATCTTGTTCCTGTCAAGAAAAGTTGCAGTGGTTCTGATATGTGTTGTAATGTATCTCTGTGGAAATTTACTATTTTGGGTTTAATGTAAGCAAATCCAGCTACTTACTGCAAGCATTCATAACATCTTGCATGGAAGGAATGAACATGTTGCTGCTCTGAATGCTGAGTGGCTCCACAATTTCATTGAATACAAATTTCTTTAGAATTTGGCTCCTTGCAGTTTGCTTAAAACCTGGGAATAGTGAGTGGTGGTTGAAGTAAGAATATGGTTTTACACAAAATATACACAGTAGGTCTTTTTATTTTCAAGCTTTCTTCTTCCATGTTTTCCTGCTTCATTATGGGCCTTAAAAATATTTCAGTCTGAAGGATTTAATCTGAGTTTATCTGGTAGGGAGATGGCAGGGATAAAAATAAGAATTACAGCATGTTATCTTGTGCAGGGAGAGAAGCCAAAATATATATTAAAGGTATTTTTAATGTGGAAAGGTGAGTTCTGAAGTCCTTTGAAAATGAAAACCCATGAGATATAAGGAACTGAAGTCCATGGTTGTCCAGGTGTATCCTGGCTGTCTAAATCAATATTTTATGCCTGCATCAAGTTTGCTGGAACAGTGTAGTTGTTGGAAAATGCTTCTTGACAAAGTCTTATTTATGCAAAAAAAGTTCCATAATCAGGAGAAAAACCCCACTGTAACATGTTTGCACCATAAGTGTTTGCCCTGCTCCCAGTGCAGGGTCTCTGAGAGTCGCACCAGTTGTTGCATGAAGAATTACTGCAAAATTGCTAATGGCTTATGCACCCCATCCAGACTTCTTGTGTTCTAAACTTCAGCTAATTTTGAGAGTTACAACACTTGTCAAATTATTTCAAAAGGACATGGAGTAAAAGTGGTGTTTGTTTTTTTTTTTGGTGATTTTTTTTTGGTGATTTTTTTTTTCTCTTCTCACTTAATCGGCTAAAAGCACCTTCAGCTGCTCTGATCTGAAAGTGCACAGTGTAGAGCAGTGTTTGCTTACTGGAAATCCAGGAAACACTGAGTTGTCAGTTCTATTGGCATCTGCCTGCCCTTATGGACTTGAAAAAACTGGATAAGAAAATGGAAATCTATTGTCTTGTTTCTAAAGGGGAATATCTTGGAAAATAAATCACTTCCTCCATCCTTGTTCTATGAGGAACCCAAGGATAATTCAGGCAGAGTCAGAGTAGAAGCTTCAAGATACTGAAGTTCTGCTTTATCTGCTTTTGATTCCCTAATGGACCTTCATGTCCAAAAAGATGAGATGGTTATGTGCTGATTAATGTGGGCTATTTACCATTTCTCCTGATAAGCTGGGAGGATGCATTAAATCTGCCTCAGCAAGTGGCAGTGAAGTTTCAGATGGTAACGAGGACAGCTGCATCTTTGTTTGACTCCTGAAGGTCAAGTGTTTCTAAATCCTTTCCCAGCTTATAAATAAGATTGCTGATGTGATTCAGTTAGTTATGGAAACTGTAACCTCAAGGATATTTTCAGCCTTTTGTGTTGGTGGAAATACTTCTGGCTGTATTTATAGTGATACTCCAGATAGTGCTTTTCAGTGTTTTTTTGGGCAGTGGCTCGTATCAAGCCACAGATGTATTTTGAATGAGTAGTGAGGCTGCCTAAATCTTAAACTGGAAGTTGGAGTTAGAGCCAGACTTGAAGATGGTAACTTCATGAGGAATATGTGTCCCCAAAGCCCTCAGCTTCCTTAGGCTTGTGGATTTTGGAATCTGTGGTTCAGTGCTGCTTGTGCTTGGGGTCTGAGATGGAAGAAGAAATGATTACTTGCAAGATTACAAATCCTTGCTTGTGAAGGTTAAGATTTTTGGCTTGATTTTTTTTTTTTTTTCTTCCCCCATTGGAATTGAAGACCTGCATAAAATAGAGATCTGAAGTGCACTTGGATACAATCCTCATTTGAGAAAAGAGGGAGAGAAATGCTTATTGGTTAAATAGGGGAAGAGTAAGGGCAGGGTCAGAGTTGCACAGAAACCCTGCAACTTCTTCTGGCATGACCTTTGCCAGTGTCAGGGCCTGGAATGTCAGTCTGGTGCTTAGGACTGCTGCTGCTGGGGATCAGTGGTCACTAAACCCCAAGGGTCTTCATATCTTGAGCAGCAGTCTTGTATTTTGCAGCTTTTGTTTCCAAAAAGCCTCAGCAGGCTTTTGTTTTTTACTCTTTCTGCTGGTTTCAGCTGCTTCCAGTTCCTTGGTGGCCCCTGGAGTTTGCCGTCCCCCTCTGACTTTCTCCTTCTCTCTGTGGCAAAGCTGAATCTGAGCTCCTCAAGGATGAAAAGTTTCCTCAGAAGGACACAGCTGCCTCTAGCTGCCTGGAGCTGATCCTGAGTAATGGGTTGTGTATTGAGCCTACAGATGATGGCTGTGCTTAGAGAAATGTGTACTGTAAATTACTGCTGCAAGTTCAGTGGTACCTTGCTCATAAAATACTGCCAGACTTGCTCTCTTGTGAAGTATTTTGATGCTAACTCTTCAGATAGCTTAATCTGATCAGTAAAACTTCTTACCTCACTGCAGTTCCCTTCTGCTGGAGTTTGCTCCAGTGCCATGTTCCTCTTGTGAAGCCACTCTAGCATTTGGCAGTTTAATAAAAAAGGTCAAATATGTGATTGTGCAAAGGTGCATGGTGCTACTGACAGGCCTTTCAATTCTTCTGGGCAACTTCCTCACTTTTTGTGGGAGACACCTTCTGATCAGAGTTAGATATTTGTAAATGCTTTGACAATGTCCCTGGACTTCAGACCATAATGATTTACATTTGAGCAACAGTCAAACTTAGTTTAGTGCAGTATTGCTTTTGCTAGTGGATTTGCATTTATGAAGAATAATTTTAAAAAATCATGAGATAAAACTACATCTATGGTTATATCTCAGTTGGGTCTTTAATGAGTAGGCATGAATTTGTCATGTGATGTGGGAGGAGTTTACTGATCCAGCCACAAAGGATATTTAACATCAGTTGTGGCTCTGGATAGTTGAGCCATTTCTTCTGTATGTTGTTACCTTGTTAAATAATGTTGCATTCTTGTTTCTGTTTCAAACTATGCACTTAGTTTTGCCATTTACAAAGCTGTCAGTTTATCACATGCAAGGTCTTTTTTGCCTGGAGAAAACAAATATTTTTAAGGATGCTTTTACAGAGGTACCAAATTTATCAGACTAAGGTGTGGACAGACAATTTTGTAAGTGAAAGAATTTGGAGTTAGAGTGTGAATCTGGTTTGCTTCTGGGATTTTGGTATTGCCTTGGACTGAGAACACCCATACGTTATCTACCATGGCTCTTTTTCTGGAAGTGTTGTCATTATAAATCTGCAGAGATTAAATCCGTCATTGTTTTTTTAAATGCCAATTCCAAATAACCCCTCTTTAGGCACAGTAATTTCAATCAGATATTCCAAACTCTAAGAGGAATGGTGGTGTGTAAATTGCTGGTATTTTTTAAATCATGTTGCTTTAAAAGTTACTTTTTTTTTGTAATGAGCTGCTACAAACAACACATTTGTGCAATTGAATTTCCTGTAGTTCACTAAAAAGCTGTGTTCTCTGTGTTGGTGCATGTTTAATGCTACTAGGAGGTTTTTATATGGGCTTGACTAGAAAGGCTGTGTCATGGGGATCTAGAAAATCTTCAGTAAACTCCAGGAATGAGGTGAAATGCCATGAGCCCTCTTTACAGTCAGGTATTTACCCTGAGCCTCTCAGCAAATCTCACAAACTGCTGTTAGAAGAATGTGAGAAAAGTAGATCAGTATTTTGCTTTGAAAGCACAACAGAATCAGATCAGCTTTTCAGATGCCCAGTGACAGTTTGCAGCAAGAGTTGGCTGGGATGACAGCGCTCCTCTGATCCTGCACTTGTTAAACAGGGAGGAAAAGCCACAAATCAAACTGAGTTTCATTTGCCTCATCAAATGAGTACATTCCTCTTGTCTTTGATTTTGTTAATTTCCCGAGGAGGTACCTGAATTTGAAGCATGTGGGGAGCTGTGTACTTCTGAGAGCTTAAAATGCTTGCATCTCGCACTAGAAAATCCTGACAGCTGATGTATGACCAAACTGATGTGCATCCACCTCCTGTGAATCACAGGGCTTCACGGAGAGCTGTTCAAAGCACACTGAAAAGACACCTGCTGGTCACAGCTCAGATTGAATCAATTGACCAAGTCATTGTTGCAGGGTTCCTGCTGTGTGCACGCTCCCTACACTGTCCCAGCCAAAGCTGGGATTGTCTCTGCTCAGCAGGTGTTTTGCCAGCTGAGCTGAATGGTAAATATCCCCTCTAGCAGGTCATAGATATCCTAGTAAGTGTCAATAATAGATAATGTATGGAATATGGTTCATTAATCATCTGATGCTGATAATACAATAGACTTCAACTGAGTTACTGAAAATGTGGTTTTGTGAAAAGACTTCTTTCTCCAGTTTTCTTCTCTTGCCTCCTAAGTGTGGGATTGCAGAAGGTCACCCTCAGCAGTAAATACTGGGGCAAAAAGATGTGTAGAAATTGTACTTTCTCTGTGTCTTCTGTTTCCAGGACCAGTCCTCTTGGACCCCCTTCTCTTCTGGAGCCCTAAAGCACAGGATTCCTCTAGGCAGGCCTTTGAAGAGGTCAAAGCTGCCTCTCCAGGGCTAGAGACAGACACCCTGTTAGGGGTACCTTGTTATACCATGGAAGGTTTGGCAGGTGGTCAAGGACTGGTACTGATGGGTGGAGGGCTGAGGAAATGAAAGGCTTTGCAAATCACTGAATTCCAGGTAGAGACCAGTGCACCACATTCACATGTTTGTAAGGAAGGTAAGTTCAAGGTGATGATATTTTAAGTAACTCAGTGCTTCACAACAAAACCGGCAAGAAGCTTGTACTCCACTAGGAAAACACAAAATCAGTCATATAAATTAGTTCAGGACTTTTTTTTTTTTGTGACTTGCTGCATTTAACTTTTGAGTAGATGGGATGCTTGGAAGCAGAACTGTTCAGGTATAAGGTAGAAACTGGATGATAAGACCTTGAGCTGGATTCCTTCATCTTGGTGACTATGATAATTGAAGTAAGAGAAGCAGGTGAGGGGATGGTTGGCTTTTCTGGCTGGATGGTTTTTAATCACCTCTTTTGCTAAACTTGCCAGGGAGGCAGGAATGTGCACAAAACATTGTGAGATCTGTCTGTCAAATTGCTAGTTGAGTCCTCCTAACATTTTGTTCTCCCTAAAAATGCAAATAGGGATGCAAGCCATAGAGATAAAACAGTGACCAAAATGTCAGGTTAGTTGTGTACTGTTTTAAATGTTCTGTGGAAAGCAACAATGCATGCAGTTCCCCACTGGTTGACATGAATTTTGGTATTATTAAGTGTTGAGATAACTGAAAGAGCTGTCAGTTAATTTCTGTGAATGCTTGTAAACTGTCCCTGGGTGTCCATGTGGATGTGATCTCCCCTTTATCCCCCCAGAATTAAGCCTGTGACACCTGACTGTAGCAGATGATTATTGATGCTGCAGCAGATCTTTTTGTCCCTCAGTTGGTAAAGGGGAACATGAACATTACCTGGGGCTGCAGTGTGCCAGAAGAATTGGAGACCAAGATCCAGAAAGATGAACTCATGGATTGTGTGCATGCCATGTCTTTAAACAGCTCTTATTTATGGGGAATGAAGATTAGTTCAACCTCCTGGCCCAGGTGTAGATGTTCTCCTACACCCTTGCTCAGAGGAGTGAATTTACAGATGGGTGGATGTTGTAGGGCTCATGGTTGAGAGCTTTGTTTTCAGTGCGTGTAGTGTCTGTTATCAGAATGTGTTTCTTTAGCTGTCAAGTGACTTCCTCATTTTGTAACTGAGCTAGCTCCTGTCAGAACTGTCACACGGCTCTATTTTATGTCTGGTACAAAGATAGATTGGCAAAAATTGAGCCATGCAATTATTTTGTGCCTTTTTAACTTTCCCTTTTTCATCTTCCAGTGATCTAAGCTCTGTAACTGTTGGCTTTAAGTACCATATTACTCTGTACTGGGTGGTACAGGATATCAGGTGTATTTTTATGTAGCTATTTTGATATTTGAAACTTGAAATGCTTCTTCAAGTTCATTCTTTCCTGTGAGCCACAAACTGCACCATACAAAGTTAATTTCCTGTAATTTTAAGTTCAAGTGAAGGCTGTGGGAACTTCTTCTTGCCATCTCCAAGAGTTTGTCTTTTTGTTTTTTTTCAGATTGAATTTGTAATTGCAGCTAAATGCAGACATGTGACCAAAGTTAATTTATCCTGATCTGTGAACCTTACCTCAGAAGTAATTTGAATGTCTCTTAGCCTTTTAAATTGTATGGCAAAGAGATGATGCCAGCATTGCACCAGAGAAACCTTCCTGATGACACAAGAGGAACAGTGTCTATTCTTCCAGTTGTGATGGCATTAATGACATTTCCTGATGGCATGAACAATAATATTAACTTAGTTTAGGTGTGTAAGTTCTTTTGGATTTGATACTCTATTTATAGCTTTGGCATAAGGTTGAACACACTTATCACGCCTCATTGGTTGCACATTTCACCCTCGGAGAGATTAAGAGTCTCTTTTTTATTGATTCCCAAGCTGAGCAATTTCGTTTTTGGTTTCTGTACCTTGACCTCTAACCCTGGGATCCATTAGGACCCCATGCCAGCAAGGTGTAGACACATCAACTACAGAGGGAAAGAAGAAAAAAGACACTGTCTACAGCAAGGGATGCATTAATAGATTGAATTCAAACATAGAAAAGGCAATTTTTTTCCTGCTGGGAAGCAGAATCCACAGGAGAATCATCTCAGGCTGAAGAACATGATCTGAAAATCAATAGAGGCCCTATTGTGCTGGTGATGTGTCTGGGAAGTGTCATTTTATATCTTAGTTGAAATCTAAAGGAAGTTAAAGCTACTTTGCTTATAATAACTGGATAAATTCTCTTTCATTAGTGGACTATTTTACTATTCAAAATAGAAGTGAAGAATGGTGGAGAGGCTGGTTTGGATACAATGAGATGGATTGAAGACACTGGCTGTTTAGGGTGTTTGGTTGTTTTATTAGGCTGATGCTGTTTCCAGAAGGATTTCTAGCTCTGCTTTTAAATCAAATACAAAAGAGTAATTAAAAATAGAAGGCTTTTTTTTTTCCTGTTGTTTTGACTGGAAGTAAACTCTGCACTTGACATTTTTACTGTATTAATGCTCCAGACAAACTGTAAACACCATTTGCTTTAGTGCAGTGGATGAAGGAATTATGGCTCTTGGTTAAGTTTATCTCTATTATTAATGCTGTAGGCTGGATAAACTCAAATGATGGCAGTGATAACTGCATGCAGCCCTTGAGATAGTTGTGGCCTTGCAAAATTAGCATGGAATGTGGTAATATTATTATAGAAGATTCAATTAAGTTATTGATTAAAACCCCCATATAGCTGGCAAAAGAAGAATACAATTTAGGGAAGAAAAAGGAAGAGTTATTGTGTGTACTGCAACTCAGTTTTTCAGTTTCTTTCTGGGAGGAATTCTGCTTTTTTTTGTGACACTCTATTACTAAATGGGTTTTGTGATCTTTTTGTTTTTCTTGGGCTTTTTCTTTAATCAGCTAGCTTACATATTTCTCAATGAAACTACAGTTCTCCTAATTGATTTGGGGTTTTGGACAATTTCCTCATAAAATTCAGCATCTACATCTCTCCAATGTATGCTCATCACTAGCTGTGGGATAATCTGTCCTAGCACTCCCATGTGTTATTTATTTTCTTACTATTAAAATATCTTTAATCTGAAAGACAATCCTACTAAAAAAAAGGAACATAGCACAGGTGCAAGGCTTGGTTGCTACAGAAGGTTTTGCTTTACTGGAATTTGACCTCATGTTGTTGATTGGGGTGAAATATAAAGACAATTAGGACCACCTTTGTTTCTGGGTTTTTTTAGAGGGCTATGGGGTCAGAAGGCTTGATAATAAAACCAAGGCTTGAGTAATAGTGATTGGTGTAGTATAAACACACAAGTTCAAAATAAAAACCTCCCCCCAACGGCTTTGAGTGTAGTTTTCAGTCTTTAGGAGTGGTATCATCAGTGCACCATGGATGGGTTTTGCCATCTACCTCTGGTTTTGAAAGAGCTGTGGTTCCATGGCTACCCTGGCAGTGTGAAACCACTGTAACCTTTAGGTTACACTGTGCTCACCCTGCTCTGTAACTCCTGCTGTTTTTCTCTCTGTAAATATCAAACTGAGGAGCTTGTTAGGTCTGTGGGAAATATAAGGCATTTCCTTGCATGTTCCTTTTCATTATGGCCTGTATATTTGTATTTTTCACCTGTGTCCACACATGCGCAAATTTTCTGGTTTCTTGCTGAATAGGTCAGAGGTTACCTCTGTGATACAGAACACTTCTCCCACTTTTCTCTCATCTCTTTCACACAAACTCATTTCAACAATAGAGTTCATTGAACATCTGCTATTACATTTCTGTTCTTGAATTTAAATGAATGTCTTAAATCTCATTAATTTGACTGATACATTTTATTAAAATTGGACTCTAAATTCAGCACTATCTGTGCTATGTCAGCTTCCTTATTTCCTCCTTAACCTTACTTATTGGAGGAAAGGAGCTGCAATAGTGCTTTGGACACTGCTTTAAAGAATACTTTTTGTTATAGTTGATTGTGCTTGATTGACCCCAGTCATCAGCTAAGCCATCATCACTGAGTTGCTCACTCACTTCCCCCTCAGCAGTATGTGAAAGACAATAAGGCAAAGCTTAGGAAGGTCAGGCTAAGGATAGTTGATTAGTCAGGGAAAGAGAAAGAGAAACAAGAAAAGCCCAGAAGTGATGCAAAGGCCATCAGCAGCCTGATGTCCAGCCAGTCTCTGAGAAATTACCACCTCCCAAAACTGCCTTCTGCTTAGGAATTTTATGGCATTGTATGTCATGGAATGTTCCTTTGGCCAGTTGAAGTCAGCAGTCTTGGCTGTGTCTTATCCCAACTTCTTTCCCACCCTGGCCTTCTTGCTGGGAGAGAGAGGAGTTAAAGAAATCCTTTCATACTGTGCAAATACTTCTCAGCAGCAGCTAAAACATTGGTGTGTGTTCTCAGCACTATCTCAATCAGAAATTCAAAACACAGCACCACATGCACTGCTATGAAGAAAATTAACCCCATCTCAGGTAGACCCAGTGAATTGCTATGATTGGAAAATTACATTTGGACTTTCTGAACTTCTTGTTTCTTTTTTTCCACCAGCACACCATCCCCCCCCATGCTAGTGGTGTTCATAGGCTTTACTTGTGGAAGCCAAGTTAATGTAAGTTTATTTTAGGAAGGGAATGTGTCTCCTTCTCACTCCCTTCCCTCATCATCTGGGCCTTTGAAGGAGAGAATATCCTAGCCCAAGCTACTGAACTAAAGTTCAGGTGTGTTTGCAAGGTCGTAGGGTGGGTAAATGAAATCAAGTACAGGACTTTTTTTTTTTTCTTTTAACCTTATGAAAATTGAAGGATGGTATCTGCCTGTGGAGCTTCACAATGCAGATTTTAATGTAGATTAGGTCTACAAATTCCAGACTCAAAAATGTAGCTCATTACACTTCAGCTGGATAAATAGCTATACTAATCCCTCTTCTAATGTGAGCTGAAGTACTTTATATGTCTCCCAGTCATTTTAAAAGTAGTTTGAGTGTCCTTGTCAGGAAAAAAAGGCTCACTGTAAAGAAAACCTGAGCAGAAAAGATGTCAAACACAGTACCAGGCAATTTTGTAGTGCCTCACGTGTACTTCTGGTGGCCTGGTGTCTGAGAGGGTTACAATACACAGCATTGCTGAAGTTATTTATGAGAAGTTAGATTCTTTTCTTGAAGTCAAAGATGATCTCTTGGCTGTAGTGCCTAATAAAGAATTGAGCATCGTTTTAAAAGGCAGATTTTAGAATGCCTTTTTATTTTCCAAGTTCATGATACTTGTACTCCGATGTAAGAGTGGTTCTAGTGGTATTTGTTCCCTTGAAATTTGGGCAGAACTCTCTGTAAGATAAAATTCTTTTAAGTGTGCCTCTGTGCTATTTGCACTTTTATGATAGGAACTATTTGGAGATATTTATCTTGTTCAATGAAACAAAAAGGACCCCTCATGCCCTTGGGCAGGAAGTATTAGTCCAGCAGATTCTCCTGGTACTGAAACAGTGCAAAATGCTTGTTGAAGTACTAAAAATCATTGGTGACAGAAGGCTGTCCTTGTGGTCTACACAAACAAGGGATTTTACTTTAGCTCTGAAATTGCAACATGTTCATAGTGGTTCTTTCAGATGTGGTACATTATGTAGCCCTAAGTGAGTTTGAAAAGCAAAGTAGTATGAAAACAGGTATCTTCCTCATGTCCTGGTGTGCCCAACAGCTGTACAGCTTTCACTCCTCATTATAAAATTTTAGTGGAGGTCAGGGTATGTCAAAGGACCAGTGGGACAGGCAGCCTTTCCTATTTTACCTCTAGGATTTAAAGCCAGCCAAATCATTAGCAGTTGGAAGTTGTTACCACCCAGTGGCTGAGTGCTCTGTGTAAAATTAATTTGGTGGTCTCAGCCCAGTTCTGAGTAAACACATTTCCACCTTACAAATATGATGAAACCTGGTGCTAATTGGCACCCTTGCTAGCAGCCTCATCAGAGATGCCAAAACAAATGAAATGTTTCTTTGCTTCTGCTGGTGGTCCCTCCAGGTCAGCAGTGGAGAAGGGTTGATGGGGCAGGATGGAGAGGATGGCACAGCTGTTTCCTTCCCTGTTTTGTGTGCTAGGTCTGCAAAGCTGTCAGGCTGGTGCACTTCTCATGCCAATCTACATGGACTTATTAGGATTTTTCCACCACTGTTGGGGCACTTTCAGCAGTCTCTTGGCAGTCGACTCCAGAATCTTTTTTACCATCTGTGTGGTTGATGCAGTGATAGCAGAACAGCTAAGTGCTTCAAATGTGGGTTTCTATGGAATATTTAGGAGCTCAGAGGTGCAGCCAGTGTAGGCAGAGTATGCTGCTGACAGCTAGCTATTAATCACTTTTAGCCACTCTTTTCACTGCCAGCTGCTTTGTAAATGAGAATTGGCACATGGTAGATGAGTACCTCCTCATTGTCTGAAATGACAAGAGTTTTTACCTTGTTTTTTTTTGTGGTAGCAACCCTGTAAATGTCAGCAACCCCCAGTGGAGATCATAGATTTCAAATTGAGACAGTCTTTTAATGTACAGTAGTACCAAGAAGTCTACAGGCTTGGGGAAAATAATTATCGAGGGTATAAAAGAGTTATAAAGGAAAATTCTTTCATGCTACTCATTTTTGTGAGTAACTGCATGGTGAGTAATTGGTTTTTTCTTTATTGGAAATGATGATTGAAGGAAACAGTAGCTTTCAAGATAAAAAAATTAATAAATTCAGGTCCCTTTTTGTTTCTGATGTTCTAAGAGCTCTCATATTCATCATAAGAAGTCTTTCCTCTTCCTGTTGCTCCTCTGACCTGCCCAATGTCCACTGAGGTACAGCCCATATAAATGTGGCAATTAATAAAGATGGAAAGCAATGCAGTGGGATAGGACTTATTATGATGAAGAAAGTAATTTAATAACTTAACTGACTTTCTGTAATGCAGCAGACAGCAATGAAAAGCCAGCACTATGTTAGTGTTGCCAAAAGAATGGTACTTTGGTTCCTACAGTTCTAATCCTTTATAATTAGAAAGATAGAGGTCAAATGCAAAGCACACTGAACATTCCCAGCTGTCTCAATGAAGAGTGTGATTTTGTTTATTATTGGCATGATATCAATTAATACCAATTAAATGTTAAGTATTTATCTCAGACAGCAAATGGTGCATGTTTCTATTCTTGTCAAAGCCTAGGGCTAGATCCTCAGAGGAACAAAATATCTATTCATTAAAGATCAAGTAGTACAATAAGAAGAATTCTTCTGACCTTTTCTTGTATTCAAGAAAAAGTAATCTAGCACTGCAATGCTAATTCACTTAGCTGTATGTATGACAAATATTAAAAGATTGTGTTTGCATTTTATGCTAAGAACATAAGGGCACAGCACTGGCACCATTCATCTGCCTTTCTCAAAGGAGTTAGGGGTTTTTTAGGCAAACATTAACGATTGACTTTCTGTTGTTTTAAATCCTTCAGGTCTACAGAATTCAGCAAACATACCTACACCTGTGAGAACTATGGCCCCTAAATGTCATTCTCTTTAAAATTAATAAACCAAAGTAACTGGAAAAAGTTTAGACTGCTGATGTGTGAAGTAATAAGAGAAGCCTCTTCTCATGCAAAGCATCATTTGTCTTTAAGTATTGCACTGGTATCTCAGACTGAAGCCTCAGTTCTGTGCTCTGCTAAATCAAAGGCATGATGACTCCATAAAGGTTATTGTTTTTGGCAATAACTTTTTAATAGCTGAATTACTCTTTTTTTGCTCCTTGCAGCTCTCCTGTTGTAAAATATTTCCATCCTGATTTAGCTCACCTCAAATCACTACTTGTTTCATCCTTAGAGTATTGCCTTCTGCCAAGGTAATGAATTGCAGCAACTTTTCATATCAAAGGAATGAGCAAAATGCAAAAGAAACTCAGGATGATACAGTTCTATTTATAGCTGGCACTATTTTAACTTTCAGAGCTGGATGAATCTGGAAACCTTATACTTCATTTAATGTGCCCCTGTCACCCCACATTACACAGCTCAGAAATCAATCAAATCTTATTTTTCTGGTTGAGAGTTATTAAACAAGTACCCAGAATTTGCTGGTTTTATGTTGATTAGGGTTAAAAACAATACAGGGGGACTGTTATGATGGACAAAGGGGGTGGTGGTGATCTCCTGGTGACATGCATGGGACAGGCCATGTCACTGTCACTTGCTGGGCACATGGTTGGCTTGTGAATTCTGTGTGACAGCCACATGTTAGGTGTGCAGTGTGTGTGTGTTTGGTGTGGGGTTTGTCCATTTTGTTTTTTTTTTTTTTTTTTTCCTTGCAGAGCATAGGTTTTGTGCCTGGCTTTGTCCCTAGCATGAATTCACCTGTCTTAACCAGGCTTTTGCTTTTCACTCAGGTGAGTCTTTGTGGTCTTACTGACTCAAACTCCATGTTGAGGGAAAAGTAGGTCAGAGAGACACAGAGGCTTTTAAGCCCTGGGCTGCTGCTAAAGCCCTCAGTATTACTTGGTGCACCTGCAGTGCTTGGATCTTCTTCACTATAAAAGGAGCTTCTTTTGAGAGAATGAAAATGCAGCTCACATTGATCTTAAAAGAGAGGGGAACCTGACGTGGTAAAAACATGAGTGTTTTCAAGAATGCACCAAGAGAAATCATTGGCTTACAGTCTAGGCTTAGGGAACTTTGAAGAGAAAAGGTGAGTAGAAAAGTTGTACATAGTTAACATTGAAAGTGTTGGTAGTGGTGTTTTGGAAGGGTGAAAGCTTGAACAGCTGATAAAGTGGAACACCGGAGTTCCCACTATTTTTTCCCCCCTAAATCAGTAACTTCAGGCTACTGGAAATTTTCCTTTCTCCCCAAATATTTTTTTAACAGTGATAAATTAATGATCTTGAAAATCAGTCAAATATTAGGGTGCAATCAGAGATAGAAAGTTTAATATAGAAGCAAAATGAAGAGTGTTAATCTCTGCATGCTTACATTTCCTTCTTTGTGGGAGGCTGTGCAGATATATCTCCAGGCTTGGATTCCCAGTACAGAAAGCTGCTAAGAGGACACGTTAATAAATAATACATTGCAATGTAAACACCAAAACTTGAAACTGCAATTTTCTTGTTTAAAATCCTGTAGTGTATTTTATACAGCAGGACTTAGAAAAGCAAGCTGAGACATATGCATAGCCTTGCCCCAGTTTGCTGGAGCTGCTTCATGACACTGAAAAGAAGAAAAAGGAAAGCTTTACAAGATTGTGAGGATGGAAACTGTAGTTCTCATTGTAGGTTGGCATGGAGCAGTCCAGCTTTGCTGCACCCATTCAACAAGGGTCTCAGAAGAGGTGTATTGTATAAATCAGTCCTTTGATTCTTTTGCCCTTGAGGGATGGAAAGAGTATTTGGGTTGTGATGGTATGGCAGTGCTGTGGTACAAGTTAGATGGAGGTGAAGTTTTGGGGAGTAAAGTAATGAATAGATTAATCCTTAAACTTACAGTACCTTATTAAGTGGCAGATGCTGCTCCTGGCTAACATCATAGCCTGCAGTTAACACTGACAGTGCGTTCAGAATATGTCAGGTTGTGGAGCAGTGCTGAAAATTCACAGAGAAAGGGACACTTGTTGGCCTACATTTTAGCAAACCCATTCTTTTATCAGATAATACTTGAATAGATTCTGTTGCATTTCTGTTACGTACAGAGCTGTGAAGAATGTTCACATTCAATTTGGATAATAGGCGCAGCTTCTATTTGTTGAAAATTTTGGCTGTAATGGAGAGAACTGTATAATGAAGAGACAGAGATGTGGTTCATAGAATACTTTTATCTGATATCATGGTGCAGGTCTTCTGAACAAAAATGTATTTTTCAGTGATACTTTACAAAGCTTATTAAAAAAGGTGAGAAATACCTCAGAAAAAGTGAATTTGAACTTCACCTATATCACTGCACCTAGGCTCTTCTCTCCATGAAGTAATAGATTTTTTTGCCTGAAAAATGTTCCATGTTCTTTCAGTTTAGCACACTTGAGTATGATGTGTGAAGCACAGGTATGCTGCTGGAGGCTCTTGGAAACCTCCCACCTCTTTTGGAATTTGTTCTTTCTGAGAGTACTATAAAACCATCTGTAGGGATGTCTGGGTGCCATAAAATATCTGAAAAGAAACATATGGTAAATTTCAGAACACAGGGTACAGGTGGATTTACCCTGGTGTTTCTAGAAGCTCTTCACACAGGTGCCAGCAACAAGGGCAGACAAGAAAAACAGAAGAGCTGCTAACAGCTGAGACTGTGTTACTTAAGTTGGCTGAGGAATAAAGTACAGTCCCCCTGCATGAACAGCTTGGTTGCCCTCATCCTGTTTCCACAGCAAATTTGTGGGTGGAATAGGGAGCTTTTGGAGAGTTTCTTCTCTCCTTTGCTTTTGTAGAGTCAGCCATGGTGACTGTGTGTATCTGAGTACTTCATTTAAAAGTCTTATGAAACAGTGCAGTGGTTTATTGTAGAGGGTTCTGTGACAGTGCTGCACTTATAAATTTTTAAACCAGGATGATGCTTGGTACAAGAGAGTGCTCTGTCTTCTTCAGCACCTTGATTTGGAGTGGAGCTGCGCTTCTGAGAGAAGATACCATTTCCATCTGGGAAAATATTTTTTCCTCTCACTGTCAGATCAAGCTGTGATTCTGTTTTTATTGTTGGCTTTGTTTTGTTTATTTTCCACATTTCTCTTAACGCTTGGAAATCTGGCAGAAGTGGCTGGTAAACTGCATAGAATCTGAGCAAGTACAGTAATATTCCCTGCAAAACAGAGCCTACTGCCCCAAAATTGGCAGCAATCCTAGATGTGAGTACAGACTGGGAGAAGAACTTAGTGGAAGCAGCCCTGTGCAGAAAGACTTGGTGGTTCTAGTGGATAAAAGGCTTGGGGTTTATAAAACAGAAAGTGACTTTTTGCATGGACGGATAATGCTAGGAAAAAGGGGAATGGTTTCAAGCTAAAAGAGGGGAGATTTAGAGGTTAGGAATAAATTCTTTACTCAGAGGGTGGTGGGGCACTACAATTGGCTGGCCAGAGAAGCTGTGGGTGTCCCATCACATCCCTGGGTGTGTTCAAGGCCAGGTTACATGAAGCCCTGGGCAACCTGATCTGGTGGGTGGCAACATAGAAGGGGAATGGAGGTGTGGTGGTGGTGGGGTGCTGGAACTGGATGGTCTCTAAGGTCTCTTCAACCCAAGCCATTCTGTGACTCTGTGTTTGTTGAAATCAGGCTGGAAGACTTGATGAAAGGATGGAATAAAGACAGTAGATGAGTCAAATTGGTGCAGGTTACATTCTGCAGGGGCTTCCTGAAATGGAATTTCAGGATGATGTCCTGTGATTTATATGTGAAGCCTGGGCCAGCTGTATCTGTAGTGGACGACTCCTCAGAAGTGATAGTTTGCAGTGGGCTAGCTTTGTATTTCCTATCAGGAAACCCAGGCACAGCAAGTAGGCCAAAGTGAGCTTGGTAAGGATGGAAAGATGACAATAAACTCGATTAATTCCTGTATAAATTGGGAGAGATGAGTGTGAAATATTACAATTCCTCAGACAAGTGTTTCCTTGCTAATTCAGTCCCTTACTATGAAAATGGAGGATTTTTTTTTCACTGAAGCAAATGACAAGTGTATCAAAGCTGTCAATGTCTCTCAGTTTGAGATATAACTTACTTTTCTTCTTTCAGACTCAACCATC